>NC_089228.1:6509971-6838099 GCF_963924675.1 Phocoena phocoena | reverse complement strand
CTTCTGCCACTCCCTTCCTTGCGGGATACAATGAGGTATCCTCACTCGAACTCAGGAGCTTGTCCTGCCCCTGCGCTCGCTGCTCTCCATGAGGGATGCTGCTCTGGCTCCCACAGACCCCGAGCACGTGGGACGCTGGCTCATGGAACTCTCACACGTTCGAGAGGGAAGCCCCATTTTTCAGATAAGGAAACTGCAGGGGAGCAGGGCAGAGACCATCTCCAACAGGAACTGAACTCCAGTCTTTTTTTTTTTTTTAAATGTGTAGTATGATCCCATTTTATGGAAAAAATACAAGGTGAAAATACAACAAATATACACAGCCAACTATCTGGAAGGACATATGCTATTTTTTTCTTCTTTGTAATTATTTTTAGTGCTTAGGTTGAATATTTATTTGGTAATAAGAAACAAGCAAATAAGAAAAGTCTTACTTTTCTGTAACTCTTGGTAGAATCACATGCTCCACCTGGCAAAAAAAATCAAACCTGAGTCTATAGACGCTGTAGTTTCAATTACCAACTCCTAAGAAATACAGGGGATGGACGAGTGTGTAAAGGGGACCGACAGGGATACAATCAACCCAATACAAACTGAGGGCAACAATAAGGGGCAAGTGTCCAATCCCTTCTTCTGGGTGGTGGTGATGGCTCTGCTCAGCTTGGTCTTTCTTAATGTGCGGGCCTTTCTCCCCTCGCCCAGCCAGGTTCTGAGAGGGAGCAGAGTGCCCTGGGGGCAGGAGAGCCGGGACCTGGTGCTGCCACAGGTGACCACACACAGATTGGCCTTACGCAGATCACTGAGCGACCCCCTGCTCACGGCTGCCTCTCACAGGGGCTTGAGGATTAACTGAGGTGATGGGTGTGAAATCCTTTGTAACCTGTCAAGTACCGTGCAGGTGACAACTGTTTTTTGTACCCTGGCCAGCCTTTGCCACGTCAGATGTTCGCGGACGAGGAGCGCATCAACCACGTGGGGGATTCCTTACGTGCCCGCAGCGGCTCATCCCACAGGATGCCCAGGTGGTGACTCCTAAGGGCTCGGTGGGTTGTCTGTGTAGACGTTCTAGCGTTTCAGAGGAGGAGCTCACTTCCGGCTGGGCTCGGGCTGGGAGGGTAGGAAGGGCTCCGTGATCCAGGCGGTGGAAGTGGAGCAGGGCTTTGAAGGGAGGGCACCGCTGCAGGCAGAGGGGCAGGAGCGGAGGGGAACAGCAGGCGTGGGTGCAGACTGTTTGTGGCCCCAGTGAGAAGGCTGGCTGCTCGGAGGAGGGTGGCAATGGGGCGGGTTTTAAGAAAAGGCCTAGAAGGAGGTACGGGGTTGGGATAAGCACAGTTTGGAAGCTGGGGGCCCAAGGAGTTTGGGCCTGATCTGGAAGAGGGAGGCCACTGAAGGCTTTTGAGCAGAGGAGTGACAGGACACGACCTTAAAGACCTGGGAGGCTGCACCGTTATTTCACGGGGAGAAAACCTGAATGCCACAGGGACCACACTTTCCCCAAAGCCACGCAGCCCTGAGTGGCAGTGCCCGGACGCCTAGCCAGGCTCCTGAGCACGACGGGCTGGGGCAGGGGAGCCAGCAGAACGCTGGTCATCCGATGACCGCCTGACTGAGATGGTCGTCAGGGGGCACTGGACCCTTGTGGAGACTCTAGGGACAGTGGGTGCCCGGGAGGGGCTAGACTGAGCCCCTCAGTAGAATGTGGGGACTGAGTACCTCCTGCTGGAAAACTTCTCACCACCAGTGCACTGGGGCGGGGGCCGGAATCCTCCCGCAGTCCCAGCAGAGTGTAAGTGTGTCACCTGGAGGCCTTCGCCCTTGTGGGCCACCTGAGCTGATGCCTTTTGGCCTCGGGGCTCAGAAGGGCTGAAGGTGGAGCAGGTGGGGAGATGCTAGAGAAGGCCTGCAGCTTTTTCAGAGCGTGGCCCGCCCTTCCCCCCCCCGCCCCCCAAAACCCCAAACGGACTATGGTGACCAGGCTCCACTGAGATGTGAGGCCTCCTTCAGTCCCGGCCCTGGAGACAGGAACTGCCAGTGTTGATCTTAGATAACACCCCGCAGGCAAACACCCACGGGCTGCTGCGTTCCCTTCCGGAGCAGAAAGGTGGCCTGCGGGCTGGAAAGCACCCGAAGCACATCCCGCAGAGCGGAGGCTGGTTGGGGGAGGAAGGAAGGATGCCGGAGCCACTGAGGGAGGGGGAGGCGGCACCCAGAAAGTACCTCGCTGCCCACCCCCGGCTGTGGACGGGGTGCAGGCTGGGGTGGGGACGCACGCAGACCTGAGCCCAGAGGCCTTTGAGGAGGACTGTGTGGCTTGGGGTGGGGAGGACTGACTTGCCTCAGCGCGTGTTTCCCCTCCTTTGAATGTGGATAATGCCAAGGCCAGTCTGTCCATCTGTCGTCTTCTCTGAACCTTCCTCTGGATTGCTTGCTGGTTGGTGGTTTCCTTCCCACAGCAGGGCCTTGAGGGCCCGGCCTCATCCGCAGATAAGGGCGCATCATCACCGAATTAACTGCTGTATGTCAGTGGTGTCTGAGAACAAATTGTGTACACAGTCCACAGTCATGCTGTTTGTGCTGTTAAGTAGCTGGCTGATCAGGGAGTTTTTTCATGAATTTGGCCAAACCTTGGTCTGAATGAGGCAGATTCTGGGGTAATAGGAACGGGTTTCATTTTTTGAGATAGATAGGGCTCTTTGGCGGGGCTTATTTTTTTCTCCTCGTTCTGGCTTCCATAACTTGTAGAACAGCGTGGATCACTAGAAGTATCATGCCATTCATGCCATTACCAATTCCTTAGGAGTCCCATTAAAAAATGAAAAAGAAACAGATAAAATCCATTTTAATAATATACTGTAATATATTCAAAATACTATCAATTTGACATGTAATCAGTGTTATAAATGATTTAGATATTTGGCACTGGTTTTCTTTTTACTAAATTTTCAAAATCCATTGTGTATTATATTCTCACATCTCACAAAATCCATTGTGTATTATATTCAGTTCAGACCAGCCACATTTCCAGTGCTCAGTAGCTCTTGTGGCTCACGGCTACTGCACTGGACGAGCTCTAGATCATCATGGGTGTCACTCTTACAACTTCCACATCCGGAGCCCAGTGCTGTCTCATCTCTCCTGCTCCAAACACAACCTCTCCCACTGGGGCTTCCCTGTTCTCCTGCCATTGTGCGGCTGGAGCCCCCAGTATTGGTCTCCTGTCTTCAGTCTTTCTCTCCACCAGCTTTTGCCCTCAGCGTTAAAATATGCCCAGGTCTCTCTAATCCTGGAAGGGTCTATTGATGCCTTCTTGCCCTCATGGTACCGTGTCCAGGCAGAAGTTCCTGTCCCTGTATCCTGTCCCTTATGGGTACTGGCCCCTCCACACTCTGTAGCTTGACTCCCTGCACCGCCCGCCAACCACTGTGCTGAAACTGTTCTCAGAACTACAGGTAGCGCAGTCTAGGGATGGCTAAGCGCCCTTGGATCTCAGGATGAGGCCTGTAGGGTCATCTAATCTCAACCGCTGGGTGCAGGCGCGGTGGATGCATAGGGGAAGCGGTAAGAAAGCAGCCTTTTTTATGTCTCATCTTTGGATTCTGATCCAGTAAGTTTGCCGTGGGGCGTTAGAATTTGTATTTCTCAGATACTGAACAAGTATCTCAGGCACTTCCTTTCTGATTATAAAATAATGTTTCCAGAAGAAAATTTGGCCATATGTAAGATAAACTCTCACCATGTATATTTGAACTTATTATGGAAAATTTTAAACTTACAATGAAAGCAGAGAGAGTAATACAATGAGTCTCCACAAGCATTCATCATCAGTTTCAACATTTATTATCATCTTGCTTCGTGTATTTATCCCACATACTATTTTTCCTTTGGGGTGAATATTCTAAAAGCAAATCTCAGCAATCATGTAATTTCAGCCTTAAAATCTTCAGTGTGTAACTTTAACTGATAAAACACACTCTCTTACCCTACAACAACCCCCTTACCTCAACCTGATTCTTTTTCTATTGTTCCTTTCTACATTTATTACCATTCAGCAATTATTTTATCACCTTGATATACAGTTTGTAAAGGAAAGGCAAGAAAAATACATCATTTGTTTTCTTTTTCAGTACGCGGGCCTCTCACTGTTGTGGCCTCTCCCATTGCGGAGCACAGGCTCCAGACGCACAGGCTCAGCGGCCATGGCACACGGGCCCAGATGCTCCTGCGGCATGTGGGATCTTCCCGGACTGGGGCACGAACCCGTGTTCCTTGCATCAGCAGGCGGACTCTCAACCACTGCGCCACCAGGGAAGCCCTACATTATTTTTTTTCTACTTACTAATGTTCAAAATAAGGACAGTCTCTAGATCCATCCACGTCTCTACAAATGACCCAATTTCATTCCTTTTTATGGCCGAGTAATATTTCATTGTATATATGTACCACATTTTCTTTATCCATTCATCTGTCGATGGGCATTTAGGTTGCCTCCATGTCCTGGCTATTGTAAATAGTGCTGCAATGAACATTAGGGTGCGTGTGTCATTTTGAATTACTGTTTTCTCTGGTTATCTGCCCAGGAGTGGGATTGCTGGGTCATATGATAATTCTATTTTAGGTTTTCTAAGAACTCTCCATACTGTTCTCCATAGTGGCTATATCAATTTACATCCCCACCAACAGTGCAAGAGGGTTCCCTTTTGTCCACACCCTGTCCAGCATTTGTTGTTTGTAGATTGTCTGATCATGCCCATTCTAACTGGTGTGAGGTGATAACCTCATTGTAGTTTTGATTTGCATTTCTCTAACAATTAGTGATGTTGAGCACCTTTTCATGTGATTCTTGGCCATCGGTATGTCTTCTTTGGAGAAATGTCTATTTAGGTCTTCTGCCCATTTTTTGATTGGGTTGTTTGTTTTTTTAATATTGAGCTGCATTAGCTGTTTATATATTTTGGAGATTAATCCTTTGTCCGTTTGTCTGTTTGCAAATATTTTCTCCCTTTCTGAGGGTTGTCTTTTGGTCTTGTTTGTAGTTTCCTTTGCTGTGCAAAAGCTTTGAAGTTTCATTAGGTCCCATTTATTTTTGTTTATATTTCCATTACTCTAGGAGGTGGATCGAAAAAGATCTTGCTGTGATTTATGTCAAAGAGTGTTCTTCCTATGTTTTCCTCTAAGAGTTTTATGCTGTCCAGTCTTACATTTAGGTCTGTCATCCATTTTGAGTTTATTTTTGTGTATGGTGTTTGGGCGTGTTCTGATTTCATTCTTTTACGTGTAGCTGTCCAGTTTGCCCAGCATCACTTATTGAAGAGACTGTCTTTTCTCCATTGTATATCTTTGCCTCCTTTGTCATAGATTAGTTGACCATAGCTGCGTGGGTTTATCTCTGGGCTTTCTATCCTGTTCCATCGATCTATATTTCTGTCTTTGAGCCAGTACCGTATTGTCTTGATTACTGTAGCTTTGTAGTATAGTCTGAAGTCAGGGAGTCTGATTCCTCCAGCTCCGTTTTTTTCCCTTAAGATTGCTTTGGCTATTTGGGGTCTTTTGTGTCTCCATACAAATTTTAAGATTTTTTTGTTCTAGTTCTGTAAAAAAATGCCACTGGTAATTTGAAAGGGATTGCATTGAATCTGTAGATTGCTTTGGGTAGTATAGTAGTTATCAGAGTATTGATTCTTCCAATCCAAGAACATGGTATATCTGTCCATCTGTTTGTGTCATCTTTGATTTCTTTCATCAGTGTTTTACAGTTTTCTGAGTACAGGTCTTTTACCTCCTTAGGTAGGTTTATTCCTAGGTATTTTATTCTTTTTGTTGCAGTGGTGAATGGGATTGTTTCCTTAATTTCTCTTTCTGATCTTGCATTGCTAGAGTCTAGGAATGCGAGAGATTTCTGTGCATTACTTTTGTATCCTGCAACTTTACCACATTCATTGATTAGCTCTAGTAGTTTTCTGGTGGCATCTTTAAGATTATGTATAGTATCATGTCATCTGCAGACAGTCACAGTTTTACCTCTTCTTTTCCAATTTGTATTCCTTTTATTTCTTTTTCTTCTCTGATTGCCATGGCCAGGACTTCCAAAACTATGCTAATAGTGGTGAGAGTGGACATGCTTGTCTTGTTCCTGATCTTAGAGGAAATGCTTTCTGTTTTTCACCATTGAGAATGATGTTAGGGAAGTTTTTGACTATAATTTCTTCAAGTATTTTCTCAGGTCCTTTCTCTCTTCTCCTTCTAGCAGCCCTATAATGCGAATGTTGTTGCGTTTAATGTTGTCCCAGAGGTCTCTTAGGCTGTCTTCAATTCTTTTCATTCTTTTTTCTTTATTCTGTTCCACAAGTGAATTGCACCATTCCGTCCTCCAGGTCACTTATCCGTTCTTCTGCCTCAATTATTCTGCTATTGAGTCCTTCTGGTGTATTTTTTATTTCAGTTATTGTATTGTTCATCTCTGTTTGTTTGTTCTTTAATTCTTCTAGGTCTTTGTTAAACAATTCTTGCATCTTCTCGATGTTTGCCTCCATTGTTTTCCCGAGGTCCTGGATAATCTTCACTATCGTTCTGCAGTCTTTTTCTGGAAGGTTGGCTGTCTCGACTTCATTTAGTTGTTTTTCTGGGGTTTTATCTTGTTCTTTCATCTGGTACAAAGTCCTTTGCCTTTCCGTTTTTCTATCTTTCTGTGAATGTGGTTTTCCTTCCACAGGCTACAGAACTGTGGTTCTTCTTGTTTCTGCTGTCTGCCCTCTGGTGGATGAGTCTATCTAAGAGGCTTGTGCAAGCTTCCTGATGGGAGGGAATGGGGGTGGGGAGAGCAGGGTGTTGGTCTGGTGGGCAGAGCTCAGTAAAAGTATAATCCGTTTGTCTGCTGATGGGTGGGGCTGGGTTTCCTCCCTGTTGGTTGTTTGGCCTGAGGCGACACAGCACTGGAGCCTATCCAGCTCTTTGGTGGGGCTAATGGCAGACTCTGGGAGGGCTCAGGCCAAGGAGCACTTCCCAGAACTTTTGCTGCTAGTGTCCTTGTCCCCACAGTGAGCCACAGCCACCCCCCGCCTCTGCAGGAGACCCTCCAACACTGGCCAGTAGGTCTGGTTCAGTCTCCTATGGGGTCACTGCTCCTTCCCCTGCGTACCGATGCACACACTACTTTGTGTGTGCCCTCCAAGAGGGGAGTCTCTGTTTCCCCCAGTTCTGGCGGAGTCCTGCAATCAAATCCCGCTAGCCTTCAGCGTCTGGTTCTCTAGGAATTCCTCCTCCCATTGCTGGACCCCAGGTCGGGAAAGGTGACGTGGGGCTCAGAACCTTCACTCCAGTGTGTGGACTTCTGTGGTGTAAGTGTTCTCCAGTTTGTGAGTCACCCACCCAGCAGTCACGGGATTTGATCGTATTGTGATTGCGCCCCTCCTCCTGTCCCATTGCGGCTCCTCCTTTGTCTTTGGATGTGGGGTATCTTTTTTGGTGAGTTCCAGTGTCTTCCTGTCCTTGATTGTTCAGCAGTTAGTTGTGATTCCGGTGCTCTCGCGACAGGGAGTGAGCTCACATCCTTCTACTCCGCCATCTTGAACCAATCTCATGGATTTTTTTCTTAAAATATAAGTGTTCCAATCCATTATAGTCATTTTCGTTTTGATGCTTCCATATTTGATGAGTTTATTCCTGTGTGCTTTTGACACAACCCTATCGTTTTTAATAGTTGTCTTCCTTTCTGTCTCATTAAGAAATCCTGGCCTCATCTTTTGTGTGTCCTTCCTGATTCTGACCTGAATTTGCCATTTCTCTAAGAAGTTTTGGTTTCTTTTAGTGGTAAATAGTTTTTAAAGACCACAATCTGGATGGTAACTACTAGTATTGCTTCTAGGCCTTTTCAGCGCATAGATGATAAAAACATAGTTTTTAGATGGAGAAAAATAGGTCATGAGTTAATACTGTTATTTCCAAGTAAAACTTAAGGTCACTGTTATTTTTCACTTCTTGGGTTTTATATTTAAATTCCTTTCTTTATCTTAAAAATTCTGGTTTCTAATTACATTAACAAAATTACTTCTGTCTTGCTGTATCTTACAGTATCAACATAATACTTTCAAAATAAGACTACGACAATTACTACAAACCATAAAACTACTAAACACAGTCTTAGGAATGAATATACAGTCAAATGAGTTAAATATTTTCTCTGTGTGGTTATGCCATGGCTTGATATATACCTAACATTCCATCCAGTTGTTTTTTCAGTTTTTAGGGATTTTTTCCCCTTTACTTGTTAATTATTCAAGATTACGTGGTTCCCAAGTCAATGGTATAAGACAAGGTACATGCAGAGACTATTATCTTCCATTCCTGTCCCCTGCATTCTGTTCCTCCTTTCCTCTATAGGTAAGTATTTTTATTGTGATTTTTCTTTTCACCCATGAGTAATTTGGATGTATTGCTTAAATTTCTAAATATTTGAGGATTTTGCAAGTATTCTATTATTGGTTTCTAGGTTACTTCCATTATAGTGTGAGAATATGTTGTAGATAATTTTAATTCTGTTAGATTTGGTAAAGTTTGTTTTAGGGTCCAGAAATTAGTGTGTCTCGATGAGTGTTCCAGATGTACTTGAATGCGTTTAAGTGTTGCTGGGTAGAATGTTCTATGAGTGCCTGTTAGGTCAAATTGATTGCGAGGTTTGTTTACGTATTCTGTAACTTTACTGTTTTCTAGGGTCCTATTTTTTCTGCTACTGAAAGAGGAGTGTTGAGATCTCCAGCTGGAATTGTAACTGACTTCAGTTCTGTGAGTTTTTGTTTCACATATTTTGAAGCTCTATTTTAAGTGCATACATCTTTAGGATTGTTGCCTTCTTGATGAATTGACCCTTTTATTATTATGCCTCTTTGTATCCCTTATAAGTATTTCTTGTTCTAAAGTCTACTTTATCTGAAATTTTTTGTTCTAGAACCAGTTTTTTTTAATATAAATTTATTAATTTATTTATTATTTTTGGCTGCATTGGGTCTTCATTGCTCCCAGCGGGCTTTGTCTAGTTGTGGCGAGCGGAGGCTACTCTTTGTTGCGGTGCACGGGCTTCTCATCGCAGTGGCTTCTCTCGTTGTGGAGCACGGGCTCTGGGCGTGCGGGCTTCAGTAGTTGTGGCTTATGGGCTCTAGAGCTCAGGATAAGTTGTGGCGCACAGGCTTTGCTGTTCCACGGCCTGTGGGATCTCCGCGGACCAGGTCTCGAATGTGTGTCCCCTGCACTGGCAGGCAGATTGTTAAGCACTGCTTCACCAGGGAAGTCTGATTTGTATAATTTCTAATGAGAAGTTGGCTGTCATTCTTATATTTGTTCCTGTGTATGTAATATGTCTTTTTTTTTTCTGGCTGCTTACATAATTTTTAAGAAAGTTCAGTATTATTATTGTACGTGTATTTTCTTCTGCTTGGGGTTCTTTAATTTCCTAGAATCTGTAGGGTTATAGTTCAAATCCAGCTGAGAAATTTTGGCTCTTTCTCTAAACATTTTTTTCTGTCTCCTTTGGAATCCAACTGACACATATTTGAGACTACTTATACTGGAGTCTCTGTGTTTGTTTTGTTTTGTCTTGTGTGCTTTTCTCCCTGTGCTTCAGTTTGCATAGTTTCTATTGCTGTCTTCACATGTACTGATGTTTCCTGTCAGTGTCTAATGTGCTTTTACTCCCATCCAGGGTATTTTTCACTCCAGATATTGAATTGTTCATTTCTAGAGACTCCATTTGCAACTTTCTCCATTTTTCTTATGTTCATTATCCTTTACATTCGTTTTTTTTTTCTTGCGGTACTCGGGCCTCTCACTGCTGTGGCCTCTCCTGTTGTGGAGCACAGGCTCCGGACGCGCAGGCTCAGCGGCCATGGCTCACAGGCCCAGCTGCTCCGCGGCATGTGGGATCTTCCCGGACCGGGGCACGAACCCGTGTCCCCTGCATCGGCAGGCGGACTCTCAACCACTGCGCCACCAGGGAAGCCCTCCTTTACATTCTTGATCATATTTATAATAGCTGTCTTTAAGGTAGTCATCTGCTAATTCCGTGGTCTCTCTCCTTTCTGAGTCTGTGGCTATTCACTTTTTTCCTCTCCTGGTTATGGGTCATTTGCTTGCTTCTTTGCCTGCCCAGTAATTTTGGATTAGGTGATGGATGCTGTAAATTGTATGCTGTCACATGCTGAATTTTCTTGTTGTTCCTTTAAAGAGTGTTGGGCTTTGATCTGGCAGAAAGTGAAATTATTGGTGGGTCAGTTTGATGCTTTCAAGGCTTGCTTTTAAGGTCCAGAGCAGCCTTTACTCTAGACCTGATTGAAGATACACCATTGACGCATGATCTTTCTTAGGACTCGACCCAGTGCCCTTTGTATCCTGAGGCTGTTGCACTCTGGTTCTTGGGAGCGTGAACTACTCGCCCTCTGTTGAGTTCCAGGAATTGCTTGGCCCACTGCTGTTCGGTCACGGTCACGAGAGTTTCACCCTTCCCGTAAGCAGGTTAGTACTTGGTCAAAAGTCTAGGAGACCCTCCTGCAGATCCGAGGAGCTGGCTATCTCTGAGCAGCTCGCTCTTCTCTAGTACTCTGCTGTGTAAATGCTACCTTTGCCTTTCTGAACCCTCATCTGTCTTTTTAACTCAGTGAGGCCGCTCTGGATTCGATTTCCCTGCCCTTTCCTGGGAACTGCCTCCAGGAAGAAAGCTGCGGCCATTGTGGCTCCCTTCCCACGCCCACTTTTTCCTCTTCCAAACACTGCTTGTTGTCCTACATCGGAAAGCAGTTGTTTCATGGATTTTGTGTTTTTCTAGTTGTTAATGGCTTGAGGGAAACTCTTGGAGCTGTGAATCCTTCATGTGTGGAAGTGGAAATCTCCCCCTTATGAATGGCTGGCCCTACTCCTTGATGTTTCAGAGTTTGAGGGGCTACCTTAATGGCATCCGGGGGTTTCTTTGGCTATCCTAGCTGCTTTGCTTTTGTGAGAGGATTGAAAATCAGTGTGGCTGCTACTGCCATCTTGCCCTAACTAGAATTCTCTGTATATCTTTTAAATCACCCTTACATTCCTCTCATTTGGGCTTGGCAACTGCCCTGAAGATGGTCACAACATGGCACTGCACTTGGTTGGCCTGTTTTGTTGTAACAAGTTGGAGGTATTTCCCTTACCCCAGGAGTGGCTAACATGTTACCACCCTAAGCATAAACTGTTGACAGTGGTAATTTCATTTACTTCCAGATTATTCGATGGGATGGTGTAAGCTATAAACACAGCCTATGGCCAGGAGCCCAATGAACTAGCACTAACCCACTGTGAGACATGGGACCAGTCCCTTCTCATTATTCATTTGTCTATGGCACTGTAAGGAGGACCAGGCCTGCCCTCGGGAGCACGGAGCTTGTTAAGGAAGGCAGATACGTAGAGCTACCTAGAATTCAGTGTAATTTGTGTCCATTGAGAAGCCGGAGCAAAGGTGCTTCCTTGGCCTTTTTTTTCGCATCTGAATAATGGAAGGGAGGGAGCAGCAATTTTCCTATTCTTCTGTGTAGGCTAGGATTTTGCGGAATGCCTTGGGAGGTCTTGTGGGCCAGGCCCTCTGTCCTCACTTGAACCAATGTAGTTCCACTTTTTCCAATTTTATATGTTATGATGTAAGATTTATTTCACAACAGGGATTCTGCTGCTGAAAAATGGACAAAGAACAGGCCCAAGAGGGGTCCACACTTAGCTGTGCACAGAACCTCCTGCAGTGAGCGGCCTGACCTTTCATCGGTGTGTACGCACATGAAGGCCCGGCGTGAGCTCCACTCCTCAATTACGGCTGAGGGGCCCCAGCACCAGGTCGCGGATTCCAGCCTTGAGAGTTCCGATTTCTGAGCTGAGACGGATTAGGGTCAACGCTGCCTCTGGCACGTGGCGGTGGACAGCCCAGGGCAGCTCTTGACCTTCTTGCCAGTTTCCTCACCAGTAAGTCAGGGGTATGCGCCTACACAGGTTTTCTGTGCTGCTTCACTCAGGCCTCCGTAAATCCCAGCTACTGCTGCGACTGCTGCTTCAGGTCAGTGTCCCAGGGCCTCTGGTGAAAGGTGATCCTTGGTTCAGCGTCGCTTACGAGCAGAACCATGCTCTGCATACTCTGTGCTCTAAACTGTCAGTCCCACGACAGGCCAGCCTTGGAACCCAGACTTCTTAGGCTCCAGGGATGTGATAATAGCCTAGATTGCCGTGGCCTGAGGGGAGTTTATTAGGCATTTTTTCTTTTTTTTAATTTAATTTTTATTTCATTTTAAAGTATAGTTGATTTTCAATGTTGTGTTTATTTGAGGTGTAGAGCAGTGTGATTCAGTATATATATACATATAACTGTCCTCACTCGGATTCTTTTCCCATATAGGTTATGACGGAGTGTTGAGTAGAATTCCCTGTGCTCTACAATATTTCCTTCTTAATTATCGGTTTTATGAATATTAGTGATTATACGTTAATCCCAACCTCCTCATTTGTCTCCCCCACCTTTCCCATTTAGTAACCCTAAGCTTGTTTTCTAGGTCTGTGAGTCTCTCTCTGTTTTGTAAATTAGTTCAATTGTATCAAGTTTTGGATTCTACCTATAAGTGATATCGTATGATATTTGTCCTTCTCGGTCTAAGGTCTCTTAATATGATCACCTCTAGGTCCATCCACATTGCTGCAAATGGAATTATTTCATTCTTTTCGAAGGCTGAGTAGTATTCTCGTGTATATACTTAACCACGTCTTCTTCATCCATTCATCGGTCGATGGACATTTTGGTTGCTTGCGAGTCTTGGGTGTTGTAAACAGTGACACAGTGAACGTTGGGGTAAAGCGTCTTTTCCAGTTATGATTTCCTTTGCATGTAACCCCAGTAGTGCGATTTATGGATTGTATAGTAGCTGTATTTGTAGTTAAGGAACCTCTATACTGTTCTCCACGGTGGCTGTTACCAATGTGCTTTCCCATCAGTGGCGCTGGACGGTTCCCTTTTCTGCACACCCTCTCCATTATTTATTGTTTGTAGAGTTTTTGATGACGGTCATTCTGACTCCTGCGAGGTCGTACCTGGTTGTAGTTTTGATTTGCTTTTCTCTAAGTAGTAGTAATTTGGAGCATCTTTTCATACGCTTTTTTCTTTCTTTTTCTTTTTGTAAACGTGATTAAAATTTAACTCTTAAAATCGGTTTGTTGTTAAGTTTGCCAGTTTTTGAATTCTCATTCCATGACCTACCCTGGGACATTTATTAGAGTAGGTGTTATTTTAATACAGCACCGCAGCCCTTGTGAACATCAAGTGCTCTTAAGCAGTGGTTTGAAAGTTGTAGTTACAGGTAATGGCCACAAGGCGGCAGGATTTCTTCATGTCGCACTCTGGTTACTGGGGTGACCAGAGCCTTAGGGCAAGTTGTATTCCTGGGTTGTCAATTAGAGTGGAATGTGCCGGCACAAACACCCAAGGGCGTGTGTCTCATTACTCCTTCTTCCTTGTCCTGTGACTCCCAGATATATCCCAGCCCCCGCCAGACTGCTATGCCGAGGGGTTGTCCTTTTCACGTGGGGTGACTCTAAGGAAGGAGGCTGGAGGTGGGATCCCCACCATCCGAGGCCATGGAAACCTGGTGACTTTTCAAATGTCTTTCAGCCCGAGGTTCAGCTGGGCTGTTGGGTCCTGTAGCCTTGGTTTAGCTTCAAGAGGGGCCACCTGGATCTAAAGATTGTGGTCCCATCTAGGGGTTACCAGGCACTCGAGAGCAAGGGGGCTTATAGCTGCCACATCCTCCCCAGCTCCCTCGGCCCCATGACAGTTCAGCCTTGGGACCCAAGTCTGCTTAGGGATGTGACAGCGGTCACGGGGGCCTGAGGGGAATAGCGGACTCATTTTTTAAAATTAAACTTTTATTTTATATTGGAGTATAGTTGATGTTTAACATTGTGTTTGTGTTAGGGGTACAGCAACATTATTCATTTATACACATACATATAATCTATTGTTTTTTGGATTCTTTTCTCATATAGGTTATTACAGTGGGCTGTGCTATAGAGTATTTCCTTGTTGATTATTTATTTTATGTATATTAGTGTGTAGATGTTCATCCCAACGTCCTAATTGATCTCTTCTCTCCAGCTTTTTTATTTGGTAATCATAATTTTTTTCCCTAAATCTTTGAGTCTGTTTCTTTATTTCTTGTATTGCTAAGGAAAATTAAAAAACAGAAACAAAAGTCATCCCTATACCACAGGAAGCAGTGCAATGGGGGTGACATTGGTTGGGAAGGTGTAGAACATGGGGGAGTAGGGGCCGGTACCCACAGCTCTGGGTGAGTCGGAAACGTGTTTGCTATGTGACCTTGGGAAGTCACTTAATTCATGTGAACATCAGTTTTGTCCTGCTTAAGGGGTTTTTTTGTGAAAATGAACTGAAGTTATATCAAATTCATGTAAGAAGTATTTAGAACAGTGCCTGGTGCACAGCAAGACTGGTGGCTCTTTGGATAATTGAATGTCTACTATGTGCAGGTGTCCTCACGGGAGATACTGTGTTCAATCTTGACAGTGACCTGGGGAGGTGGGTGTTTTACATGGGAGGAGCCTGAGAAGTTCAGTGTCGTGGGCTGGACCAGACAGCTGGTGTTCAGATTCAGGTGTGAGCCTGAAGCCCTCAGCTTTCCACCCCACCATGCTGCCTGGGGCAGGTGAGAGAGCCTGACCAGAGTGGGCGCTTAACCTCTGTTTCTGGAGTGAATGACCTAGGCAAGTGGGAGAGAAGAAGGCTTGTGTGTCCCTTGAGAAAGGAGTAAGGCCTTGTCTTTGTGGGCGAGCATCAGGTGACCAGCATTCCCCCCAGGGCCTGGCCCCCATCCTCCCCAGAGCCCTGTCTGGCTGCTTCTCCAGCAGGTCGGGAGCTGGTTTCTTGGGCCCTTTGACCATGTTTGAGTCTTGGTGCCTCCGCTGGGTGTTGAGAAGAGGGCGGTGGGCCTGGCTAGTGATGATCAGGGTTGCACCCCTACTAAGCTTTAGAGCTGGGACGTGCCTCAGCTCCAGGCCCGCGTGTGGGTCTCTGCATCAGAACGAGTGTCTGGCTCATGGAGGCGGACTTCTGCTTCCTCTCTCCCTCCACCCAAGTAGTTCACCTGCTCTCCAATACCTTAGATTCCTCTAGTGAGGGTAATGCCTTTCAAAGTGTGATTACCACTTAGAGGCAGATGCTTTCAGAAGAAAGGGCTCGGTGAGCTATGCCACTGCACGGTCAGGTAGTAAGGTGTGTGGTCATGCATTTCTTTTTTTTGGCTTGTGGGATCCTCGAGCTCACGGCAGCCCAGCTCTTGGAACTCTCACACCTCCCTGAGAGAAGCCCCATTTTTCAGATGAGGAAACTGCGGGGGAGCAGGGCAGGGACCATCTCCAACAGGGCTGGACTCCAGTCCTCGCTTCTGGGTGGTGGTGATGACTCTGCTCAGCTTGGTCTTTCTTAATGTGCGGGCCTTTCTCCCCTCGCCCAGCCAGGTTCTGAGAGGGAGCAGAGTGCCCTGGGGGCAGGAGAGCCGGGACCTGGTGCTGCCACAGGTGACCACACACAGATTGGCCTTACGCAGATCACTGAGCGACCCCCTGCTCACGGCTGCCTCTCACAGGGGCTTGAGGATTAACTGAGGTGATGGGTGTGAAATCCTTTGTAACCTGTCAAGTACCGTGCAGGTGACAACTGTTTTTTGTACCCTGGCCAGCCTTTGCCACGTCAGATGTTCGCGGACGAGGAGCGCATCAACCACGTGGGGGATTCCTTACGTGCCCGCAGCGGCTCATCCCACAGGATGCCCAGGTGGTGACTCCTAAGGGCTCGGTGGGTTGTCTGTGTAGACGTTCTAGCGTTTCAGAGGAGGAGCTCACTTCCGGCTGGGCTCGGGCTGGGAGGGTAGGAAGGGCTCCGTGATCCAGGCGGTGGAAGTGGAGCAGGGCTTTGAAGGGAGGGCACCGCTGCAGGCAGAGGGGCAGGAGCGGAGGGGAACAGCAGGCGTGGGTGCAGACTGTTTGTGGCCCCAGTGAGAAGGCTGGCTGCTCGGAGGAGGGTGGCAATGGGGCGGGTTTTAAGAAAAGGCCTAGAAGGAGGTACGGGGTTGGGATAAGCACAGTTTGGAAGCTGGGGGCCCAAGGAGTTTGGGCCTGATCTGGAAGAGGGAGGCCACTGAAGGCTTTTGAGCAGAGGAGTGACAGGACACGACCTTAAAGACCTGGGAGGCTGCACCGTTATTTCACGGGGAGAAAACCTGAATGCCACAGGGACCACACTTTCCCCAAAGCCACGCAGCCCTGAGTGGCAGTGCCCGGACGCCTAGCCAGGCTCCTGAGCACGACGGGCTGGGGCAGGGGAGCCAGCAGAACGCTGGTCATCCGATGACCGCCTGACTGAGATGGTCGTCAGGGGGCACTGGACCCTTGTGGAGACTCTAGGGACAGTGGGTGCCCGGGAGGGGCTAGACTGAGCCCCTCAGTAGAATGTGGGGACTGAGTACCTCCTGCTGGAAAATTTCTCACCACCAGTGCACTAGGGCGGGGGCCGGAATCCTCCCGCAGTCCCAGCAGAGTGTAAGTGTGTCACCTGGAGGCCTTCGCCCTTGTGGGCCACCTGAGCTGATGCCTTTTGGCCTCGGGGCTCAGAAGGGCTGAAGGTGGAGCAGGTGGGGAGATGCTAGAGAAGGCCTGCAGCTTTTTCAGAGCGTGGCCCGCCCTTCCCCCCCCCGCCCCCCAAAACCCCAAACGGACTATGGTGACCAGGCTCCACTGAGATGTGAGGCCTCCTTCAGTCCCGGCCCTGGAGACAGGAACTGCCAGTGTTGATCTTAGATAACACCCCGCAGGCAAACACCCACGGGCTGCTGCGTTCCCTTCCGGAGCAGAAAGGTGGCCTGCGGGCTGGAAAGCACCCGAAGCACATCCCGCAGAGCGGAGGCTGGTTGGGGGAGGAAGGAAGGATGCCGGAGCCACTGAGGGAGGGGGAGGCGGCACCCAGAAAGTACCTCGCTGCCCACCCCCGGCTGTGGACGGGGTGCAGGCTGGGGTGGGGACGCATGCAGACCTGAGCCCAGAGGCCTTTGAGGAGGACTGTGTGGCTCGGGGTGGGGAGGATTGACTTGCCTCAGCGCGTGTTTCCCCTCCTTTGAATGTGGATAATGCCAAGGCCAGTCTGTCCATCTGTCTTCTTCTCTGAACCTTCCTCTGGATTGTTTGCTGGTTGGTGGTTTCCTTCCCACAGCAGGGCCTTGAGGGCCCGGCCTCATCCGCAGATAAGGGCGCATCATCACCGAATTAACTGCTGTATGTCAGTGGTGTCTGAGAACAAATTGTGTACACAGTCCACAGTCATGCTGTTTGTGCTGTTAAGTAGCTGGCTGATCAGGGAGTTTTTTCATGAATTTGGCCAAACCTTGGTCTGAATGAGGCAGATTCTGGGGTAATAGGAACGGGTTTCATTTTTTGAGATAGATAGGGCTCTTTGGCGGGGCTTATTTTTTTCTCCTCGTTCTGGCTTCCATAACTTGTAGAACAGCGTGGATCACTAGAAGTATCATGCCATTCATGCCATTACCAATTCCTTAGGAGTCCCATTAAAAAACGAAAAAGAAACAGATAAAATCCATTTTAATAATATACTGTAATATATTCAAAATACTATCAATTTGACATGTAATCAGTGTTATAAATGATTTAGATATTTGGCACTGGTTTTCTTTTTACTAAATTTTCAAAATCCATTGTGTATTATATTCTCACAGCACGTTTCAGTTCAGACCAGCCACATTTCCAGTGCTCAGTAGCTCTTGTGGCTCACGGCTACTGCACTGGACGAGCTCTAGATCATCATGGGTGTCACTCTTACAACTTCCACATCCGGAGCCCAGTGCTGTCTCATCCCTCCTGCTCCAAACACAACCTCTCCCACTGGGGCTTCCCTGTTCTCCTGCCATTGTGGGGCTGGAGCCCCCAGTATTGGTCTCCTGTCTTCAGTCTTTCTCTCCACCAGCTTTTGCCCTCAGCGTTAAAATATGCCCAGGTCTCTCTAATCCTGGAAGGGTCTATTGATGCCTTCTTGCCCTCATGGTACCGTGTCCAGGCAGAAGTTCCTGTCCCTGTATCCTGTCCCTTATGGGTACTGGCTCCTCCACACTCTGTAGCTTGACTCCCTGCACCGCCCGCCAACCACTGTGCTGAAACTGTTCTCAGAACTACAGGTAGCGCAGTCTAGGGATGGCTAAGCGCCCTTGGATCTCAGGATGAGGCCTGTAGGGTCATCTAATCTCACCGCTGGGCGCAGGTTTGTGCTGGGCTGCAGTGGATGCATAGGGGAAGTGGTAAGAAAGCAGCCTTTTTTATGTCTCATCTTTGGATTCTGATCCAGTAAGTCTGCAGTGGGGCGTGAGAATCTGTATTTCTCAGATACTGAACAAGTATCTCAGGCACTTCCTTTCTGATTATAAAATAATGTTTCCAGTAGAAATTTTGGCCATATGTAAGATAAACTCTCTCTCCATGTATATTTGAACTTCTTATTCTGGAAAATTTCAACCTTAAAATGAAAGCAGAGAGAGTAATACAATGAGTCTCCACAAGCATTCATCATCAGTTTCAACATTTATTAACATCTTGCTTCGTGTATTTATCCCCTATACTCTTTTTCCTTTGGGAGGAATATTCTAAAAGCAAACCTCAGCAATCATGTAATTGCAGCCTTAAAATCTTCAGTGTGTAACTTTAACTGATAAAACACACTCTCTTACCCTACAACGACCCCCTTACCTCAACCTGATTCTTTTTCTATTGTTCCTTTCTACATTTATTACCATTTTTTCCTTCAATTATTTTATCACCTTGATATCCAGTTTGTACAGGAAAGGCAAGAAAAATACATCATTTTTTTCTACTTACTAATGTTCAAAATAAGGACAGTCTCTAGATCCATCCACGTCTCTACAAATGACCCAATTTCATTCCTTTTTCTGGCTAATATTCCATTGTATATATGCACCACATCTTCTTTATCTATTCACCTGTCGATGGGCATTTAGGTTGCTTCCATGTCCTGGCTAATGTAAATAGTGCTGCAATGAACATTGGGGTGCGTGTGTCATTTTGAATTACTGTTTTCTCTGGTTATCTGCCCAGGAGTGGGATTGCTGGGTCATATGGTAATTCTAGTTTTAGTTTTCTAAGGACCCTCCATACTGTTCTCCATAGTGGCTGTATCAATTTACATTCACACCAACAGTGCGAGAGGGTTCCCTTTAGTCCACACCCTGTCCAGCATTTGTTGTTTGTAGATTGTCTGATAATACCCATTCTAACTGGTGTGAGGTGATAACCTCATTGTAGTTTTGATTTGCATTTCTCTAATAATTAGTGATGTTGAGCACCTTTTCATATACTTCTTGGCCATCTGTATGTCTTCTATGGAGAAATGTCTATTTAGGTCTGCTCATTTTTTGACTGGGTTTTGATTGTGGAGCACAGGCTCCGGACGCGCAGGCTCAGCGGCCATTGGTCATGGGCCCAGCCGCTCCGCGGCATGTGGGATCTTCCCGGACTGGGGCACGGACCTGTGTCCCCTGCATCGGTAGGCGGACTCTCAACCACTGCGCCACCACGGAAGCCCTGTTTATTTTTTTAATATTGAGCTGCATGACCTGTTTATATATTTTGGAGATTAATCCTTTGTCTGTTGGTTCGTTTGCAAATATTTTCTCCCATTCTGAGGGTTGTCTTTTGGTTTTGTTTGTAGTTTCATTTGCTTTGCAAAAGCTTTGAAGTTTCATTAGGTCCTATTTGTTTATTTTTGTTTTTATTTCCATTTCTCTAGGAGGTGGGTCAAAAAAGATCTTGCTGTGATTTATGTCAAAGAGTGTTCTTCCTATGTTTTCCTCTAAGAGTTTTATGGTGTCTGGTCTTACAGTTAGGTCTGTCATCCATTTTGAGTTTATTTTTGTGTATGGTGTCAGGGAGTGTTCTGATTTCATTCTTTTTTTTGTGTGTGTGTGGTACGCGGGCCTCTCACTGCTGCGGCCTCTCCCGTCGCGGAGCACAGGCTCCGGACGCGCAGGCTCAGTGGCCATGGCTCACGGGCCCAGCCGCTCTGCGGCATGTGGGATCCTCCTGGATCAGGGCATGAACCTGTGTCCCCTGCATCGGCAGGCGGACTCCCAACGACTTCACCACCAGGGAGGCCCTGATTTCATTCTTTTACATGTAGCTGTCCAGTTTTCCCAAACCAGTTATTGAAGAGACTGTCTTTTCTCCATTGTATATCTTTGCCTCGTTTATCATAGATTAGTTGACCATAGCTGTGTGGGTTTATCTCTGGGCTTTCTATCCTTTTCCATTGATCTATATTTTTGTCTTTGTGCCAGTAGCATATTTTCTTGATTACTGTAGCTTTGTAGTATAGTCTGAAGTCAGGGAGTCTGATGCCTCCAGCTCCGTTTTCTTCCCTTAAGATTGCTTTGGCTATTCAGGGTCTTTTGTGTCTCCATACACATTTTAAGATTTTTTTGTTCTAGTTCTGTAAAAAAATGCCACTGGTAATTTGAAAAGGATTGCATTGAATCTGTAGATTGCTTTGGGTAGTATAGTAATTTTCACAGTATTGATTCTTCCAATCCAAGAACATGGTATAATCTGTCCATCTGCTTGTGTCGTCTTTGATTTCTTTCATCAGTGTCTTACAGTTTTCTGAGTACAGGTCTTTTACCTCCTTAGGTAGGTTTATTCCTAGGTATTTTATTTTTTTTGTTGCAGTGGTGAATGGGATTGTTTCCTTAATTTCTCTTTCTGGTCTTGCATTGCTAGTGTCTAGGAATGAGAGAGATTTCTGTGCATTACTTTTGTATCCTGCAACTTTACCAAATTCATTGATGAGCACTAGTAGTTTTCTGGTGGCATCTTTAAGATTATGTATAGTATGATGTCATCTGCAGACAGTCACAGTTTTACCTCTTTTCCAATTTGTATTCTTTTTATTTCTTTTTCTTCCCTGATTGCCGTGGCTAGGGCTTCCAAAATTATGCTAATAGTGGTGAGAGTGGACATCCTTGTCTTGTTCCTGATCTTAGAGTAAATGCTTTCAGTTTTTCACCATTGAGAATGATGTTTGTTGTGTCGTAAATGGGCTTGATTATGTTGAGGTCGGTTTCCTCGTTGCCCACTTTCTGGAGAGTTTTTATCATAAATGGGTGTTGAGTTTTTCAAAAGCTTTTTCTTCTGCATCTATTGAGATGATCATATGTTTTTCTTCTTCAATTTGTTAATATGGTGTATCACGTTGATTGATTTGCATATATTGAAGAATCCTTTCATCCCTGGCATAAACCCCACTTGATCATGGCGTATGACCCGCTTAATGTGTTGTTGGATTCTGTTTGCTAGTATTTTGTTGAGGATTTTTGCATCTATATTCATCAGTGATATTGGTCTGTAATTTTCTTTTTTTGTAGTATCTTTGTCTGGTTTTGGTATCAGGGTGATGGTGGACTCAGAATGAGTTTGGGAGGGTTCCTTCCTCTGCAATTTTTGGGAAGAGTTTGAGAAGGATGGGTGTTAGCTCTTCTCTAAATGTTTTATAGAATTCACCTGTGAAGCCATCTGGTCCTTGACTTTTTTTGTTGGAACATTTTTAATCACAGTTTCAATTTCCTTACTTGTGACTGGTCTGTTCATCTTTTCTGTATCTTCCTGGTTCAGGCTTGGAAGGTTATACCTTCCTTAGAATTTGTCCACTTCTTCCAGGTTGTCCATTTTATTCACTTAGAGTTGCTTGTAGTAGCCTCTTATGATGCTTTGTATTTCTGTGGTGTCTGTTGTAACTTCTCCTTTTTCATTTCTAATTTTATTGATTGGAGTCCTCTCCCTCTATTTCCTGAGGAGTCTGGTTAAAGGTGTATCAATTTTGTTTATCTTGTCAAAGAACCAGCTTTCAGTTTTATTGATCTTTGCTAATGTTTTCTTTGTTTCTATGTCATTTATTTCTGCTCTGGTCTTTATGATTTCTTTCCTTCTACTGACTTTGGGTTTTGTTTGTTCTTCTTTCTCTGGTTCCTTTAGTTGTAGGGTTAGATTGTTTATTTGAGATTTTTCTTGTTTCTTGAGGTCGGCTTGTATTGCTATAAACTTCCCTCTGCGAACTGCTTTTGCTGCATCCCATGTGTTTTCATTGTGATTTGTCTCTAGGTATTTTTTGATTTCCTCTTTGATTTCTTCAGTGATGTCTTGGTTATTTAGTAACGTGTTGTTCAGCCTCCATGTGTTTGTGTTTTTTTACGTTTTTTTCCCCCTGTAATTGAGTTCTAATCTCATAGTATTGAGGTTGGAAAAGATGCTTGATATGATTTCAGTTTTCTTAAAATTACCAAGGCTTGATGTGTGACCCAAGATGTGATGTATCCTGGAGAACGTTCCATGTGCACTTGAGAAGAAATGTAATCTGTTTTTGGATGGAATGTCCTATAAATATGAATGAAATCTGTCTGGTCTTTTGTGTCATTTAAAGCTTGTGTTTCCTTATTAATTTTCTGTCTGGATCATCTGTCCATTGGTGTAAGTGCGGTGTTAAAGTCCCCCACTATTATCATGTTAGTGTCAATTTCCTCTTTTATAGCTGTTAGCAGTTGCCTTATGTATTGAGGTGTTCCTATGTTGGGTGCATATATATTTATAATTATTATATCTTCTTCTTGGATTGATCCCTTGATCATGATGTACTGTCCTTCCTTGTCTCTAGTAACATTCTTTATTTTGAAGTCTTTTTTATCTAATATGAGTATTGCTACTCCAGCTTTCTTTTGATTTCCATTTGCATGGAATATCTTTTTCCATCCCCTCACTGTCAGTCTGTACGTGTCCCTAGGTGTGAAGTGGGTCTCTTGTAGGCAGCATACATGGGTCTTGTTTTTGTAACCATTCAGTCAGCCTGTGTCTTTTGGTAGGAGCATTTAATCCATTCATGTTTAAGGTAATTATCCATATGTATGTTCCCATGACCATTTCCTTAATTGTTGTGGGTTTGTTTTTATAGGTCCTTTTCTTCTCTTGTGTTTCCCACTTAGAGAAGTTCCTTTAGCATTTGCTGTTGAGCTGGTTTGGTGGCACTGAATTCTCTTAGCTTTTGCAGGTCTGTAAAGCTTTTGATTTCTCTGTTGAATCTGAATGAGATACTTGCTGGGTAGAGTAATGTTGGTTGTAGGTTGTTCCCTTTCATCACTTTAATTATATCGTGCCATTCCCTTCTGGCTTGTAGAGTTTCTGCTGAGAAATCAGCTCTTAACCTTATGGGAGTTCCCTTGTATGTTATTTGTCGTTTTTCTCTTGCTGCTTTGAATAATTTTTCTTTGTCTTTAAGTTTTGTCAATTTGATTACTCTGTGTCTTGGCATGTTTCCCCTTGGGTTTGTCCTGCCTGGGACTCTGTGCTTCCTGGACTTGGATGGCTATTTCCTTTCCCATGTTAGGAAAGTTTTCAACTATAATCTCTTCAAATATTTTCTTGGGTCCTTTCTCTCTCTCTTCTCCTTCTGAAAGCCCTACAGTGCGAATGTTGTTGTGTTTAATGTTGTCCCAGAGGTCTCTTAGGCTGTCTTAATTTGTTTTCATTTCTTTTTTCTTTATTCTGTTCCACAGCAGTGAATTCCACCATTCTGTCTTCCAGGTCACTTATTCATTCTTCTGCCTCAGTTATTCTGCTATTGAGTCCTTCTAGTATATTTTCCATTTCAGTTATTGTATTGTTCATCTCTGTTTGTTCCTTAATTCTTCTAGGTCTTTGCTAAACAATTCTTGCATCTTTTCGATCTTTGCCTTCATTCTTTTTTCGAGGTCCTGGATAATCTTCACTCTTGTTCTGCAGTCTTTTTCTGGAAGGTTGGCTGTCTCGACTTCATTTAGTTGTTTTTCTGGGGTTTTATCTTGTTCTTTCATCTGGTACAAAGTCCTTTGCCTTTCCGTTTTTCTATCTTTCTGTGAATGTGGTTTTCCTTCCACAGGCTACAGAACTGTGGTTCTTCTTGTTTCTGCTGTCTGCCCTCTGGTGGATGAGTATATCTAAGAGGCTTGTGCAAGCTTCCTGATGGGAGGGAATGGGGGTGGGTAGAGCTGGGTGTTGGTCTGGTGGGCAGAGCTCAGTAAAAGTTTAATCCGCTTGTCTGCTAATGGGTGGGGCTGGGTTTCCTCCCTGTTGGTTGTTTGGCCTGAGGCGACACAGCACTGGAGCCTATCCAGCTCTTTGGTGGGGCTAATGGCAGACTCTGGGAGGGCTCAGGCCAAGGAGCACTTCCCAGAACTTTTGCTGCTAGTGTCCTTGTCCCCATGGTGAGCCACAGCCACCCCCCCCCCTCGCCTCTGCAGGAGACCCTCCAACACTGGCCAGTAGGTCTGGTTCAGTCTCCTATGGGGTCACTGCTCCTTCCCCTGGGTCCCGATGCACACACTACTTTGTGTGTGCCCTCCAAGAGGGGAGTCTCTGTTTCCCCCAGTTCTGGCAAAGTCCTGCAATCAAATCCTGCTAGCCTTCAGCGTCTGGTTCTCTAGGAATTCCTCCTCCCATTGCCGGACCCCAGGTCGGGAAAGGTGACGTGGGGCTCAGAACCTTCACTCCAGTGTGTGGACTTCTGTGGTGTAAGTGTTCTCCAGTTTGTGAGTCACCCACCCAGCAGTCACGGGATTTGATCGTATTGTGATTGTGCCCCTCCCCCTGTCCCATTGCGGCTTCTCCTTTGTCTTTGGATGTGGGGTATCTTTTTTGGTGAGTTCCAGTGTCTTCCTGTCCTTGATTGTTCAGCAGTTAGTTGTGATTCCGGTGCTCTCGCGACAGGGAGTGAGCTCACATCCTTCTACTCCGCCATCTTGAACCAATCTCATGGATTTTTTTCTTAAAATATAAATGTTTCAATCCATTACAGTTATTTTCTTTTTGATGCTTCCAGAGTTTATTCCTGTGTGCTTTTGACACAACCCTATCGTTTTTAATAGTTTGTTTTCTTTCTGTCTCATTAAGAAATCCTGGCCTCATCCCTGCTTCTGACCTTAATTTGCCATTTCTTTAAGAAGTTTTGGTTTCTTTTAGTGGGAAATAGTTTCTTTTTTACATCTTTATCGGGTATAATTGCTTTACAATGGTGTGTTAGTTTCTGCTTTATAACAAAGTGAATCAGTTATACATATACATATGTTCCCATATCTCTTCCCTCTTGTGTCTCCCTCCTTCCCACCCTCCCTATCCCACCCCTCTAGGTGGTCACAAAGCATTAAGCTGATCTCCCTGTGCCATGCGGCTGCTTCCCACTAGCTATCGATTTTACATTTGGTATTGTATAAATGTCCATGTCACTTTTCCACTTTGTCACAGTTTACCCTTCCCCCTCCCCGGGAAATAGTTTTTAAAGACCACAGTCTGGATGGTAACTACTAGTATTGCTTCTAGGCCTTTTCAGTCCATAGATGATAAAAACATAGTTTTTAGAAGGAGAAAAATAGGTCATGAGTTAATGCTGTTATTTCCAAGTAAAGCTTAAGGTCACAGTGCTTTCACTTCTTCGGTTTTATACTTAAATTCCTTCCTTTATCTTAAAAATCTCGGTTTCTAATTACATTAACAAAATTACTTCTGTCTTGCTGTATCTTACCGTATCAACATAATACTTTCAAAATAAGACTACGACAATTACTACAAACCATAAAACTACTAAACGCAGTCTTAGGAATGAATATACAGTCAAATGAGTTAAATATTTTCTCTGTGTGGTTATGCCATGGGCTTGATATATACCTAACATTCCATCCAGTTGTTTTTTCAGTTTTTAGGGATTTTTTTCCCCTTTACTTGTTAATTATTAAACATTACGTGGTTCCCAAGTCAATGGTATAAGACAAGGTACATGCAGAGACTATTATCTTCCATTCCTGTCCCCTGCATTCTGTTCCTCCTTTCCTCTATAGGTAAGTATTTTTATTGTGATTTTTCTTTTCACCCATG
The DNA here is from genome assembly GCF_963924675.1 of Phocoena phocoena. Classification (NCBI taxonomy): domain Eukaryota; kingdom Metazoa; phylum Chordata; class Mammalia; order Artiodactyla; family Phocoenidae; genus Phocoena; species Phocoena phocoena. Next base: position 6,812,080 of record NC_089228.1, on the reverse strand, counting down.
AGTAATTTGGATGTATTGCTTAAATTTCCAAATATTTGAGGATTTTGCAAGTATTCTATTATTGGTTTCTAGGTTACTTCCATTATAGTGTGAGAATATGTTGTAGATAATTTTAATTCTGTTAGATTTGGTAAAGTTTGTTTTAGGGTCCAGAAATTAGTGTGTCTCGATGAGTGTTCCAGATGAATGCGTTTAAGTGTTGCTGGGTAGAATATTCTATGAGTGCCTGTTAGGTCAAATTGATTGCGAGGTTTGTTTACGTATTCTGTAACTTTACTGTTTTCTAGGGTCCTATTTTTTCTGCTACTGAAAGAGGAGTGTTGAGATCTCCAGCTGGAATTGTAACTGACTTCAGTTCTGTGAGTTTTTGTTTCACATATTTTGAAGCTCTATTTTAAGTGCATACATCTTTAGGATTGTTGCCTTCTTGATGAATTGACCCTTTTATTATTATGCCTCTTTGTATCCCTTATAAGTATTTCTTGTTCTAAAGTCTACTTTATCTGAAATTTTTTGTTCTAGAACCAGTTTTTTTTAATATAAATTTATTAATTTATTTATTATTTTTGGCTGCGTTGGGTCTTCATTGCTCCCAGCGGGCTTTGTCTAGTTGTGGCGAGCGGAGGCTACTCTTTGTTGCGGTGCACGGGCTTCTCATCGCAGTGGCTTCTCTCGTTGCGGAGCACGGGCTCTGGGCGTGCGGGCTTCAGTAGTTGTGGCTTATGGGCTCTAGAGCTCAGGATAAGTTGTGGCGCACAGGCTTTGCTGTTCCACGGCCTGTGGGATCTCCGCGGACCAGGTCTCGAATGTGTGTCCCCTGCACTGGCAGGCAGATTGTTAAGCACTGCTTCACCAGGGAAGTCTGATTTGTATAATTTCTAATGAGAAGTTGGCTGTCATTCTTATATTTGTTCCTGTGTATGTAATATGTCTTCTTTTTTTCTGGCTGCTTACATAATTTTTAAGAAAGTTCAGTATTATTATTGTACGTGTATTTTCTTCTGCTTGGGGTTCTTTAATTTCCTAGAATCTGTAGGGTTATAGTTCAAATCCAGCCGAGAAATTTTGGCTGTTTCTCTAAACATTTTTTTCTGTCTCCTTTGGAATCCAACTGACACATATTTGAGACTACTTATACTGGAGTCTCTGTGTTTGTTTTGTTTTGTCTTGTGTGCTTTTCTCCCTGTGCTTCAGTTTGCATAGTTTCTATTGCTGTCTTCACATGTACTGATGTTTCCTGTCAGTGTCTAATGTGCTTTTACTCCCATCCAGGGTATTTTTCACTCCAGATATTGAATTGTTCATTTCTAGAGACTCCATTTGCAACTTTCTCCATTTTTCTTATGTTCATTATCCTTTACATTCGTTTTTTTTTTCTTGCGGTACTCGGGCCTCTCACTGCTGTGGCCTCTCCTGTTGTGGAGCACAGGCTCCGGACGCGCAGGCTCAGCGGCCATGGCTCACAGGCCCAGCTGCTCCGCGGCATGTGGGATCTTCCCGGACCGGGGCACGAACCCGTGTCCCCTGCATCGGCAGGCGGACTCTCAACCACTGCGCCACCAGGGAAGCCCTCCTTTACATTCTTGATCATATTTATAATAGCTGTCTTTAAGGTAGTCATCTGCTAATTCCGTGGTCTCTCTCCTTTCTGAGTCTGTGGCTATTCACTTTTTTCCTCTCCTGGTTATGGGTCATTTGCTTGCTTCTTTGCCTGCCCAGTAATTTTGGATTAGGTGATGGATGCTGTAAATTGTATGCTGTCACATGCTGAATTTTCTTGTTGTTCCTTTAAAGAGTGTTGGGCTTTGATCTGGCAGAAAGTGAAATTATTGGTGGGTCAGTTTGATGCTTTCAAGGCTTGCTTTTAAGGTCCAGAGCAGCCTTTACTCTAGACCTGATTGAAGATACACCATTGACGCATGATCTTTCTTAGGACTCGACCCAGTGCCCTTTGTATCCTGAGGCTGTTGCACTCTGGTTCTTGGGAGCGTGAACTACTCGCCCTCTGTTGAGTTCCAGGAATTGCTTGGCCCACTGCTGTTCGGTCACGAGAGTTTCACCCTTCCCGTAAGCAGGTTAGTACTTGGTCAAAAGTCTAGGAGACCCTCCTGCAGATCCGAGGAGCTGGCTATCTCTGAGCAGCTCGCTCTTCTCTAGTACTCTGCTGTGTAAATGCTACCTTTGCCTTTCTGAACTCTCATCTGTCTTTTTAACTCAGTGAGGCCGCTCTGGATTCGATTTCCCTGCCCTTTCCTGGGAACTGCCTCCAGGAAGAAAGCTGCGGCCATTGTGGCTCCCTTCCCATGCCCACTTTTTCCTCTTCTTCCAAACACTGCTTGTTGTCCTACATCGGAAAGCAGTTGTTTCATGGATTTTGTGTTTTTCTAGTTGTTAATGGCTTGAGGGAAACTCTTGGAGCTGTGAATCCTTCATGTGTGGAAGTGGAAATCTCCCCCTTATGAATGGTTGGCCCTACTCCTTGATGTTTCAGAGTTTGAGGGGCTACCTTAATGGCATCCGGGGGTTTCTTTGGCTATCCTAGCTGCTTTGCTTTTGTGAGAGGATTGAAAATCAGTGTGGCTGCTACTGCCATCTTGCCCTAACTAGAATTCTCTGTATATCTTTTAAATTACCCTTACATTCCTCTCATTTGTGCTTGGCAACTGCCCTGAAGATGGACACAACATGGCACTGCACTTGGTTGGCCTGTTTTGTTGTAACAAATTGGAGGTATTTCCCTTACCCCAGGAATGGCTAACATGTTACCACCCTAAGCATAAACTGTTGACAGTGGTAATTTCATTTACTTCCAGATTATTCGATGGGATGGTGTAAGCTATAAACACAGCCTATGGCCAGGAGCCCAATAAGCTGTCACCAACCCACTGTGAGGCATGGGACCAGTCCCTTCTCATTATTCATTTGTCTATGGCACTGTAAGGAGGACTAGGCCTGCCCTCGGGAGCACGGAGCTTGTTAAGGAAGGCAGATACGTAGAGCTAACTAGAATTCAGTGTAATTTGTGTCCATTGAGAAGCCTGAGCAAAGGTGCTTCCTTGGCCTTTCTTTTCAATCTGAATAATGGAAGGGAAGAAGCATCAATTTGCCTATTGTTCTGGGAAGATAGGATTTTGCAGCATGCTTTGGGAGGACTAGTGGGCCAAGGCCTCTCTATCCTCACTTGAACCAATGTAGTTGCACTTTTTCCAATTTTATATGTTATGATGTAAGATTTATTTCGCAACAGGGATTCTGCTGCTGAAAAATGGACAAAGAACAGGCCCAAGAGGGGTCCACACTTAGCTGTGCACAGAACCTCCTGCAGTGAGCGGCCTGACCTTTCATCGGTGTGTGCACACATGAAGGCCCGGCGTGAGCTCCACTCCTCGATTACGGCTGAGGAGCCCCAGCACCAGGTCCCGGATTCCAGCCTTGAGAGTTCTGAGCTGAGAAAGATCAGGATGCCAATGGTGGCTTTAGCACCTGGCGGTGGACGGCCCAGGGCAGCTCTTGACCTTCTTGCCGGTTTCCTCAGCAGTAAGTTGGGGGTTTGTTCCTACAGAGGTTTGCTGTGCTGCTTCACGTGTGAAAGGTCCAAGTTCATGCCATTCATACAGGTCTCAGCTACTGCCGTGACCTGCTGTTTCAATTCAGGGTCCCAGGGCCTCCCCTTGGATGTGATCCTTGTTTTAGTGTCGGTGAGCCACTCCTTCCACTGACTGGGCAGAAACCCAGGTGAATTGGGCCTGCTTTCCTCTTCAGTCTTGTAAACTCTTGGGATATGGTTCATACTCCCCTGTATGTGCAGGGCAGACTTTATTAGCCTCAGGATAAGTAGCAGAGCTGGGGGCTGCAGTCCCATCCCTGAAGGCCAAGTGTAGCTTTGTATGGTGCCTTCAGCATAAGAGTCACAAGGACTTACACGGTGACAGATCAGCTCTGTGGGCAGGACTCAGCTAGGCCCATAGGGACCTGGGTCTTGGTAATGCTGTTCTAGGACACTAACCAGCAAGAGGTAAAACGAGCTTTGTAGGGAGGGGTTAGAAAAATGCAGGAAGAACTATAAGCAGTACAAGTTTATTTAATTACTTTGGAAACAATTCCCCACCCCCCCAAATGATGCCGGAACCTAAAAGGTACATAAAAATGACCAACAATATCTTAAAATAATAGAGCTGACGGTTGTTTTTCCCTCAGAACAAGTGTGTGTTCAGCTGGACAGTAAATTTACAAACCATATCAAATCATGTTAAGGCAGATGATAATCTGGGTGCATTTCTTAACAACTCCCAGGAAAGTGATCTTGTGGGAGCTGGGTGTTCCTCCTCCCAGCTGTGTGGTCAGTTGGCCCACGAAGGGGCAGTCCTGGAGGCAGCAGGTAGAGAGAAGGCTGTGCCTGTCTTGTCACTGCTCGTTCTGCTGACCCTCTGTGACTGAAGTGGACACAGAACCCTGGCCCTTGTTGACATCACTGATGCACACCCACTGCCCGTCAACTGACTCCTTCCACAGGGTCACCTGCAAGCCAGTACACACATCATTACAGGTATGTATCCCTGCCCATACCTCCCTGGGTTCTCTAAAGAGGGCAAAGATCTCCAGCAAGAGCTACAGCTCAGTCTTGTGGGTAAACTTACTTTGGTTCCCCCCACTGAAATCCCACCAAAATGGAAGTAAAGGAAAAAGTATCCACACAGAGTAAGAAAGGAGGAGTATGGAGAGTGATGTCATGAAGATGGTGACACAACTTGTTCACGGCTTCACTTTCCCTCCAAAGAAGAACTAACAGCTATTCATAGAGACACACCAGTGAACAAATCCTACAGCACAGCAGTGAGGCTGAAGTGTCCTGCACTGTGGACACTGAGACCGACTGCGTTTGAAGGTAAGAAGGGGCCACATGTTGATCCCAGCATCCCTTCCAGGGGCTGGCACAGTACCCCGGGGAGCAGCCTCCCCTGAGGCTCTGGCCCCTCCAGTGACATCCAGCACCTGTTCCCCCCTCCCACTGCATCGTGCTCATACTCTGGTTTTGCTCCACCAGGATTGCAGCTGAATCTGTGAGGCCCAGCTGCTGAGAATCAGACTGTGACCAGAGAGGGCTTCCAACAACCAGCACGCAGATCTCCACAGCCTGAGTCCCTACCTGCAGGGCCCAAGTGAGTCTGTTCTGACAGGGAAGCTGGGGCACAGGTAGGCTTCAGTCCAGACCACAAACAAAGCATTAGTAACCTTAAAGCTGCTTCCCTGGAAAGCACACCAGTCCATAGCTGCACTTGCTACTGAGTACAGCCTTTGGACTGCCCAACCAGCGAAGCCACATAGCCGGTCAACAACCCTGCTTAAGGTAACACGGGAATAGAAAGCACTGCCAGTGGCATTCACTGTCTGCATAGCAAATCCGGTGGCCTCACCTGATCAGGAATTCAGTGCACACTCTTGACTCTTCAGCTCCCCCCAAAATAAGCCATGCATTCTCTGGGTCCCATTCTGCTGGGTACTGCCAGGGCAAGGAAGGTAATTCTAGCCTCACCTACTGCTGAGTCGAGTAGCCAGTCCTGACTGTCTAGCAAGCCTGACCAGAGAATCCAGGCAGCTGTGAAGCCGATGCTCCAGCCTCACTAGTGCAGGGAAAGAAACTAGCTGTCCTATCTACCTGATCTCAGCCAGTGGCATATTCAGAGTTGAAAAAAGTGCCTCAACCCAAAACAGAACTTAACAGCAGGTCCTTTCACCTAAGAACACTCACAGGAGAGAAAGCCAGAAACCCAAATTGAGCTGACTCTGCACACTTCCAGAGGTACAATGAATTCTTCGAACTGTCAAGAAGCCCACTTCCAATCTCCTGCATGCCTATAAACTAACAATGAAAAATCAGAGAAATTAAGCAAAGACTCCCATTTACCACTCAAACAAAAAGAATAAAATACCCAGGAATAAACCTACCTAAGGAGGCAACAGACCTGTATGCAGAAAACTATAAAAGACACTGATGAAAGAAATTAAAGATGATGATACCAACAGATGGAGAGATATAACCATGTTCTTGGATTGGAAGAATCAATATTGTGAAAATGACTCTACTACCCAAAGCAATCTACAGGTTCAATGCAATCCCTATCAAACTACCAATGGCATTTTTCACAGAACTAGAACAAAAAATTTCACAATTTGTATGAAAACACAAAAGACCCTGAATAGCCAAAGCAATCTTGAGAAAGAAAAACAGAGCTGGAGGAATCAGGCTCCCCGACTTCAAAGTATACTACAAAGCTGCAGTAAGCAAGAGAGTATGGTACTGGTACAAAATCAACTGTACAGGACAGAAAGCCCAGAGATAAACCCACGCACCTATGGTCAGCTAATGTATGACAAAGGAGGCAAAGGATGTACAATGGGGAAAAGACAGTCTCTTCAATAAGTGGGCTGGGAAAACTGGACAGCTTTATGTAAAAGAAGGAAATTAGAACACTTCCTAACACCATACACAAAAAGAAACTCAAAATGGATTAAAGACCTAAATGTAAGGCCAGACACTATCAAACTCTTAGAGGAAAACAAGGCAGAACACTCTATGACATAAATCACAGTAAGATCTTTTTTGACCCACCTCCTAGAGTAATGGAAATAAAAACAAACAATGGGACCTAATGAAACTTAAGACCTTGCACAGCAAATCAAACCATAAACAAGACGAAAAGACAACCCTCAGAATGGGAGAAAATATTTGCAAATGAAACAGACAAAAGATTAATCTCCAAAATATACATGCAGCTCAGTATCAAGTACATGCAGCTCAATATCAAGAAAACAACCTAATCCAAATATGGGTGGAAAATCTAAATACACATTTTTCCGAAGAAGACATACAGAATGCCAAAAAACAAAAGATGCTCAACATCACTAATCATTAGAGACATCAAACTCCAACAAGCTATCACCTCACACCTGTCAGAACGGCCATCATCAAAAAGTCTGCAAACAATAAATGCTGGAGAGGCCAAGGAGAAAAGGGAACCCTCCTACACCACTGGGGGGAATGTAAATTTGTAGAGCCACTATGGAGAACACTACAGAGGTTCCTTAAACCACCACAAACAGAGCTACCATATGATCCAGCAAGCCCACTGCTGGGCACACATCTGCAGATAACCATACTTGGAAAGCCAACACTTGTACATTCACTGACTACACCAAGACCTACAACACTCAAGGTTCGGAAGCAACCACAATCTCCATCCACAGGCGGATGGAGAGAACATGTGGTACATATATACAATGGACTGAACACTCAGGCATAAAAAAGAATGAAATAATGCCATTGGCAGCAAGGTGGAGGGACCTAGAGATCATACTAAGTGAAGCAAGTCAGAGAAGAACAGATATGATTTCACGAAGAGGTGGAATCTAAAAATTGATAGGCATGAACTAACGTACAAAACAGAAACAGACTCACAGACGTAGAAAAGAAACTTAGGGTTACCAAGGGGGAAAGTATGGGGGGAGGGACAAATGCCATGGTTGGGATTAACCTGTACACACTAATATTTATAAAATGGATAATCAACAAGGACCTTCTGTGGAGCACAAGGAACTCTACTCAACGATCTGTCACAACCAATAGGGGAACAGAGTCCGAGAGAGAACAGATATATGTATCTGCATAACTGAAACACGTCACTGTACACCGGAAACAAAAACAACACTGTAAATGTACAACACTCCAAACTAAAATCAGAAGTAAAACGAAAATACAATAAAAAGAGAAAAATGCCTCCTCTATTCCATGTTGGCTTGGGGAACCTGGGCTACTATCACACCCCTGGAGCCTGGGCAGCCAGCAACACAAGGCTGGAGTGTTCTGGGCCTGAGGGAGCTGGGGAGGATGTACCAGCAAATGAGCCCCCCTTGGACCTGGAGTGTCTGGTCCCCTGGGGATGTCACCACAATCTCCAGATCCAGGCAGACCGCCCCCCCTCCCCACAGCTAAAGCCAACCTAGTGCACCCAGAGAATGGTGGACCCTCTGGCCGGGAAGAGCTCTGAATAGTCTCCTAGCCTCCACGTCTGCTGGTGGTGGCCTTCCCACCTTCAGCTGCCTTCATTAGGGTCACCCCACCCATGTAGGACAGCACCCTCAGCACTGGGGTTTTGCAGGGGTTAGGACCTGTCTGGGAAGGGGGAAATGAAGTAATGAGATACAAGCCCTTGGGTGTTTGTGCTGACACATTCCACTAATTCACAACCCAGGAACACGACGTCCCCTTAGGCTGTACATGCAGGTGTAACCAGAGCTGGGCATGAAAAAATCCTGCCGCCTTTTGGCCGTTTCCAGTAACAACTTTAAAGCAGGTGCTCAGGGGAACTTCATATTCTCAAAGCCTGTGAGCCTGTAAAGACCCCTGCCGTCACGAAATGCCCAGGAGCAGGTAATAGGAAAGGAATTCAAAACAGGGCCCAGTTTTAGGAGGCCAATTTCCAGAGGTACATTTTACTCATAGTGTTAAAAAGAGGCACATGAAAAGATGCTGAGCATTCCTAATGTTAGAGAATTGGAAATCAAAACGGCAAGGAGGCACCATGAACAAAAAGTCTACAAACAATACATGTAGCAGAGGGCATGGAGGAAAGGGAGCCCTCCTATGTTTTTGGTGGGACTGCCATCTGGTAATAACTACTATGGAGAAAAGAATGGAGGTTCCTCAAACAGTAAACACATAGCTACCATATAATTCAGCAGTCCCACTCCTTGCCACATATGTAGATAAAAGTATAACTGGAAAAAGTACATGCACCCCTATGTTCATAGCAGCACTATTTAGAATAGGCAAGACATGGAAACAACCTAAACGCCCACTGACAGAAGAATGGGTAAAGAATATGTGCTACATATATACAATGGAATATTATTATAAAAAAGAACAATATAATGTCACTTCTACCAACACGGGCGGACGCAGATATTATATCAAGTGATGTAAGTCATGATGAGAAAGACAAATACCATATGATATCACTTACATGTGAAACAAAATATGACAAATTATCTATGAAACAGACTCCAAGACTTAGAGAACAGACTTCTGGCTGCCAAGCTAGATGGGGGGTGTGGGAGTGATCTATTGGGAGTCTGGGATTAGGAAATGCAAAGTAGTGTATATAGAATGCACAAACAACAAGGTCCTACTGTACAGTACATGGCAATATATTCAATATCATGTGATAAACCGTAATGGAAAGGAGTACGAAGAAGAATATATATATATGTGTAAATGAATCACTTTGCTGTAAAGCAGAAATTAATACAACATTGTAAATAAACCATACTTCAATAAAACAAACTAAAAAAAATTAAAAATAGACCTGCCATATGATCCAGCAATTCCACTTCTGGGTAATAAATCCAAAGGAAATGAAACACTAACTTTTGAGGATATGGGGAGGGGGAAGGGTGAGCTGTGACAGGGCAAGAGAGAGGCATGGACATATATACACTAACAAACGTAAGGTAGATAGCTAGTGGGAAGCAGCCGCATGGCACAGGGATATCGGGCTCGGTGCTTTGTGACCACCTAGAGGGGTGGGATAGGGAGGGTGGGAGGGAGGGACAGGCAAGAGGGAAGAGATGTGGGGACATATGTATATGTGTAACTAATTCACTTTGTTGTAAAGCAGAAACTAACACACCATTGTAAAGCAGTTATACCCCAATAAAGATGTTAAAAACAAAAAAACCCCAAAAAACGAAAAAACCCACTAACTTGAAAAGACATTTGAGTCCCCAAGTTCATAACAGCAGTATTTACAATTAGCAATACATGGAAACAACCTAACTGACCATCAACAGAGGGGTGAATAATTAAGTTGTATTTATATATAACTATACACACACATAAAATGGAGTATTATTAAGCCATAGAAAACAAAGAATATTTGATATTTGTGACAACATATATGGACCCTGAGGGCATTATGCTCAGTGAAAAGAGTAAGACAGTGAAAGGCAACTGTGCTATCTCCCTTGGATGTGTAATCTAAAAACAAAACCAAACAGAAAGGTGTCAGATTCACGATGACCAGAGGCAGTGTGTGGGGGAGGGGGAATAGGAGGAAGGTGGTCAAAACTCGATTTGCATGACAAACTTCCAGTTGCATGATAAACAAGTACTGGTATGTAATGTACAGCATGATGACTACAGCTAACACATGTATAATATATATGAAAACTGTTGAGAGTAGATCCTAAGAGGTAACATCACAAGGAAAGTAATTTTTTTCTCTATTATATCTATATGAGATGATGGATGCTAACTAAATTTATAGCGGTAATCATTTAACAGTACATGCAAGTCAAAACCATTATGCTGTACACTGTTAACTTATACAGTGATGTATATCAATTATATCACTAAAACTGGAAGAAAAGATTAAACGAAAAGCATATGAATAACAGTAACTGAGGGGCAATGCTGTGAATAATGATGTAACATGAAATATTGGCAATAATAATAATGTAAACATGGATGCCGTTTAACCAAATTGACAGAGCTCCAGTGAGAGGTTATGGGGTGTTAGAGTGGTTCTCAAAATGTGGTCCCAGACCAGAGTATGTGGAGCATCTGGGAACTTGTTAAAAACGCAAATTTTGGGGTCCCAGCCCAGATCCACTGGTTCAGAAGCTCTAGGGGTGGGGTGGGTAATCTGTTTTAACAAGTTTAGCAATGCTAAAGTTTGAGAACCATGGTAGAGGAAGACAACAGATTAATAGGTATGTTATTTATACACTGAAGTAAACGGCAGAAGCAGCAGCTACAAGCTGAAAAGGTTTGCCTCCGTACAGGGAAAATTAGACTGCATTAAAAAAAAAATCATAGGGACTTCCCTGGTGGCGCAGTGGTTGGGAATCTGCCTGCCAGTGCAGGGGACACGGGTTCGAGCCCTGGCCTGGGAGGATCCCACATGCTGCGGAGCAACTAAGCACGTGCGCCACAACTACTGAGCCTGTGCTCTACAGCCCGGGAGCCACAACTACTGAGCCCACATGCCTAAAGCCCATGCTCCGCAACAAGAGAAGCCACCGCAATAAGAAGTCCACGCACCGCAACGAAGACTAGCCCCCCGCTCGCCGCAATGAAGACCAAAGGCAGCCAAAAAACAAACAACCAAATAAAAACTACCTAAAGCTATGTACATTAACTTGATAAAAAAAATGATTCTAAGAACTGCTGCCTTAGGGATAGACTTTATTCACTAAACATGCACTGTGTAGAATGGTCTGAAGTGAAATCATACTAAGTCCTTCAGCGAAGGAATGCTATAAAGACAGCAATAGCGCTGAGCTCTTTGTGGGAAACACGCTTGTAAGGAAGAGCAAGAAGCACAGAAGACAGCAGACCCCAAAACGTGGAACGTACAACCAGGTACTTGCCCATTGATTTGTAAACACTACTGAGGGCAGTCAGGGTACAGTGGCCTGTCCTGGGTGCTACCAGACCTGGGTACTAGTCCTGATATTGGCACTCACTAGAAATAGGGTTGGATTAGCTATCCTTTGAGGGTCATTCCAGCTCACATTCTATGGCTTTCAGATAGGGCTTGATGGATCTTTCTGGGACCACTGAACCCAAAAGGGACCCTAGGCTGGGTAAAAGCTGTCTGCAGAGGGTCTCGAAGAGATATTACTTGCACACCCACATGCATTGCAGCATTATTCACAATAGCCAAAAGGTGGAAGCGCCCCAGTGTCTATTAACAGAGAATGGATAAATAACATGTGGCACAATGGAATATCATTCAGCTTTCAAAAGGAAGAAACTATGACATACGCTACAACACAGGCGAGCTACAACACAGATGACGACACTACGCCAAGTGCAGATCAAAACTACAATGAGGTAGGTGTGAGGTACCACTTCGCACCAATCAGAATGGCCACCATCAAAAAGGCTACAAATAACAAATGCTGGAGAGGGCGTGGAGAGAAGGGAACCCTCCTACACTGACAGTGGGAACGTAAACTGGTGCAGCCACTATGGAAAACAGTATGGACGTTCCTCAAAAACCTAAAAACAGAGCTACCAATATGATCCAGCAATCCCACTCCTGGGCATATATCCAGAGAAAGCTCTAATTCAGAAAGATACATGCCCCCTATGTTCACAGCAGCACTATTTACAAGAGCTAAGAGTTGGAAACAACCTAAATGTCCACTGACAGATGAACGGATAAAGAAGATGTGAAACACATGCAACGGAATATTACTCAGGCATAAAAAAGATCAATGCTATCTGCAGCAATGTGGACGGGCCTAGAGAGCATCATATCAAGTGAAGTGAGCCAGAAAGAGAACGACAGGTACCACGTGATATCGCTTGTATGTGGAATCTAAAATATGACACGGACTTATCTATGAAAGAGACTCCGAGACATGCAGAACAGACTTCTGGTTGCCAAGGTGGATGGGGGGTGCAGGATGGATGGACTGGGAGTTTGGGATTAGCAGATGCAAACTGTTATATATAGAATGGATAAACAACAAGGTCCTACTATATAGCACAGGAAACTATTCAATATCCTGTAATAAATCATAATGGAAGGAAATATAAAAAAGAATGTGGATACACATAACTGAATCACTTTGCTGTACAGCAGAAATTAACACATTTTAAATCAACTATACTTCAATAATAAAAAAAAAGACACTGCTGAGACTGGTTCAAGATGGCAGAGTACAGGGACGTGCGCTCACTCCCAACAGCGAGAGCACCAGAGTCACAGCAGACTGCTGAACAGTCATCGACAGAAGACACTGGAACTCACCAAAAAAGATACCCCCCAGGCAAGGACAAAGGAGAAGCCACAATGAGATGGTAGGAGGGGCGCAATCCCAATACAATCAAATCCCGTAACTGCTGGGTGGTGACTCATAAACTGGAGGACACTTATACCACAGAAGTCCACCCACTGGAGTGAAGGTTCTAAGCCCCATGTCAGGCTTCCCAACCACAGGATACGGCAACAGGAGGAGAAATTCCTAGAGAATCAGACATTGAAGCCTAGTGGGATTTGATTGCAGGACCTTCACAGGACTGGGGGGAACAGAAACGCGACTCCTGGAGGGCACACACAAAGCAGTGTGTGCATGGAGACACAGGGGAAGGAGCAGTGACCCCAGGGGAGACTGAACCAGACCTACCTGCTAGTGTTGGAGGGTCTCCTGCAGAGGCAGGGGGAGGGTGTGGCTCACCATGGGGACAAGGACACTGGCAGCAGAAGTTCTGGGAAGTACTCCTTGGTGTGAGCCCTCCCAGAGTCGGCCATTAGCCCCACCAAAGAGCTGAGTAGGCCCCAGTGCTGGGTCGCTTCAGGCCAAACAACCAACAGGGAGGGAACTCAGCCCCACCCATCAGCAAAAAGGTGGATTAAAGTTTTACTGAGCTCTGCCTGCCAGGGAAACACCCAGCTCTAACCCCCCTTCCATCAGGAAGTTTGCACAAGCCTCTTAGATAGACTCATCCACCAGAGGGCAGACAGCAGAAGCAAGAAGAACTACAATTCCGCAACCTAGGGAAGGAAAACCACATTCACAGAAAGATAGACAAGATGAAAAGGCAGAGGACTTTGTACCAGATGAAGGAACAAGATAAAACCCCAGAAAAACAACTAAGTGAAGTGGAGATAGGCAACCTTCCAGAAAAAGAATTCAGAATAATGATAGTGAAGATGATCCAGGACCTCGGAAAAACAATGGAGGCAAAGATCGAGAAGATGCAAGAAAATTTTTAACAAAGACCTAGAAGAATTAAAGAACAAAAAGAGATGAAAAATACAATAACTGAAATGAAAAATACACTAGAAGGACTCAATAGTAGAATAATTGAGGCAGAAGAACGGATAAGTGACCTGGAAGACAGAATGGTGGAATTCACTGCTGTAGAACAGAATAAAGAAAAAAGAATGAAAAGAATTGAAGACAGCCTAAGAGACCTCTGGGACAACATTAAACACAACAACATTCGCATGATAGGGGTCCCAGAAGGAGAAGAGAGAGAGAGAAAGGACCCGAGAAAATATTTGAAGAGATTGTAGTAAAAACTTCCCTAACATGGGAAAGGAAATAGCCACCCAAGTCCAGGAAGCACAGAAAGTCCCAGGCAGGACAAACCCAAGGAGAAACACGTGGAGACACATAGTAATCAAATTGGCAAAAATTAAAGACAAAGAAAAATTACTGAAAGCAGCAAGGGAAAAACGACAAATAATATGCAAGGGAACTCCCATAAGGTTAACAGCGATTTCTCGGCAGAAACTCTACAAGCCAGAAGGGAGTGGCATGACATATTTAAAGTGATGCAAAGGAAGAACCTACAACCAAGATTACTCTACCCGGCAAGGATCTCATTCAGATTCGATGGAGAAATCAAAAGCTTTACAGACAAGCCAAAACTAAGAGAATTCAGCACCACCAAACCAGCTCTACAACAAATGCTAAAGGAATTTCTCTAAGTGAGAAACACAACAGAAGAAAAGGACCTACAAAAACAAACCCACAAGGGCTTCCCTGGTGGCACAGTGGTTGACAGTCTGCCTGCCAATGCAGGGGACATGGGTTTGAGCCCTGGTCTGAGTGGATCCCACATGTCGCAGAGCAACTGGGCCCGTGAGCCACAACTACTGAGCCTGTGTGTCTACAGCCTGTGCTCCGCAACAAGAGAGCCACAATAGTGAGAGGCCCGCGCACCGCGATGAAGAGTGGCCCCCACTTGCTGCAACTAGAGAAAGCCCTTGCACAGAAACAAAGACCCAACACAGCCAAAAATAAAAAATAAATAAAAAATGATAATAGGGCTTCCCTGGTGGTGCAGTGGTTGAGAGTCTGCCTGCCGATGCAGGGGACACGGGTTCGTGCCCCGGTCCGGGAAGATCCCACATGCCGCGGAGCGGCTGGGCCCATGAGCCGCGGCAGCTGAGCCTACGCGTCCGGAGCCTGTGCTCCGCAATGGGAGAGGCCACAATGGTGAGAGGCCTGCATACCGCAAAAAAAAAAAAAAAAAAGATAATAAAAATAAAGGAATTCCTTTAAAAAAACAAACCCACAACAACTAAGAAAATGGTAATAGGAACATACATATCGATAATTACCTTAAACATGAATGGATTAAATGCTCCAACCAAAAGACACAGGCTCACTGAATGGATACAAAAACATAACCCATATATATGCTATCACAAGAGACACACATCAGACCTAGGGACACATACAGACTGACAGTGAGGGGATGGAAAAAGATATTCCATGTAAATGGAAATCAAAAGAAGGCTGGAGCAGCAGTACTCATATCAGATAAAATAGACTTTAAAATAAAGAAAGTTACTAGAGACAAGGAAGGACACTACATAATGATCAAGGGATAAATCCAAGAAGAAGATATAACAATTATCAGTATATATGTATGCAACATAGGAGCACCTCAATACACAAGGCTCTGCTAACAGCTATAAAAGAGGAAATCGACAGTAACACAATAATAGTGGGGGACTTTAACACCTCACACCAATGGACATATCATCCAAACAGAAAATTAATATGGAAACACAAGCTGTAAATGACACAACAGACCAGACAGATTTCATTCATACTTATAGGACATTCCATCCATAAACAGCAGATTACACTTTCTTCTCAAGTGCACATGGAATGTTCTCCAGGATACATCACATCTTGGGTCACGCATCAAGCCTCAGTAAATTTAAGAAAATTAAAATCATATCAAGCATCTTTTCTGACCACAATGCTATGAGATTAGAAATCAATCACAGAGTAAAAAACGTAAAAAACACAAGCACATGGCTGAACAGTACGTTACTAAAAAACCATGAGATCATTGAAGAAATCAAAGAGGAAGTCAAAAAATACCTAGAGACAAATGACAATGAAAACACGATGATCCACAACCTATGGGATGCAGCAAAAGCAGTTCTCAGAGGGAAGTTTATAGCAATACAAGCCTACCTCAAGAAACAAGAAAAATCTCAAATGAACAATCTAACCTTACACTTAAAGGAACTAGAGAAAAGAGAACAAACAAAACCCAAAGTTAGCAGAAGGAAAGAAATCATAAAGATCAGAGCAGAAATAAATGAAATAGAAACAAAGAAAACAATAGCAAAGATCAATAAAACTAAAAGCTGGTTCTCTGAGAAGATAAACAGAATTGATAAACTATTAGCCAGACTCATCAAGAAAAAGAGGGAGAAGACTCAAATCAATAAAATTAGAAATGAAAAAGAAGTTACAACAGACACTGTAGAAATACAAAGCATCCTAAGGGACAACTACAAGCAACTCTGTGAATAAAATGGACAACATGGAAGAAGTGGACAAATTCTTAGAAAGGTATAAGCTTCCAAGACTGAACCAGGAAGAAATAGAAAAGATGAACAGACCAATCACAAGTAAGGATATTGAAACTGTGACTAAAAATCTTCCAACAAACAAAAGTCCAGGACCAGATGGCTTCACAGGTGAATTGTATCAAACATTTAGAGAAGAGCTAACACCCATCCTTCTCAAAGTCTTCCAAAAAATTGCAGAAGAAGGAACAGTCCCAAACTCATTCTATGAGGCCACCATCACCCTGATTCCAAAACTAGGCAAAGATACTACAAAAAAAGAAAGTTACAGACCAATATCACTGATGAATATAAATGCAAAAATCCTCAAATACTAGCAAACAGAATCCAACAACACATTAAAAGGATCATACAGCATGATCAAGTGGGATTTATCCCAGGGATGCAAGGATTTTTCAATATACGCAAATCAATCAATGTGATACACCATATCAACAAACTGAAGAAGTAAAACAATATGATCATCTCAATAGATGCAGAAAAACCTTTTGATGAAATTCAACATTCATTTATACTAAAAACTCTCCAGAAAGTGGGCACAGAGGGAACCTACCTCGACATAATAAAGGCCATATACAACAAACCCACAGCAAACATCATTCTCAATGTGAAAAACTGAATGCATTTCCTCTAAGATCAGGAACAAGACAAGGATGTCCACTCTCGCCACTATTATTCAGCATAGTTTTTGAAAGTCCTAGCCACGGCAATCAGAGAAGAAAAAGAACCTAAAGGAATACAAATTGGAAAAGAAGAAGTATAACTGTCACTGTTTGCAGATGACATGATACTATACATAGAGAATCTTAAAGATGCCACCAGAAAACTACTAGAGCTAATCAATGAATTTGGTAAAGTTGCAGGATACAAAATGAATGCACAGAAATCTCTTGCATTCCTATACACTAATGATGAAAAATGTGAAAGAGAAATTAGGGAAACACTCCCATTTACCACTGCAACAAATAGAATAAAATAACGAGGAATAAACCTACCTAGGGAGACAAAAGACCTGTACTCAGAAAACTATAAGACACTGATGAAAGAAATTAAAGATGATACAAACAGATGAAGAGATATACCATGTTCTTGGATTGGAAGAATCAATATTGTGAAAATGACTATACTCTACACAAAGCAATCTACAGATTCAATGCAACACCTATCAAATTATCAATGGCATTTTTACAGAACTAGAACAAAAAATCTTAAAACTTGTATGGAGACACAAGAGACCCTGAAATAGCCAAAGCAGTCTTGAGGGAAAAAAACAGAGCAGGAGGAATCAGGCTTCCTGACTTCAGACTATACTACAAAGCTACAGTAATCAAGGCAATATGGTACTGGCACAAGAACAGAAATACAGATCAACGGAACAGGATAGAAAGCCCAGAGATAACCCCACGCACCTATGGTCAACCTAATCTATGATAAAGGAGGCAAGGATATGCAATGGAGAAAAGACAGTCTCTTCAATAAGTGCTGCTGGGAAAACTGGACAGCTACACGTAAAAGAATGAAGTTAGAACACTCCCTAACACAGTTCACAAAAATAAACTCAAAATGGATTAGAGACCTAAATGTAAGACTTGACACTATAAAACTCTTAGAGGAAAACATAGGCAGAACACTCTTTGACATAAATCACAGCAAGATCTTTTTTGATCCCCCTCCTAGAGTAACGGAAGTAAAAACAAAAATAAACAAATGGGACCTAATGAAACTTAAAAGCTTTTGCACAGTAAAGGAAACTACAAACAAGATGAAAGACAGCCCAGAATGAGAGAGAATATTTGCAAAGGAATTAATGGACAAAGGATTAATCTCCAAAATATATAAACAGCTCATGCAGCTCAATATTAAAAAAACACAAACAATCCAATCAAAAAGTGGGCAGAAGACCTAAATAGACATTTCTCTAAAGAAGACATAGGGATGGCCAAGAAGCACATGAAAAGCTGTTTAACATCACTAATTATTAGAGAAATGCAAATCAAAACCACAATGAGGTATCACCTCACACCAGTTAGAATGGGCATCATCAGAAAATCTACAAACAACAAAGGCTGGAGAGGGTGTGGAGAAAAGGGAACCCTCTTGCACTGTTGGTGGGAATGTAAATTGATACAGCCACTATGGAGAACAGTATGGAGGTTCCTTAAAAAACTACAAATAGAACTACCATATGACCCAGCAATCCCACTACTGGGCATATACTGAGAGAAAACCATAATTCAAAAAGACACATGCACCCCAATATTCATTTCAGCACTATTTACAACAGCCAGGTCATGGAAGCAACCTAAATGCCCATCGACAGACAAATGGATAAAGAAGATGTGGTACATATATACAATGGAATATCACTCAGCCATAAAAAGGAACAAAATGGGGTCATTTGTAGAGAAATGGATGGATGCAGAGACTGTCATACAGAGTGAAGTAAGTCAGAAAGAGAAAAATAAATATCGTATATTAACGCATATATGTGGAACCTAGAAAAATGGTACAGATGAACTGGTTTGCAGGGCAGAAATTGAAACACAGATGTAGAGAACAAACGTATGGACACCAAGGGGGGAAGGTGGCAGGGGGTGGTGGTGGTGGTGTGATGAATTGGGAGATTGGGATTGACATGTATATATACACTAATATGTATAAAATGCATAACTAATGAGAACCTGCCGTATAAAAAAAATGAATAAAATACAAAAATTCAAAAAAAAAAACAAAAAAGACACTGTGCTAAGTGAAACAAGCCAGTCACAAAAACCCAAATTCCTTATAATTCTATTTACAGGAGGTCCCTACAGTAGTAGTCCATTCATAGAGACAGAGAGCACAATAGGGGTTGCTAGGGGCTGGGGGAGGGGTAATGCGGAGGTGCTGTTTGAAGAGCACAGAATTTCAGTTTGGGATGAAGAGTTGTGGGTTGTTGACAGTGATACTGCAGAATAACGTGGATGTATCAATACTTAACACTATAGAACTGTACACTTAAAAAAATTAAGATGGTAAACTTTGTTATATGTATTTTACATATAACTAAACGTTACCATGAAGATGAGGTTGTCAAATGGTCAGGGTGATGGACTGCCAGGGTGGTGGCTTTGGATTTACCTTGGGTCTGAATACTGGCTATGCCACCTAACAGCTTCATGACCCCTATGCAAGTCAAATTTCTGTCGCCCTCTCTATCTGTATAAGGGGGATATAAAACCCCTCGGGGTTGGGTGGGGGGTCGTAAGAATTAATGATGTAAATAAGAGACATGCTCAAAACAGTCTTCATTCAGGTTCCTCCCAACCCTGCCATTAGAGGGAAGATTCAACTGTGCCCTCTACTGGACAAACTAAAGACAAACAGGGCCCTGTGTGCCATGTCATGGAAATAGGGTGTATTTACCTTATTATCTCCGCCTGAGACAGCTAGGATGTTGGCTGTGATGGACCAGCTCACATGCCATACAACATCATTGAACTTGTGCAGCAGTTTGGGGGACCACGCATTGCCCGAGGCATCATCACAGGTCCAAATGAACACTCGACCATCCTGGGAAAAGACAGGCTAGAGTCAGGAGATGGGGGCAGCAATCCTGACCTGGTGACATTCTCTCAATCTGGAGTTATATTGGACTTTTGCATGAATAGGGTCGGGGATTCAGGGCAAAGCACAGCCAAGGACCTCCTCAGTGTTCACAGCTTTGAGGACTAATTTCCAGCCCAGCACCCTTGCTTTTATCCCTTTACCCCAGGAACACACTTCAAATTGGTCAGGAGTCTCCCAGGTTCCTTTCCTCATACTGGTTTCATTGTCCACACCGCTAATTCTCAAATTTTCTCTGGGGCTTTCCTCACATCTGCCAAGTAACTTCGTTGTTTTGGCTCCCTCTGGCTCTGTACTTTCTCAGCTGAATGGGTATAGCTGTCTAAACACCAAACTCAGAGAATGAGATGGGACCAAAAAACAAAACAAAACACACATACACACATACATACACACACACACACACACACACACACACACACACGCACACACACCAAAACAAACCAAACTAAAACAGAACAAACAGAATTATCTTTTACATGATTTAAGCCTGTTCTACTTGGTCCTCTCAAATTTAGGACCAAGTAGAAAAGGCTCAAATGATGTAAAAGGCCAGGCTTAACTCTCATCTTGGGTGGTAGCATATAATTAACAGCTTATCCTTGGTCTTACTTTTGTTATCTGTCTGGGAATAGTGAGTAGGTAGATGAGCCCAAGGTCTTACAATTTCCCATTGCTCCTGGTCCTTGCTTGGGAACACTCTCAGAATGATGCCTGGGTACCTCCATTCCCTAGCCACAAAAGGGTCAGGAGGAGAAACTAGTCCTGAATTTGGTCTTGCTCTTGGCTCCAGGTGCTCCCTTATTTACAATGGTCTATAGTTGCCTGTCTCCTGCCCTTCCCCTTCAAGGATTTCCCCTAGGGGAACTGTAAGGGCTGACGGGACTTCCTGAGATTAACTAACACAGGATGCTTGCACAGGTCTGAGCTGACCTGGGAGCAGCTGGCGATGGTGCTCGTGGGCAGGCCGATGGAGGGGGCCCAGGCCACATCTCGAACCCAGTCACTGTGTGCTTCCAACTTCTGCTCTTCCTTCCACTGGCCGTCCTCTTCCTCCCTAACAGGGGAGATGGTGGGGAGAATTCAGCAGGCAGCAGCCCAGGTGCCACTCCCACACCTCCATTCCCCCCCCCACCCCACAGGCTCCACAGGGGTGGAGAAGCTATTCCACCTTTCTGATAACATTTGTTGAACCTACAGAATTTTATTCAGTTCACCAGCTATAAAGAAGCCCTCCAGAAAACGCTCTGTTCCTCCACAGCCAACAAGTCGGCTCTAGCAGTTGTGAATTAGGAAGAGTCAAAGCTCCTGAGTAAAGGGAAAGTTTACTTTTTTGTCTTTTTTTAAAAAAAGGATGTCCTCTGAGAGACTGAAGACAGTATTCTATGGGCAGAAGGGAGAAAGACAGTTGATCCCGTTTCTGGTGAACTGAGGCTGAGTCATGGTAGGGTAGAAGGTGGGAAGTGTCCCCTTGAGAAGCTCACCAACCCCACTTACTTCCACAGTTTGATGAGGTTGTCACAGCCGCCTGATGCAAACTTCTTGATGTAGTTGGGCTTCTGCCCAGATGGCTGGTCTATGAGGCTTCCAGGTACGACAGCAGGGGCCCAGCTGACGGCATTGCAGCCAATCTGTGAAGAGGGGGAAGGGGGACTTGTGGTGACTCTGCCCCTTTGCCTGGCAAAAGGACACTGCTTCTGCAGACCCAACGCTGACGTTTATTCCTTCTACAATTCTCAGGACTGGATTATGCAGGACAGCTGTTTTAATGAACTAAGGATTAGCCACCCAGGACTCTTCTTCAAGGATTCCTAACAGTGCATGTATTTTTCAGCAACATGTATTTAAAGAAGGAATTAGGGAATCTCAGGAATCTAAGAAAAGAACATTTTCCAAACATATGAAGGGAGGACACAGATTGAGAAAACCACACAAAGTAAATATATGGATTAATGAATTACTCTAAAGCACTCTTGTAATCACTCCCAGGTCAAGAAATAAAACGACCATTTACCCAAGAAGCCCTTATCATGTATGTCATCCCTGAATCATAGCCCCTCTGTTCTCCTGTAAGTAACCATTATTTTGATTTCTAATGTCTGTTTTTTAGCTTTGTCATCCAAATGTGCATCCCTAGGCACTAGTTTAGTTTTGCCATTTAAAATGTTTAAATTGCAATATTCTTTTTATTGAAATATAGTTGATTTGCAATACCATGTTAGTTTCAGGTGTATAGCAAAGTAATTGAGTTATACATATACACTGTCCATGATAGGTTATTACAAGATATTGAATAGAGTTCCCTGTGCTATACGGTAAATCCTTGTTGGTTATCTATTTTATATACAGTAGTATGTATCTGTTAATCCCAAACTCCTAATTTATCCTCCTCCCTTTCCCCTTTGGTAACCACAAGTTTTCTTTTTTTTTTTTTTTGGCCACGCCATGCGGCATGTGGGATCTTAGTTCCCTAACCAGGGATCGAACCTGTGCCCCCTGTATTGGGAGCATGGAGTCTTAACCACTGGACCACTAGGGAAGTCCTATAAATTTGTTTTCTATGTCTGTGAGTCTGTTTCTGTCTTGTATCATTTTTTTTAAGATTCCACATAGAAGAGATATCATATGATATTTGTCTTTCTCTGACTTAACTTCATTTGTATGATAATCTATAGGTCCATCCATGTTGCTACAAATGGCATTATTTCATTCTTTTTATGGCTGAGTAATATTCCATTGTAAATATGTACACCACATCTTCTTTATCCATTTGTCTGTTGATGGACACTTAGGTTGGACACTATTATAAACAGTGCTGCTATGAACGTTGTGGTGCATGTATCTTCTGGAATTAGAGTTTTTGTATTGTCTGGATATATGCCCAGGAGTGGGATTGCAGGGTCGTATGGTAGCTCTATTTTTAGTTTTTTAAGGAATCTCCATATTGTTCTCCATAGTGGCTGCATCAATTTACGTTCCCACCAGCAGTGCAGGACGGTTCCCTTTTCTCCACACTCTCTCTAGCATTTATTATTTGTAGACTTTTTGATGATGGTTATTTTGACCAGTGTGAGTAAACTTTTTTTGATGTTTCTTGCATCTTCTAATTTATAGATTCCCCCTCTGATCTTACTGGATCAGACTCAGGTTTCTTCCCTCTGCCAAGACTACAGGTGGTGGTGTATTCCTTCGTCAGGAGGCACATGGTGTCAGACTGTCTCTCTTGTTATGTTATTACCACCTGTCAATAATTTATGCCTCTCTCAATTCACTGGGCATTACAAAATGGTGATACTGTCATTCTGTTCATTTCTTTGTCATTTATTACATGGAATACTCTAGACAGGGGCAATTTCACTCATTAATATTTGCTTCCCCAGGGGTACAGATAAGAAAGGCAAGATAAATACTTGATTCTTTCTGAACTAGTTCCGTCATTCTCCAAAGGTGACTGATTCTCTTTTAAATATCAGGATGAACTCATGGAGTTAAGCATATTTGACAGGTTTCAGTTCACTGCCATTATTCTAATTTTTTACACTCAAACTGCCCATCTTTGGCAGTGTGAGCCTGTTCAAGTTAGCTCCTTTGACACAACCCTAGTATGTCAAAAAGTATGTCAGTGATCATTTCTATCTGGTACGACAAGATGTTTGTACTTTTCCTGCCTGAGACCTGGGATCAGCCATTTCCTCAAGAGCTCTGGTTTCTTTTAGTGAGAAATTGTATTTCAAGTGTATTTCTGGTGCTAGGGATGCTCACTGGTACATAATTATTTATTTTATTTCATTTAACACACAGCAGAATAGTCTCAGAATAATATTGTCAATATGATTACTAATAACATTAAAGAAAGTATTTGCAATGCCCTCCCCATTGCCCCCACCGTTTTTCTGGGGGGTGTTTTCATGTGCATGGTACCAGCTGCTTGTGCTGCATGCTGTTTATTTAACAGTTATACTCTATCTATCTTAGCCGAGCACACGATCGGGACCTTGTTCACTGTTAGTTCTTTACAATTAACTGTATATCTATATGGATGTCTTTCTAGTCATTTTTGTTGTCTAAAACTTATTCTTTAGTAGATACCTCAGGCAGGGCTCATGGAAACAACAATCCTTGAGTTCTTGCATACTGGAAACAGTCTGCATTCTTTACAATCCAAATTTTTTTTTTTTGTTTTGCGGTACGCGGGCCTCTCACTGTTGTGGCCTCTCCCGTTGCGGAGCACAGGCTCTGGATGCGCAGGCTCAGCGGCCATGGCTCACGGGCCCAGCTGCTCCGCGGCATGTGGGATCCTCCCGGACTGGGGCATGAACCCGTGTCCCCTGCATCGGCAGGCGGACTCTCAACCACTGTGCCACCAGGGAAGCCCCCTACACTCCAAATTTTAAAGAAAGATCTAATTGACATTAACAGAACATAAAGTGCACAAGTTGATGAACTTTGACATCAGTATACTCTGTAAAACCATCACTACAATCAAGATAACAAATGAACCTCAAAGTGATGAAAGAAAAAAAAAATTTCCAACCAAGAATACTCTACCTGGCAAAGTTACTGTTCAGAATTAAAGGAAAGATAGTTTTCCAGATAAGCAAAAGCTAAAGGAGTTCACCATCACTAAAATGGCGTTACAAGAAATGTTAAAGGGACTTCTTTAAGCTGAAAAGAAAGGGTGCTAATTAGTAACAAGAAAACATATGAAAGTATAAATCTTCCATAGGTTTTATACTCATAAGGTAAATATATATTGAAGGCAATGGATTAACTGCTTATGAAGCTATTATGAAGGTTAAAAAAATAAAAACTGTAACTACAGTAATTAAAGATACACACGATAAAAAGATGTAAAATGTGACAACAAAACATAAAAGGTGGGTGGGGGAGGATAAAAATGTAGAGCTTTAGGGACTTCCCTAGTGGTCCAGTGGGTAAGACTGCACTCCCAATGCAGGCGGCCCGGGTTTGTTCCCTGGTTAGGGAACTAGATCCTACATGTCTGCTGCAACTAAGAAGTCCGCCTGCTGCAACTAAGAAGTCCGCATGCTGCAACTAAGAGTCTGCATGCTACAACTAAGAAGTGTGCATGCCGCAATGAAGATCCTGCATGCTGCAATGAAGAGCTGGCATGGTGAAAATAAATAAATAAAAAATAAATATATTAAAAAAAAATGTAGAGCTTTAGAAAGGGTTCAAACTTAAGTTGTAATCAACTTAAAATAGACTATTAATATGGGTTGTTACATATGTAAACTTCATTGTAAGGACAAAGCAAAAACCTATAGTAGATACACAAAAGATAATGAGAAAGGAATCTAAGCATACCATTAAAGGTCATCAAACCACAAAGGAAGAGAGCAAAAGAACTATAAAAAGCCAGAAAAAACCAAAATTGCAGTAAGTGCATACCTATCAATAATTACTTTAAATGTAAATGGACTAAATTCTCCAATCAAAAGACATCATAGAGTGGCTGACTGGATTAAAAAAAACAAGAACCATCTGTGTGCTGCCTATAAGAAACTCACTTCAGATTTAAGGACACACACAGACTGAAAAACGAAGGGATAGAAAAAGATATTCCGTGCAAATGGAAACCAAAAAGCTGGGGTAGCTCTACTTATATCAGACAAAATAGACTTTAATACAGGGACTGTAATAAGAGACAAAGAAGGGCATTAGATAATGATAAAGGAATCAATTCAACAAGAGGATGTAACATTTGTAAACATTTATGCACTCAACACAGGAAAACCAAAATATATAAAGCAAATACTAACAGACTTAAAAGGAGATATAGGCAGCAATATAATAATAGTAGGGTTATGTCAATGGATAGATCATCCAGACAGAAAATGGCCTTAAAGGACACATTAGACCAGATGGACTTTACAGATATATAGAGAACGTTCCATCCAAAAGTAGCAGAATACAGGCATACCTCACTTTATTGTGCCTTGTTTCATTGCGCTTGATAGATACTGAGTTCTTCACAAACTGAAAGTTGTGGCAACCCTATGTCAAGCAAGTCAATTGGCATCATTTTTCCAACAGCATTTACTCACTTCCTGTCTGTGTGTCACATTTTGGTAATTCTCGCAATAGTTGAAACTTATTCATTTGTTTTGTTGACCTGTGATGAGTGATCTTCGATGTTACTGATGCAAAAAGACTATGACTTGCTAAAGGCTCAGATGATGGTTAGCTTTTTCACCTATAAAGCATTTTTAAATTAAAGTATGTACATTGTTTTAGACATAATGCTGTTATTGTACACTCAGTAGACTAGGAGAGTTTAAACCTTTATGTGCATTGGGAAATCAGAAAATTCATGTGACTCCCTTTATTGTGATATTTGCTTTATTGTGGTGGTCTGGAACCGAACATGCACTATCTCCATGGTATGCCTGTATACTTTCTTCTCAAGAACACATGGAACATTATCCAGGATAGATCATATGTTAGGCCAAAAAAAGTCTTAATAAATTGAAGAAGACTGAAATCCTATCAAGCATCTTTTCTGACCAAAATGATATGAAACTAGAAATCAATTACAAGAAGAAAACTGGAAAATCCACAAATATGTGTAGAATAAACAACATGCTACTGAACAACCAATGGGTTAACAAAGAAATCAAAAGAGTAATTAAAAAAATACTTTCAGACAACTGAAAATGGAAATACAACACACCAAAATTTATGGGATGCAGTAAAAGTAGTTCTAAGAGGGAAGTTCACAGAGATAAATACCCACCTGAAGAAACAAACAAACAAGATCTCAAAAACACCCTAACTTTACACCTCAAGGAACCAGAAAAAGGACAAGTGAAGCCCAAAGTCAGTGGGAGGGAGGAAACAACAAAAATCAGAGGAGAAGTAAATGAAATACAGACTGATACCACAAAAATACAAAGGATCATCAGAGTCCACTATGAACAATAATATACACACAAATGACAACCTAGAAGTAATGGAGAGATTCCTAGAAACACAGAACATTCCAAGACTGAATCATGAAGAAACAGAAAATCTAAACAGGCCAATAACTATGAACAAAGATGATAAAATCCTCAACAAAATACCAGCAAACCAAATTCAACAATACATTAAAAGGATCATACACCATGATCAAGTGAGATGTATTCCAGGGATGCAAGGCTGGTTTACCACCCACAAATCAATCCAGGTGATACACAACATTAACAAAATGAAGAATAAAAATCATATAATTACCTCAACAGATGCAGAGAAAGCATTTGATTAAAGTCAACATCCATTTATGATAAAACTCTCAACGAAGTGGGTATAGAAGGTATGTACCTCAACATAATAGAGGCCATATATGACAAGCCCATAGGTAACATCAATAGTGAAAAGCTGAAAGCTTTTCCTCTAAGGTCAGGAACAGGACAAAGATGTCCATGCTTGCCACTTTTACTCATTAAAGTACTGGAAGTCGGAACCAGAGCAATCAAGCAAGAAAAAGAAAAAACCATCCACATTGAAAAGGAAAATGTAAAACTCAGTATTTGGAGATGACGTGATATTATATATAGAACATCCTCAAGACTCCATAAAAAACTGTTAGAAATAATAAACGAATTTAATAAATCTGCAGGAAACAAAATCAATGTACAAAAAACTCTTGCATTTCTATACACCAGCAATGAACTATCAGAAAAGAAATTATGAAAACAACCCATTTACAATTGCATCAAAAAGAATAAAACACCGGGCTTCCCTGGTGGCGCAGTGGTTGAGAGTCCGCCTGCCGATGCAGGGGACATGGGTTCGTGCCCCAGTCTGGGAAGATCCCATATGCCGCGGAGTGGCTGGGCCTGTGGGCCATGGCTGCTGAGCCTGCGTGTCCGGAGCCTGTGCTCCGCAACGGGAAAGGCCACAACAGTGAGAGGCCCGCGTACCACAAAAAAAAAAAAAAAAAAAAAAGAATAAAATACCTAGGAATGAATTTAACCAATGAGGGGAAAGACCTGTACACTGAGGACAATGATGAAAGAAATTAAAGACAACACAAAAACATGAAAGATATTCATGCAGATGGACTGGAAGAAATATTGCTAAAGTGTCCATACTACCCAAAGCAATCTACAGATTCCATGCAATTTCTATCAAAATTCCAATGCCATCTTTCACAGTACA
The DNA here is from genome assembly GCF_963924675.1 of Phocoena phocoena. Classification (NCBI taxonomy): domain Eukaryota; kingdom Metazoa; phylum Chordata; class Mammalia; order Artiodactyla; family Phocoenidae; genus Phocoena; species Phocoena phocoena. The sequence goes on along the minus strand of NC_089228.1, from coordinate 6,783,899 downwards.
ATCCTAAAATATAATTTGTTTGTTTAGAACAAACAATCCTAAAATTTGTATGGAATCACAAAAGACCCCTTTATTAAAAAGATACAGTGATCAAAGAGTATGGTATTGGCATCAAAAACAGACACATACTCTTTACAACACTGTTACTGGCTATCTACAATTTACTTGTCTACCTGATATTTTCTACCATCGCTAAAATGTAAAACAAAACCAAAAAACCAATAAAAAATCAACGAGACACATAGATCAATGAACAGAACAGAGAACCCAGAAATAAACCCATGCATATGTGGCCAATTAATTTATGATAAAGGAGCCAAGAATATACAATGGGGAAAGGACAGTCTCTTCAACAGACAGTGTGGGGAAAACTTCACAGCCACATACAAAAGCACGAAACTGGACCACTATCTTACACTGTACATAAAAATGAACTCAAAATCGATTAAAGAATGTGAGACCTGAAGCCATAAAACTCCTAGAGGCAAACATAGGTGCTAAGCTCCTTGACATTGATCTTGGTCATGATTTTCTGGGTCTGACTCCAAAAGCAAAGGCAACATAAGCAAAAATAAGGGGAACTACATCAAACAAAAAGCTTCTGTACAGCAAAAGAAATCATCAACAAAGTGAAAAGGCAACCTACGGAATGGGAAAAAATATTTGTAAATCATGTATCTAATAAGGGGTCAATATCAAAAATATAAAAGAATTCATACAACTCAATAGTAAAACCAAATAATTCAACTTAAAAATGGCAGAGGATCTGAATATATGGTTTTCCCAAGAAGATACACAGATGGGTCAACAAGTACATGAAAAAATGTTCAACATCACTAATCATCAGGGAAATGCAAATCAAAACCACAATAAGATATCACCTCACATCTGTCAAAAATAGCTAAGGTTTCCGGGAAGATGGCGGAAGAGTAAGACGCGGAGATCACCTTCCTCCCCACAAATACACCAGAAATACATCTACACGTGGAACAACTCCTACAGAACACCTACTGAACGCTGGCAGAAGACCTCAGACCTCCCAAAAGGCAAGAAACTCCCCATGTACCTGGGTAGGGTAAAAGAAAAAAGAATAAACAGAGACAAAAGGATAGGGACGGGACCTGCACCAGTGGGAGGGAGCCGTGAAGGAGGAAAGGTTTTCACACACTAGGAAGCCGCTTCGCAGGTGGAGATTGCGGGTGGCAGAGGGGGAAAGCTTCCGAGCCGCGGAGGAGAGCACAGCAACAGGGGTGCGGTGGGCAAAGCGGAGAGATTCCCGCACAGAGGATCGGTGCCGACCGGCACTCAGCAGCCCGAGAGGCTTGTCTGCTCACCCGCCGGGGCGGGCAGGGCTAGGAGTTGAGACTTGGGCTTCGGTCGGAGCGCAGGGAGAGGACTGGGGTTGAACACAGCCTGCAGGGGGTTAGTGCGCCACGTCTGGCCAGGAGGGAGTCCAGGGAAAAGTCTGGACCTGCCGAAGAGGCAAGAGCCTTTTTCTTCCCTCTTTGTTCCCTGGTGCGTGAGGAGAGGTGATTAAGAGCGCTGCTTAAAGGAGCTCCAGAGATGGGCGCTAGCCGCGGCTAAAAGCGCGGACCCCAGAGACAGGCATGAGACGCTAAGGCTGCTGCTGCCGCCACCAAGAAGCCTGTGTGCGAGCACAGGTCACTATCCACACCCCCCTTCCGGGGAGCCTGTACAGCCCGCCACTGCCAGGGTCCCGGGAACCAGGGACAACTGCCCCGGGAGAATGCACGCCGGCCTCTGCCACCGCAGGCTCGCCCCGCACTCCGTGCCCCTCCCTCCCCCCAGCCTGAGTGAGCCAGAGCCCCTGAATTAGCTGCTCCTTTAACCCCACCCTGTCTGAGCAAAGAACAGACGCCCTCCCGCGACCTACACGCAGAGGCGGGGCCAAATCCAAAGCTGAGCCCCTGGGAGCTGTGAGAACAAAGAAGAGAAGGGGAAATCTCTCCCAGCAGCCTCAGAAACAGCGGATTAAAGCTCCACAATCAATTTGCTGTACCCTGCATCTGTGGAATACATGAATAGACAACGAATCATCCCAAATTGAGGAGGTGGACTTTGAGACCAAGATTTATGATATTTTCCCCTTTCCTCTTTTTGTGAGTGTGTATGTGTATGCTTCTGTGTGAGATTTTGTCTGTATAGCTTTGCTTCCACCATTTGTCCTAGGACTCTATCCGTCTGTTTTTATTTCTCTTAATAATTACTTTTTATCTTAATAACTTTATTATATTTTATCTTACTTTACTTTATCTTCTTTCCTTTTTTCTTCCTTCCCTCCCTCCTCCCTCCCTCCTTCCTTCCTTCCTTTCTTTCTTCTACTAATTCTTTCTTTCTATTTTTTCTCCCTTTTATTCTGAGCCATGTGGATGAAAGGCTCGGTGCTGCAGCCAGGAGTCAGTGCTGTGCCTCTGAGGTGGGAGAGCCAACTTCAGGACACTGGTCCACAAGAGACCTCACAGCTCCATATAATATCAAACGGTGAAAATCTCCCAGAGATCTCCATCTCAACACCAGCACCCAGCTTCACTCAACGACCAGCAAGCTACAGTGCTGGACATCCTATGCCAAACAACTAGCAAAACAGGAACACAACCCCACCCATTAGCAGAGAGGCTGCCTAAAATCATAATAAGTCCACAGACACCCCCAAAACACACCAAAAGACGTGGACCTGCCCACCAGAAAGACAAGATCCAGCCTCATCCACCAGAACACAGGCACTAGTACTCTCCACCAGGAAGCCTACACGACCCACTGAACCAACCTTAGCCACTGGGGACAGGCACCAAAAACAACGGGAACTACGAACCTGCAGCCTGCAAAAAGGAGACCCCAAACACAGTAAGATAAGCAAATTGAGAAGACAGAAAAACACACAGCAGGTGAAGGAGCAAGATAAAAACCCACCAGACCTAACAAATGAAGAGGAAATAGGCAGTCTACCTGAAAAAGAATTCAGAATAATGATAGTAAAGATGATCGAAAATCTTGGAAATAGAATAGACAAAATGCAAGAAACATTTAACAAGGACCTAGAAGAACTAAAGATGAAACAAACAATGATGAACAACACAATAAATGAAATGAAAAATACTCTAGATGGGATCAATAGCAGAATAACTGAGGCAGAAGAACGGATAAGTGACCTGGAAGATAAAATAGTGGAAATAACTACTGCAGAGCAGAATAAAGAAAAAAGAATGAAAAGAACTGAGGACAGTCTCAGAGACCTCTGGGACAACATTAAACGCACCAACATTCGAATTATAGGGGTTCCAGAAGAAGAAGAGAAAAAGAAAGGGACTGAGAAAATATTTGAAGAGATTATAGTTGAAAACTTCCCTAATATGGGAAAGGAAATAGTTAATCAAGTCCAGGAAGCACAGAGAGTCCCATACAGGATAAATACAAGGAGAAACATGCCAAGACACAGATCAATCAAACTGTCAAAAATTAAATACAAAGAAAACATATTAAAAGCAGCAAGGGAAAAATAACCAATAACACACAAAGGAATCCCCATAAGGTTAACAGCTTATCTTTCAGCAGAAACTCTGCAAGCCAGAAGGGACTGGCAGGACATATTTAAAGTGATGAAGGAGAAAAACCTGCAACCAAGATTACTCTACCCAGCAAGGATCTCATTCAGATTTGATGGAGAAATTAAAACCTTTACAGACAAGCAAAAGCTGAGAGAGTTCAGCACTATCAAACCAGCTCTACAACAACTGCTAAAGGAACTTCTCTAGGCAAGAAACACAAGAGAAGGAAAAGACCTACAATGACAAACCCAAAACAATTAAGAAAATGGGAATAGGAACATACATATTGATAATTACCTTCAATGTAAATGGACTAAATGCTCCCATCAAAAGACACAGATTGGATGAATGGATACAAAAACAAGACCCATATATTTGCTGTCTGTCTACAAGAGACCCACTTCAGACCTAGAGACACATACAGACTGAAAGTAAGGAGATGGAAAAAGATATTTCATGCAAATGGAAACCAAAAGAAAGCTGGAGTAGCAATTCTCATATCAGACAAAATAGACTTTAAAATAAAGACTATTAGAAGAGACAAAGAAGGACACTACATAATGGTCAAGGGATCAATCCAAGAAGAAGATATAACAATTGTAAATATTTATGCACCCAACATAGGAGCACCTCAATACATAAGGCAAATACTAACAGCCATAAAAGGGGAAATCGACAGTAACACATTCATAGTAGGGGACTTTAACACTCCACTTTCACCAATGGACAGATCATCCAAAATGAAAATAAATAAGGAAACACAAGCTTTAAATGATACATTAAACAAGATGGAATTAATTGATATTTATAGGACATTCCACCCAAAAACAACAGAATACACATTTTTCTCTAGTGCTCATGGTCTCCAGGATAGATCATATCTTGGGTCACAAATCAAGCCTTGGTAAATTTAAGAAAATCGAAATTGTATCAAGTATCTTTTCCAACCACAACGCTATGAGACTAGATATCAATTACAGGAAAAGATCTGTAAAAAATACAAACACATGGAGGCTAAACAATACACTACTTAATAACGAAGTGATCACCGAAGAAATCAAAGAGGAAATTAAAAAATACCTAGAAACAAATGACAATGGAGACACAACGACCCAAAAAGTATGGGATGCAGCAAAAGCAGTTCTAAGAGGGAAGTTTATAGCAATACAATCTTACCTCAAGAAACAAGAAACATCTCAAATAAACAACCTAACATTGTACCTAAAGCAATTAGAGAAAGAAGAACAAAAAAACCCCAAAGTTAGCAGAAGGAAAGAAATCATAAAAATCAGATCAGAAATAAATGAAAAAGAAATGAAGGAAACGATAGCAAAGATCAATAAAACTAAAACCTGGTTCTTTGAAAGGATAAACAAAATTGATAAACCATTAGCCAGACTCATCAAGAAAAAAAGGGAGAAGACTCAATAGAATTAGAAATGAAAGAGGAGAAGTAACAACTGACACTGCAGAAATACAAAAGATCATGAGAGATTACTACAAGCAACTCTATGCCAATAAAATGGACAACCTGGAGGAAATGGACAAATTCTTAGAAATGCACAATCTGCCAAGACTGAATCAGGAAGAAAGAGAAAATATGAACAGACCAATCACAAGCACTGAAATTGAAACTGTGATTAAAAATCTTCCAACAAACAAAAGGCCAGGACCAGATGGCTTCACAGGCGAATTCTATCAAACATTTAGAGAGGAGCTAACACCTATCCTTCTCAAACTCTTCCAAAATATAGCAGAGGGAGGAACACTCCCAAACTCATTCTACGAGGCCACCATCACCCTGATACCAAAACCAGACAAGGATGTCACAAAGAAAGAAAACTAGAGGCCAATATCACTGATGAACACAGATGCAAAAATCCTCAACAAAATACCAGCAAACAGGATACAACAGCACATTAAACGGATCATACACCATGATCAAGTGGGGTTTATTCCAGGAATGCAAGGGTTCTTCGATATACGCAAATCAATCCACGTAATACACCATATTAACAAACTGAAGGAGAAAAACCATATGATCATCTCAATAGATGCAGAGAAAGCTTTCAACAAAATTCAACACCCATTTAAAACCCTGGCAGAAAGTAGGCATAGAGGGAACTTTCCTCAACATAATAAAGGCCATATATAACAAACCCACAGCCAACATCGTCCTCAATGGTGAAAAACTGAAAGCATTTCCACTAAGATCAGGAATAAGACAAGGTTGCCCACTCTCACCACTCTTATTCAACATAGTTTTGGAAGTTTTAGCCACAGCAAGCAGAGAAGAAAAGGAAATAAAAGGAATCCAAATCGGAAAAGAAGAAGTAAAGCTGTCACTGTTTGCAGATCACATGATACTATACATAGAGAATCTCTATCCATAGAGAATCTCTATACATAGAGAATCCTAAAGATGCTACCAGAAAACTGCTAGAGCTAATCAATGAATTTGGTAAAATAGCAAGATACAAAATTAATGCACAGAAATCTCTGGCATTCCTATACACTAATGATGAAAAATCAGAAAGTGAAATCAAGAAAACACTCTCATTTACCATTGCAACAAAAAGAATAAAATACCTAGGAATAAAGCTACCTAAGGAGACAAAAGACCTGTATGCAGAAAATTATAAGACACTGGTGAAAGAAATTAAAGATGATACAAATAGATGGAGAGATATACCATGTTCTTGGATTGGAAGAATCAACATTGTGAAAATGTCTCTACTACCCAAAGCAATCTACAGATTCAATGCAATCCCTATCAAACTACCAATGGCATTTTTCACAGAACTAGAACAAAAAATTTCACAATTTGTATGGAAACACAAAAGACCCCGAATAGCCAAAGCAATCTTGAGAACGAAAAACGGAGCTGGAGGAATCAGGCTCCCTGACTTCAGACTATACTACAAAGCTACAGTAATCAAGACAGTATGGTACTGGCACAAAAACAGAAAGATCAATGGAACAGGATAGAAAGCCCAGAGATAAACCCACGCACATATGGTCACCTTATCTTTGATAAAGGAGGCAGGAATGTACAGTGGAGAAAGGACAGCCTCTTCAATAAGTGGTGCTGGGAAAACTGGACAGGTACATGTAAAAGTATGAAATAATTAGATCACTCCCTAATACCATACGCAAAAATAAGCTCAAAATGGATTAAAGACCTAAATGTAAGGCCAGAAGCTATCAAACTCTTAGAGGAAAACATAGGCAGGACACTCTATGACATCAATCACAGCAAGATCCTTTTTGACCCACCTCCTAGAGAAATGGAAATAAAAACAAAAATACACAAATGGGACCTAATGAAACTTCAAAGCTTTTGCACAGCAAAGGAAACCATAAACAAGACCAAAAGACAACCCTCAGAATGGGAGAAAGTATTTGCAAGTGAAGCAACTGACAAAGGATTAATTTCCAAAATTTATAAGCAGCTCATGCAGCTTAATAACAAAAAAACAAACAACCCAATCCAGAAATCGGCAGAAGACCTAAATAGACATTTCTCCAAGAATATATGCAGACTGCCAACAAACACATGAAAGAATGCTCAACATCACTAATCCTTAGAGAAATGCAAATCAAAACTACAATGAGATATCATCTCATACCAGTCAGAATGGCCATCATCAAAAAATCTACAAACAATAAATTCTGGAGAGGGTGTGGAGAAAATGGAACCCTCTTGTACTGTTGGTGGGAATGTAAATTGATACAGCCACTGTGGAGAACAGTATGGAGGTTCCTTAAAAAACTACAAATAGAACTACCATATGACCCAGCAATCCCACTACTGGGCATATACCCTGAGAAAACCATAATTCAAAAAGAGTCATATACCAAAATGTTCATTGCAGGTCTATTTACAATAGCCCAGAGATGGAAACAACCTATGTGTCCATCATCAGATGAATGGATAAAGAAGATGTGGCACATATATACAATGGAATATTACTCAGCCATAAAAAGAAACGAAATTGAGCTATTTGCAATGAGGTGGATAGACCTAGAGTCTGTCATACAGAGTGAAGTAAGTCAGAAAGAGAGAGACAAATACCGTATGCTAACACATATATATGGAATTTAAGAAAAAAATGTCATGAAGAACCTAGGGGTAAGACAGGAATAAAGACACAGACCTACTAAAGAATGGACTTGAGGATATGGGGAGGGGGAAGGGTAAGCTGTGACAAAGCGAGAGAGAGGCATGGACATATATACACTACCAAACGTAAGGTAGTTAGCTAGTGGGAAGCAGCCGCATAGCACAGGGAGATCAGCTCGGTGCTTTGTGATCGCCTGGAGGGGTGGGATAGGGAGGGTGGGAAGGTGGGAGGGAGGGAGATGCAAGAGGGAAGAGATAGGGGAACATATGTATATATATAACTGATTCATTTTGTTGTAAAGCAGAAACTAACACACCATTGTAAAGCAATTATACTCCAATAAAGATGTTAAAAAAAAAGAATAGCTATTATCAAACAGACAAGAAACATCAAGTGTGGAGAAAAGGGAACCTCTTTGTGCACAGTTGGTGAGAATGTAAATTGGTGCAGCCACTATGCAAAACTGTATGGAGGATCCTCAAAAAATGAAAAGGAGAACTATCTTATGACCCAGCAATTCCACTTCTGGCTATTAATACCAAAAACCAAATAAAAACCCAACAAAACCCCCTTAATTCAAAATATATCTGCACTCCCCCATCCTCACTGCAGCATTATTTATAATAGCCAAGATATGCAAACAAGCTAAGTGTCCATCAGTGGATGAATGGATAAATAGGTTGGGTGTGTACACACACACACAGGAATATTATTCAGCCATAAAAAAAGAATGAAATCTTACCATCTGCAACAACATGGATGGTCCTTGAGGGCATAACGCTAAGTGAAATAAGTCAGAAAGAAAAAGACAAAAACTGTATGATCTCACTTACATGTGAAATTAATAAAAACCCCCAAGCTCATGGATACAAAGAACAGATTGATGGTTTCCAGAAGTGGGGATGAGGGATGGGCAAAATGGGTGAAAGAGGTCAAAAGGTACAACCTTTCAGTTATAACAGCCTATAGGCTCCGGTGCCGGGATGCCTCAGGCTAAACAACCAACAGGGCGGGAACACAGCCCCACCCATCAGCATACAGGCTGCCTAAAGTCTTCCTGAGCCCACAGCCGGCCCTGCCCACCAGAAGTACAAGACCCAGCTCCGTCCACCAGTCCCTCCCATCAAGAAGCCTGCAGAAGCCTCTCAGACGAGCCTCATCCACCAGAAGCAGGAAGAACTACAAACCTGCAGCCTGCAGAACAGAAAACGCAATCACAGAAAGTTAGACAAAATGAGATGGCAGAGGAATATGTCCCAGACAAAGGAACAAGATAAACCCCCAGAACAACAACTAAGTGAACTGGAGATAGGCAATACACCCAAAAAAGAATTCAGAGTACTGATAGTAAAGATGATCCAAGATCTTGGAAAGAGAATGGAGGCACAGACTGAGAAGATACAAGAAATGTTTAATAAAGGGCTAGAAGATCTAAAGGACAAAGAGAGATGAAAAATACAATAACTGAAATGAAAAATAAACTAGAAGGAATCAATAGCAGAATAAGTGAGGCAGAAGAACGGTTAAGTGAGCTGGAAGACGGAATGGTGGAAATCACTGTCACGGAACAGAATAAAGAAAAAAGAATGAAAAGAAATGAAGACAGTCTAAGAGACCTCTGCCACATTAAATGCAGCAACATTCATATTATGGGAGTCCCAGAAGGAGAAGAGAGAGGAAGAACCTGAGAAAATATTTGAAGAGATAATAGCTGAAGACTTCCCTAACATGGGAAAGGAAACAGTCACCCAAGTGCAGGAAGTGCAGAGTCCCAGGCAGAATAAACCCAAGGAGGAACAGGCTGAGACACATAATAATCAAAATGACAAAAATTAAAGACAGAGAAAATATTACAAGCAACAAGGGAAAAAAAAAATAACACACAAGGGGAATTCCCATAAGGTTATCAGCTGATTTTTAAGCAGAAACCCTGCAGGCCAGAAGGGAGAGGCACGATATATTTAAAGTGATGAAAGGGAAGAACCTACAACCAAGATTACTGTACCCAGCAAGGCTCTCATTCAGATTCGATGGAGAAATCACAAGCTTTACTGACAAGCAAAAGCTAAGAGGTTTCAGCACCACCAGACAAATTACAACAAATGGTAGAGGAACTTCTCTAGGTGCGGGAAAAAAAGGCCACAACTAGAAACAGGAAAATTACGAATAGAAAAGCTCACCGGTAAAGGCAAACATACAGTAAAGGTAGGAAATCATTCGCACACAAATATGACATCAAAACCAGCAATCATGAAAAGAGGAGAGGACAAATGCAGGATACTGGAAGTGCATTTAAAATGAAAAGACCAGCAACTTAAAACAACCTTGTTTATATATAGACCGCTATATCAAAACCTCATGGTAACCACAAACTGAAAATCTACAATAGATACACACACACAAAAGAAAAAGGAATCCAAACGCAACACTAAAGTTAGTCATCAAATCACAAGAGAAAACCAAAGGAGGACAGGGAGAAAAAAGACCTACAAAAACAAATCCACAACAATTAGCAAAATGGCAATAAGAACATACACATCAGTAATTACCTCAAACATAAGCAGATTAAATGCTCCAACCAAAAGACACAGTCTGGCTGAATGGATACAAACTTTCAGTTATAAAATAAGTAAGTCATAGGGATGTGATGTACAGCTTGGTGACTAGTTAATACCTCAAGAAAAAAAAGAAGTGATTAGTTAATACCTCAATAAAAAAAAGAAGTGATTAAAAAGATAATTACTGGTAAAGAAGGGAATGAACACATCTATCATCCCCAAGTTTCCTGGGATCCCTTTGCAATCCATCTCTGCTGCCCACCTCCCTACGCTCAGCAACCACTGATCTGCTGTCACTACAGTCTGCTTTTCCATACTATGAAATCACAGTATGTACATTTTGTCTGATTTTTTTCCAGTCAGCATAATTATTTTAAAATTCGTTTATCTCGTGTTTATCAATAGTCATTTCTTTTTATTGCTAGGTAGCATTTCTGTAGTACGGATATACCACAATTTGTTGACCCATTCATACACATTTGGATTATTTCCAGGTTTTGGCTATTAAAGTTGCTATGAACTTTGGTATTTAAGTCTTTGTGTGAACTTGAAAGTCAGCTTCGCTAGTTATAAATCCTTGGCTCACACATTCTTACCTTGAGTATTGTAAATGTGTTCTCCACTTTCTCATGCACAGATCATTGCTGTTGAAAAGCCAGATAATCCAATTGTTTCCCTTGTAAGTTACATGGCTCCTTTTGCCTAGATGCCCAAAGGACTTTTTTTTTTCCTTTAAGGCCAGTAATTTCACTATACTTAGGCCTTTTTGCTAGTGATTCCGGGTTGATAGTCTTAAGTATAGGGTATGCTCTCTCAATATGTACTTTCAAATATGGTTTTTAAGGTAGTTTTCTTGAATCAGTTTTTAGTATTTGTTCTGTTATCTTCTTCTGGACACCTAATATTCATGTTTGATCTCTGCTTGTCTTCACTTTTTGTCAAAATCTTTTTATTTCTTCATTTTTTCTTTTTTTCCTTTTTCACACTATTTCTCTTAAGGCATTATCTGTTGTGTTTATTTGCTCTGGTATTCCTTCTAGTTTAGTCTTTATTTATGAAATAATTTTTAATTTCTAACTCTTTCCTGAGTTCTGTCACCTCATTTCTTCTGAGTCTTTCAAATTTTGATTTATGCTATTTTTAAATGTCTTACATCATTAAAAAAAAACTCTCTTAGCTTGATTGGAAATAGCGGGTGACAACTGGTTGTTTTTGTAGGCATGTCTTTCTTTCACTGCCCGTGAGAATGTTATTCTGCATATTCATTTTTTCTTAAAGGAAAAAACTTTCTTAAAGGAAAACTTCTGAGATTTCACCTCAAATACTTCTTTTTTCTTTTTTTGCGGTACGCGGGCCTCTCACTGTTGTGGCCTCTCCCGTTGCGGAGCACAGGCTCCGGATGCGCAGGCTCAGCGGCCATGGCTCACGGGCCCAGCCGCTCCGCGGCATGTGGGATCTTCCCGGACCGGGGCACGAACCTATGTCCCCTGCATCGGCAGGCAGACTCTCAACCACTGTGCCACCAGGGAAGCCCTTCTTTGTTATTTTTAAGTGAAATTAGTTTTCCTGATCAAATGAGGTTCAGGAAAGCCTTTCTAAGTTCAGAAGTGTCTGTTTTTGTGTAGTAGTAACAAATGTGACAGTTTGCTTCTGGGATTTCATGGCTCTGTTCCTCTCCCCCACTCTGGTCTATATCCTCTCTTTCCTGTCAGTGTGTGTCCCTCTCTGGCTCTGTGTCCCTCTGCTCACAAGAGGCACTATTGTGGAAGCAAGCCCAGTGGGTCATGAGGGTCCGATTTCCCCAAGTCCCTTTAGTCTCTCTTTTGGTGGGCCCCCTGCGCTCACCTGGTATGAGGTCATGCAACCCCCAGGCCCATGTCAGTTCTCCAAAGAAGAGATACAAATAGCCAATAAGCACGTGAAAAGATGCCCAACACCATTAGTCATTGGAGAAATGCAAATCAAAACCATAATAAGGTACTACTTCACACCCACTTGGATGCTATCATCAAAAAGAAGACAAAAAGAGAAAAAAAAAGACAACAAGTGTTGGCAAGGATGTGGTGAAACTGAAATCCTCATACACTGCTGGCAGGAATGTAAAATGGTGCAGTAATTTGGATAACAGTTAGCAGTACTTCAAAAAGTTAAACACAGAGATTCCATGACTCGCCAATTTTACTCCCAAGAAAGTTCAAAACACAAAAACGGACACACAAATGTTTGTAGGAGCATTATTCATAATAGCTGAAAATGATCACTAACTGATGAATGGCAAAATAAAATGTGTATATTCACACAATGGAATATTATTCAGCCATAAAAAGGAATGAAGCACCGATATATGCTATGATATGGATGAACCTTGAAAACATGCTACGTGAAAGAAGTCAGTCACAAAAGACCACATACTGTATAACTCCATTTACAGGAAATGTCCAGAACAGGCAAATCCATACAGACAGAAGGCAGATTAGCATTGCTTGGCGCTAGGGGTAGGGTGGGGTGAAGAGTGACTGCTAATGGGGTTTCTTTTCGGGTGATGAAAAAGATCTGGATACTAGCAGTGAGAGCTGTACAACTTCGTGAGTATATTAAAAACTACAGAACTGTATACTTTTAAAAAAGGGTGAATTTTATCTTAATTTTAAAAAAAGTTACAAACAAAAGTACAAAATTCCTGTTCTCAAACAGCTGCTGTTTGCCAACTGGCCAGCAATGCTTTCCAGTGAACACCTGTTGGCTCTTCTGGGGGTACTCCTCAGGCGTGGTGGAAGGCATCGCATTACTTCTTCCTCCTGCTCGGATGCCAATACCTCACAGTCTTGCGGCTGTCGGTGGTCCACTGCTCTCTGCTTGTATTTTGGAGTTTGTGGAAATACCTTGCTACCCAATTTTGTTGTTAACTGTTGTTCAGGAGGTTTTGGTTTTGCTACCTAGTTGCTCTGCTGGTTGCTACGCAAAGACTGGAAAAGACTCAAGCACTATGTTGCCATTCCCCACCATCTTCCCAGAAGCCTCTCAGCCTATTCAGTTTTGCAAGTTAGTCAGCAGATGGGGATCACAGGGTCCCAAGTAACAAGACCCTGAGACAGGCTCCTGGGGCCTTGAAGGCTGGGCAGGCTATGGACCCCGTGAATTTGAGAACTGCAGAAGTACAGTGTCAAACTTGGGGCTGCTGACTTCCATCTGCATAGTTTTCAGAAGTGCTGGGGCCATGAAAGCTGGACTGCTGTGTAGACAGAAGGTAGATGGATTCCAGGATTCTAACCTCAGCACAGTACCTTCTCTAAGTCACTTACTTTTTCTAAGCCTCACTTACCTAATCATAAAATGAGAACAGGACTGGTGACCTTGCAAATCTGTACATTTGTTATTTTTTCTTTCATTCACAAACATTTGAGAGGATTACATGACATACAACAGACACTCAAGAAATGTGAGGTTTCCCCTCACTGTCCACCGTGCTTTCTTTCTTTCTTTTTTTAAATGTACTTTATTTTATTTTTGGCTGCGTTGGGTCTTTGTTGCTGCATGTGGGCTCTCTCTAGTTGCGGCAAGTGGGGGCTATTCCTCATTGTGGTGTGTGGGCTTCTCATTGCAGTGGCTTCTCTTGTTGCAGAGCATGGGCTCTAGGCGCACGGGCTTCAGCAGTTGTGGTGCATGGGCTCAGTAGTTGTGGCTCACGGGCTCTCGAGTGCAGGCTCAGTAGTTGTGGCACACGGGGCTTAGCTGCTCCATAGCATGTGGGATCTTCCTCGATGAGGGCTCGAACTCGTGTCCCCTGCATTGGCAGGTGGATTCTTAACCACTGTGCCACCAAGGAAGCCCCACTATGCTTTCTTGACAGTTTTAACCTTAATGTCCAATGACTACAAGTAGAGAACTAAATTCCTATGTTTTTTTTTTGTTTTGTTTTGCGGTACGCGGCCCTCTCACTGCTGTGGCCTCTCCCGTTGCGGAGCACAGGCTCCGGACGCGCAGGCTCAGCGGCCATGGCTCACGGGCCCAGCCGCTCCGTGGCATGTGGGATCTTCCCGGACCAGGGCACGAACCCATGTCCCCTGCATCGGCAGGCGGACTCTCAATCACTGCGCCACCAGCAAAGCCCCCTATGATGATTTTTAACACCACTCAGTTCCAGGCGTCCCAATGACCACTGCAGGCCATGTCAACTTGAGGTGTCCATAGCAAGGGTGGCAGTGAGGCAGCCTACTGCTGCCACCTTGCCAGTGCCCTGGCCCTCCCTGACTTGGAGGAACCAGTGCCAACCCTGCCATGGGCTGAATGAGGCTGGTGCAGCCTGGCCTCCCTGGATGCAGCCTGTCTGGCTTCAGAGCAGAGAGTCTCAGAGCTGCTCTCCCAAGCATGTCTGATCCGCAGCCCCCTCCCCTGGCCCACCGCACAGCAGTGACACTGTTCCTGCCTCTCTCTAAGGAGTGAACAGGGGACATGAGGCAAGGCCACAGAGCTACCCCCTATACACAGGAAGGGCGTGACTTACAGTGTGAGCATTGTTGATCTTCTTCACTTCCCACTGGCCCAACCCGGTGTAAGTCAGCAGAGAGATGGCTCCATCTGAGCTCCCACAAGCTAGGATAAGGCCGTAGTCATGGGGGGCCCAGCACACAGAGTTTACTGCAGGAAGGAGGGAGGAACAGTGAGCAGACCTTCAGTTCTGAGACTTACTGTTTTACTAAATTTCTAAAAAAAAAAATTGTAGGGATCACCAGGGGGAGGTTGTAATTTTGTCAATTAAGGAGATTTTAAAAACCCATCACTACTAGTATCATCATAAACTAAAGCCTATCTTATAATCTGAGAACAAGGCCAGTACTTAAAATGAATAAACCTTAAAAAAACAAAAATCTCGCTATGTTGTCTTTGCTTTTCTCATTTTGCTTTGGATTGGCTTTAAGTCTTAAGGCCTTACCTCTGCTGTGGAAAGAGTAACAGAAAAGCAACCAAAGCCCAGGGGACAAACGACGAGCATCACAAGGGGAAAGCCGAGGGTTAGCCAAAACAGAGGCCCCCCCCCCCTCCCCCAGGGCCCCTCTGCCCGCCGCCCTCTCCTGCCACACTCAGTGTACCTGAGGAGTCGTGTCCCGTGTGCTCATGCGTCTTCTCCCAGGTGCCATTTTCCTCTTTCCAGATAATGACTTTGCGGTCATAGGAGCAGGATGCCAGGACATTGCCATACATGGGGTGGGCCCAGGCCACTTGCCACACAGGACCCTCATGACTGCAAGGGGAGAGGGTCAGAGGTTGCTCAAATGCGCCAAAGGAACCCACAGTGCTCTGCCAGCCACTACTTTGGACAGAAGTGAATGGCTTCTCAGGACAGAACTGCCTAAAAATTTCAAAAAGGAGAGCCGTGTATAATGTCACTCCAAAAGGGACCGTCATTGGGCAGTGAGGACCCTGAGGCCGGAGGCGAGTCAGCCCCTCTGTCCCGACACGGCAGAGTCCTCACCTACCCCAGATGGTGGCCAGCACAGCCTACATGTACTGTCATCAGCACAGTCACCAACAGATCCAGGGTTTACCCCCACAAGTGCTCAGGGTGTATCTGTAGATGAATCACTACTCATCTTCCCAGACAGTCACCTTCTTGAGGAGGCAGTAACTATTTCATTTTGATACCTGCCACTACTCTTTCAACTTTATCAACAGGCATGTCTCTCTCTTCTCTTCCCACCTCTGTGCGTTCACTGTCTGAGCACGTACCCTGTGCCAGGCTCCGTACTGGGGCCGTCCCTCAGAACGGGGGGCAGCCAGCACACAGAGGTGGATGGCACAGAGGGGATGGGACAGGCTCTTTCACACCTATTCCACACTCACTTGCTGCTTGACTTTAGGCCAGGGCCATATCCTCTCTTTGGCTTTGTCTCTTAATAGAGGTGTCAACAAGACTTCTTTCACATGGCGGTCATGAGGGAAATGTTTGTGATAACTCAATAAAGAGCTTACAACAGGGCTTGGTACAAGAAAAGGAAAAAACACAAGCTTGATGACTGCTAGCCCTGGTGCTGCTCCCTGCTCCCCATCCACTCCGGGACTGCTGACACTCAGAGTTCTCCTCCCTCCAGCTGGGACAGTGGTCCAACCCCAGTCTCTACAAAGGAGCTGCTAATGAAACTCTTGTAGGCTCAAACGTCCTACAACTAGCGTAATTTTAACTGAGGGAATAAAGAATGGGGGCCTGAATTTACTACCCTTCAACAATACTTTTCATACTTAGAGCAGAAGAAAAACGCAGAGCAGAGGACGGAGTGACAGCAGACTCAGTCCTGGTGACTGCCCCCACCCCACGCCCCTCCGCCCAGCCTGCCGGCTTCCCGAGCTGTCCTCTCTTTGCAGCATGATGCCCAGATGGCAGCCAGGCCTCGCCCTCGGAGCTCTCCGCTCAGCCATGGGCTGCCTAGCAGGGAAGGCAGCATCTGGCTCCTGAGTCACTTGACTCCTGACACTCAGGAAGAGGTGGAACTTCTAGGCCTATCTCCTGAAACGGCTACTGACTTAGCTATGTCTGTTTTAACCCATTTACAAACATGTACTGAACACCCACTTGTCAGCGATTCTTAACTTCTCCTGTGCAGTCTGGTGAACGTTATGGTCCCTTCTCAGAATAATGGATAAAATACATAGAGCTAGGTCTTCCCTGGTGGCGCAGTGGTTGAGGCTCCGCCTGCCGATGCAGGGGACATGGGTTCGTGTCCCGGTCCGGGAAGATCCCACATGTCATGGAGCGGCTGGGCCGGTGAGCCACGGCCACTGAGCCTGCACGTCTGGAGCCTGTGCTCCGCAACGGGAGAGGCCACAACCGTGAGAGGCCCATGTACCGCAAAAAAAACAAAAAACAAACAAAAAATACATAGAGCTAGGATTATAAAGAAAACCCAATTATACTGATATACAGTTATCAAAACGTTAAAGAACAATTTATGTTATTAGTGATACGTGTGCTTCTTTGTTAACACTTTAAGTAACAAACTCTAGTGGCAAGTCTAATAACCATTCTAACTTCAAAGTAGTGATGAGCATAAATGCTGTTTTGAGAAAGCTACAACAACTGTAATGTGATATAAAAATATCTGTGACGGTCTTCCCTAGTGGCACAGTGGTTAAGGATCCGCCTGCCAATGCAGGGGACACGGGTTCGAGCCCTCGTCCAGGAAGACCCCACATGCTGCGGAGCAACTAAACCCGTGCGCCACAACTACTGAGCCTGTGCTCTAGAGCCCATGAGCCACAACTACTGAAGCCCGCACGCCTAGAGCCCATGCTCCGCAACAAGAGAAGCCACCACAATGAGAAGCCCGCGCGCCGCAACGAAGAGTAGACCCCGCTCACCACAACCAGAGAAAGCCAGCGTGCAGCAACGAAGACCCAACGCAGCCAAAAATAAATAAATTTATTAAAAACAAAAATCTATGACTCCTATTGGTAACAAAGTGACAGGTACTATGAATACTACTGTAGTTCCTGGCCGATAGCCATAGTTGAAGGAAATGCTAAATATCAGAGTCACTGAGAATAAAGAGGTAATGTTTTCCCTTTCCCAGTTCACCACCTCCTGAATTCTACCCACAGAACACTTGGAGATCCATGGTACCCAGGTTAAGAACCCCATCTACCTGAGGTAGTGAACTGAGGGAAAGCACTAGAGTGCGGCCACAAAACTGAGAGCCAGGATCTCAAGAACCTCAACAGGGAGAAAGGTAAATGAAACATTTGCAAATATTCACTGAGCACCTACCACGGGCAAACAGGCAGAATTATGGGATTTATATAATTACTATTACATTCTTAGATCACCAGCCTTGAGTCACTTTAGATCATGTGGTAGCTAAACTTATTTAAAAAAAAAAAAAGTTAGTTTCCCACTTTTGAAAATAGCAGTGGCCACTGGACGCTTGTTGCAAGTAGGCTCTAACTGGGTGGAGACAGCGGCAGCCTGTGTTGGGGGTGAGTGGGTGGAGGCTCTGAGAGCCTATAACTGACTCCCTCGCCCCAGGTCTGCCAGTGGGCATTTGGGCAGCAGAACTGGGATTTGCTCCTGGCTCCATCGGCCTGGGATACCTGATGAGGGCAGCCGGCTGGCTGGGACCAGGTGTCCTCTCCGCTGACTGCACTGCGGGCTGCTCTGATCTGGCCCTCAGCCCTTCCTGCCATGTCTGAGAAGCCCACTCTCTGCGACCTTGCCCCGGGGTTGGCCGCACTCACCCCCTGAGGTCGGCGATGAGGATCTGCCCTCCGTTGCGCACGTCGAAGATCTTGACGGACCTGTCCGATGAGCAGGTTGCCAGGCGGGTGCCGTAGTAGTCCATCTGGGCATCATGCTGCAACGAGAGGACAGCTCGGCAGGCTGGGCGGAGCGGGTGGGGTGGGGGCAGTCACCAGGACTGAGTCTAGGAGGGACCAGAATCTACCTGAAGTTAATCAAACCTCAAGGAATCATCACTATCAGGCAGGAAGCTAGCATGTCAACGTTCTCACTTCTCTGACAGGTAATTTCCTTCTGAAAGGGACAAGAAAAACCACACCCAGCTGCTTTTAGACCCTTTACATCACAGGGGAAGTCTTTCCCAGTCCTGTTCTGCAGGGTGGGTATATGGGAGAAGAGAAGCTTGCCTAGCTTCCCTCTTCTTCCTCCTTCCTCACGCCCCACTGTGTTCCGAGGCTCCGTGGGCCGCCAGGGAGGTTTGGCTCAGCGCCAGAACCCAGGGCTAATGCTGACCCAAAGAAGCAGGCCACTGACTGCCTGCAGGCCCCAATCAGGTCCTCCATGATGCACGCCAGTACCCCAGACTCTCCACTCATGCCTTAAATGTCACTGGTCCCATCACTGATGAACCAACTTCATCGATGCTGCCTGGCCATCCAGACCTAGGGCTGGGCCCTGCGCACAGCTCCTTTTCCATCTGGGCGATGGCTCCTCTGAGCCAATCCACCTGCTGCCTCACTCTACTTACTGGCCCCTCCTGTTTGCTGGTCCTGCCTATTCCAACGGATGACACTTTCTTCACTGTTGCGCCTTGGGGGTTTCAGGAACTATTAGCTGTCACTCTTGTGGTCATCAGGGGCAATCACATCCTTTCAAAGGGAAGCAATCATTTCGTCTGCTTCAACATTCCTTCCTCACCTCCCTACCCAAGGAAAACATCCTGATTCTTCTTGGGAGGCCAACCCCCTGCACCATTCCAGGTCTTGGCTTGTTGGAAGGCAGGCAGGGCAGGTGCTACGACAGAGCTTCTCTGCAAGTGTTTTTCTGAAGCACTGCTCCTGCAGAGTGCTATCACACACTTTGGGAGGAAGTACGGCAAAGAACCTAAGAGATTTAAATCCTATCTCAAGTTACCTGCTGTGCAACCTTAGAAAAATTTCCTAATACCCTTGAACCTAGTTTCCTTATCTTTAAATGCACCTGATGATGGCATCCACTTCGAGGGCTGTTATGAAGCTTAAATGAGAAGTATTCAGCATGGGGTGTGATGCACAGTGAGCATGCAGACGTTAGTCATTACTACTTTGTCTCCTCTGTTCCCCAAGATGAACCCACAGAGAGAGGTAGCATATCCATAATTTTCCCCATCTTAGCTATGAGGAAATCAGGGCTGGCTCAGAAAAGCTTAGAGATTGACTATGAGTTTGGTTCAAGATGGCGGAGTAGAAGGATGTGAGCTCACTCTCTCTTGTGAGAGCACCGGATTCACAACTAACTGCTGAACAATCATGGACAGAAGACACTGGAGCTCACCAGAAAAGATACCCCACATCCAAAGACAAAGGAGAACCGCAGTGAGACGGTAGGAGGGGCGCAATCACAATACAATCAAATCCCATAACTGCTGGGTGGGTGACTCACAGACTGGAGAACACGTATACCACAGAAGTCCACCCACGGGAGTGAAGGTTCTGAGCCCCACGTCAGGCTTCACAACCTGGGAGTCCAGCAACAAGAGGAGGAATTCCTAGAGAATCAGATTTTGAAGACTAGTGGGATTTTATTGCACGACTTCTACAGGACTGGGGGGAACAGACTCCCCTCTTGGAGGGCACACACAAAGTAGTGTGTGCATCGGGACCCAGGGAAAGGAGCAGTGACCCCAGGGGAGACTGAATCAGACCTACCTGCTAGTGTTGGAGGGTCTCCTGCAGCGGCAGGGGGTGGCTGTGGCTCACCGTGGGGACAAGGACACCGGAAGCAGAAGTTCTGGGAAGTACTCCTTGGTGTGAGCCCTCCCAGAGTCCACCATTAGCCCCACCAAAGAGCCGGGTAGGTTCCACTGTTGGGTTGCCTCAGGCCAAACAACCAACAGGGAGGGAACCCAGCCCCACCCATCAGCAGACAAGTGGATTAAAGTTTTATTGAGCTATGCTCAGAGCAACACCACTCTACCCCCCACCAGTCTCTCCCATCAGGAAACTTGCACAAGCCTCTTAGATAGCCTCATCCACCAGAGGGCAGACAGCAGAAACAAGATCAGCTACAATTCTGTAGCTGTGGAAGGAAAACCACATTCACAGAAAGACAGACAGATGAAAAGGCAGAGGACTTTGTACCAGATGAAGGAACAGGATAAAACCCCAGAAAATCAACTAAATGAAGTGGAGACAGGCAACCTTCCAGAAAAATAATTCAGAATAATGATAGTAAAGATGATCCAGGGGGCTTCCCTGGTGGCGCAGTGATTGAGAGTCCGCCTGCCAAAGCAGGGGATGCGGGTTTGTGCTCTGGTCCGGGAGGAACCCACATACCACAGAGTGGCTGGGCCCATGAACCACTGCCGCTGAGCCTGCGCGTCTGGAGCCTAAGCTCTGAAACGGGAGAGGCCACAGCAGTGAGAGGCCTGCGTACCGCAAAAAAAAAAAAAAAAAAAAAGATGATCCAGGACCTCGGAAAAAGAAGGGAGGCAAAGATCAAGAAGATGCAAGAAAATGTTTAACAAAGACCTAGAAGAATAAAAGAACAAACAAACAGAGATGAACAATACAGTAACTAAAATGAAAAATATACTAGAAGGAATCAATAGCAGAATAATTGAGGCAGAAGAACGGATAAGTGACCTGGAAGACAGAATGGTGAAATTCACTGCTGCAGAACAGAATAAAGAAAAAAGAATGAAAAGAAATGAAGACAGCCTAAGAGACCTCTGGGACAACATTAAACACAACAACATTAGCATGACAGGGGTCCCAGAAGGAGAAGAGAGACAAAAAGGACCTGAGAAAATATTTGAAGAGATTATAGTCGAAAACTTCCCTAACATGGGAATGGAAATAGCCACCCAAGTCCAGGAAGCACAGCGAGTCCCAGGCAGGACAAACCCAAGGAGACACCTGCCAAGACACATAGTAATCAAATTGGCAAGAATTAAAGACAAAGAAAAATTATTGAAAGCAGTAAGGGAAAAACAACAAATAACATACAAGGGAACTTCCATAAGGTTAAGAGCTGATTTCTCAGCAGAAACTCTACAAGCAAGAGGGGAGTGGCATGACATATTTAAAGTGATGAAAGGGAAGAACCTACAACCAACGTTACTCTACCCAGCAAGGATCTCATTCAGATTCGACGGAGAAATCAAAAGCTTTACAGACCAGCAAAAGCTAAGAGAATACAGCACCACCGAACCAGCTCTACAGCAAATGCTAAAGGAACTTCTCTAAGTGGGAAACACAAGAGAAGAAAAGGACCTACAAAAACAAACCCACGACAATTAAGAAAATGGTCATAGGAACATACATATTGATAATTACCTTAAACGTGAATGGATTAAATGCTCCAACCAAAAGACACAGGCTCACTGAATGGTTACAAAAACAATACCCATATATATGCTGCCTACAAGAGACCCACTTCACACCTAGGGACATGTACAGACTGACAGTGAGGGGATGGAAAAAGATATTCCATGCAAGTGGAAATCAAAAGAAAGCTGGAGTAGCAATACTCATATCAGATAAAACAGACTTCAAAATAAAGAATGTTACAAGAGACAAGGAAGGACAGTACATCATGATCAAGGGATCAATCCAAGAAAAAGATACAACAATTATAAATATATATGCACCCAACATAGGAGCACCTCAATACATAAGGCAACTGCTAACAGCTATAAAAGAGGAAATCGACAGTAACACAATAATAGTGGGGGACTTTAACACCTCACTTACACCAATGGACAGATCATCCAGACAGAAAATTAATAAGGAAACGCAAGCTTTAAATGACACAACAGACCAGACAGATTTCACTGATATTCATAGGACATTCCATTCAAAAAGAGCAGATTACACTTTCTTCTCAAGTGCACATGGAACGTTCTCCAGGATACATCACATCTTGGGTCACACATCAAGCCTCGGTAAATTTAAGAAAATTGAAATCATATCAAGCATCTTTTCTGACCACAATGCTATGAGATTAGAAATGAATTACAGGGGAAAGAAATGTAAAAAACAAAGACACATAGAGGCTAAACAATACGTTACTAAGTAACCAAGAGATCACTGAAGAAATCAAGGAGGAAATCAAAATATACCTACAGACAAATGACAATGAAAACACAACGATCCAAAACCTACTGGATGAAGCAAAGCAGTTCTCAGAGGGAAGTTTATAGCAATACAATCCTACCTCAAGAAACAACAAACATCTCAAATAAACAATCTAACCTTACACCTAAAGGAACCAGAGAAAGAAGAACAAACAAAACCCAAAGGTAGTAGAAGGAAAGAAATCATAAAGATCAGAGCAGAAATAAATGAAATAGAAACAATAGCAAAGATCAATAAAACTAACAGCTGGTTCTTTGATAAGATAAAATTGATAAACCTTTAGCCAGACTCATCAAGAAAAAGAGGGAGAGGACTCAAATCAATAAAATTAGAAATACAAAAGGAGAAGTTACAACAGACTCCACAGAAATACAAAGTATCCTAAGAGCCTGCTATAAGCAACTCTATGCCAATAAAATGGACAGCCTGGAAGAAATGGACAAATTCTTAGAAAGGTATAACCTTGCAAGACTCAACCAGGAAGAAAGAGAAAATATGAACAGACCAATCACAAGTAATGAAATTGAAACTGTGATTAAAAATCTTCCAACAGGGCTTCCATAGTGGTGCAGTGGTTGAGAGTCCGCCTGCCGACGCAGGGAACACAGGTTCGTGCCCCGGTCTGGGAAGACCCCACATGCTGCGGAGCGGCTAGGCAAAGGAAACATGGCCGCTGAGCCTGCGGGTCCGCAGCCTGCGCTCCACAGCGGGAGAGGCCACAACAGTGAGAGGCCCGCGTACCGCAAAAAAAAAAAAAAAAAAAAAAAAAATCTCCCAACCAACAAAAGTCCAGGACCAGATGGCTTCACAGGTGAATTCTGTCAAACATTTAGAGAAGAGCTAACATCCATCCTTCTCAAACTCTTCCAAAAAACTGCAGAGGAAGGAACACTCCCAAACTCATTCTATGAGGCCACCATCACCCTGATACCAAAACCAGACAAAGATACTACAAGAAAATTACAGACTAATATCACTCACGAATACAGATGCAAAACTCCTCAACAAAATACTAGCAAGCAGAATCCAACAACACATTAAAAGGATCATACACCATGATCAAGTGGGATTTATCCCAGGGAATGTAAGGATTCTTCAATATACGCAAATCAATCAATGTGATACACCATATCAACAAACTGAGAAAGAAATGCCATATGATCATCTCAGTAGATGCAGAAAACACTTTTGACCAAATTCAACACCCATTTATGATAAAAACTCTCCAGAAAGTGGGCATAGAGGGAACCTACCTCAACATAATGAAGGCCATATATGACAGACCCATGGCAAACATCATTCTCAATGGCGAAAAACTGAAAGCATTTCCTCTAAGATCAGGAACAAGACAAGGATGTCCGCTCTCACCACTATTATTCAACATAGTTTTGGAAGTCCTAGCCACGGCAATCAGAGAAGAAAAAGAAATAAAAGGAATACCAATTGGAAAGGAAGAAGTATAACTGTCACTGTTTGCAGCTGACATGATACTATACATAGAGAATCTTAAAGATGCCACCAGAAAACTACTAGAGCTCATCAATGAATTTGGTAAAGTTGCAGGATACAAAAGTAATGTACAGAAATCTCTTGCATTCTTACACACTAATGATGAGGAATCTGAAAGAGAAATTAAGGAAACACCCCCATACCATTGCAACAAAAAGAATAAAATACCTAGGAATAAACTGACCTAGGGAGATGAAAGACCTGCATGCAGAAAACTATAAGACACTGATGAAAGAAATTAAAGATGATACAAACAGATGGAGAGATATAGCATATTCTTAGATTGGAAGAATCCATACTGTGAAAATGGTTATACTACCCAAAGCAACCTACAGATTCAATACAATCCCTATCAAATTACCAATGGCATTTTTTACAGAACTAGAACAAAAAAAATCTTAAAATTTGTATGCAGACACAAACGACCCTGAATAGCCAAAGTGGTCTTGAGGGTAAAAAACAGAGTCGGAGGAATCAGACTCGCTGACTTCAGACTATACTACAAAGCTATAGTAATCAAGACAATATGGTACTGGCACAAAAACAGAAATATAGATCAATGGAACAGGATAGAAAGCCCATAGATAAACCCACGCACCTATGGTCAGCTAATCTATGACAAAGGAGGCAAGGATATGCAATGGAGAAAAGACAGTCTCTTCAATAAGTGCTGCTGGGAAAACTGGACAGCTACACGTAAAAGAATGAAGTTAGAACACTCCCTAACACTGTTCACAAAAATAAACTCAATATGGATTACAGACCTAAATGTAAGATCGGACACTATAAAACTCTTAGAGGAAAACATAGGAAGAACACTCTTTGACATAAATCACAGCAAGATCTTTTTTGATCCACCTCCTAGAGTAATGGAAATAAAACCAAAAATAAACAAATAGGACCTAATGAAACTTCAAAGCTTTTGCATAGCAAAGGAAACTACAGACAATACAAAAAGACAACCCTCAGAATGGGAGAGCATATTTGCAAATGAACCAACAGACAAAGGATTAATTTCCAAAATACATAAACAGCTCATGCAGCTCAGTATTAAAAAAACAAACAACCCAATCCAAAAAATGGGCAGAAGACCTAAATAGACATTTCTCTAAAGAAGACATACAGACGGCCAAGAAGCACGTGCAAAGCTGCTCAACATCACTAATCATTAGAGAAATGCAAATCAAAACTACAATGAGGTATCACCTCACACCACTGAGAATGGGCATCATCAGAAAATCTACAAACAACCAATGCTGGAGAGGATGTGGAGAAAAGGGAAACCTCTTGCACTGTTGGTGGGAATGTAAACTGATACAGCCACTATGGAGAACAGTATGGAGGCTCCTTAAAAAACTAAAAACAGAATTACCACATGACCCAGCAATCCCACTACTGGGTGCATACCCAGAGAAAACCATATTTCAAAAAGATACATGCAGGGCTTCCCTGGTGGTGCAGTGGTTGAGAGTCCGCCTGCCGATGCAGGGGACACGGGTTCGTGCCCTGGTCCGGGAAAATCCCACATGCTGTGGAGAGGCTGGGCCCGTGAGCCATGGCCGCTGAGCCTGCGCGTCCAGAGCCTGTGCTCCGCAATGGGAGAGGCCACAAAAGTGAGAGGCCCACGTACCGCAAAAAAAAAAAAAAAAGATACGTGCATCCCAATGTTCACTGCAGCACTATTTACAATAGCCAGGTCATGGAAGCAACCTAAATGCCCATCAACAGACAAACGGATAAAGAATTTGTGGTACATATATACAACGGAATATTACTCAGCCATAAGAAGGAACGAAATTGGGTCATCTGTAGAGACGTGGATGGATCTAGGGACTGTCATACAGAGTGAAGTCAGAAAAAGAAAAACAAATATCGTATACTACCGCATATATGTGGAACCTAGAAAAATGGTACACATGTACCGGTTTGCAGGGCAGAAATAGAGACACGGGGTAGAGAACAAACGTATGGACACCAAGGGGGGAAAGCAGCGGCAGGGGGGTGGTGGTGGGATGAATTGGGAGATTGGGATTGACATGTATACACAAATATGTATAAAATGCATAACTAATGAGAACTTGCTGTATAAAAAAATAAAATAAAATTCAAAAAAAAAAAAGAGATTGACTGGGGATCTCAGACTGGATCTTCTTACCCAAGGTGCCACACTGTCTCCAAGGAGGTGTGGTCTCACAGCTAGAACACACATGATCCCACCCAGGGAACATACAATTCTGAGACTAGGCAGCCCCTCAGAAGTCCCAAAGCAACTGCTGGTGGGCAGGATGTGATGGCAGGATGCCTGGGATGAAATGCTGTAGGCTGACTGACCTGGGTTCTGTCCAAAGGCTACCTGGACTCCTTGCACTGCAAGAAGCAGAGTCCACATCTTTGCTGCTGGAGACTTTAACCTCTGGACCTTCTCCCACAGCCCTGTCCTTTTACACCAAACCCTATGATTGCCTCTCAGGAAACGCCTTGAGTTAATGACTTCCGGTTCAAAGAGTACTGTCTGGCCTGCTGTCTGTGCCGGTCCTACCTGGCTCTGCCTTTGTATTGAGTCATTTTCCTATTTTTTTCCTCCTTTTCCCATGGGGCTAAGAAGTGACAGCAGGAGGAATACAGGTGGGAAGACTAATTCAAACCTCTGCACCCACTTCCATCCCATCCCAGAGACAGTTACTTTTTTGGCCAGGAGACCGAGGACCTTGAGCTACAAATTGTTTCCAGGTTTCTCCTGCCGTACAGTGACCAGACTATCACAGCCCTGCCAACTCAGAGGGCACTGCTGGGAGACTGACCATACCCCTCAGGTTACAGCCTATCAAAGGCTGCAAAGCCACAGTGGATTCATAAATGATCAACAGAAATGCCCATGTCCACAGCATGTGACGAAGTGCTAAAGGAATACTTACAATCATGTCCTCATGGGAAGTATCCACAGTGTTAATTACTGACACCTAGAACCAAAGATATTGTTGGTAAATGCACTGATAGTTAGAATGCAATCATCTCATTGAATCCACTGATCATTTTTAAAGTTCTTGACTGCATCTGTTCATTTATTCATTCATTCATTCAGCAGATGTTCACTCTAAGTGCCTTCATTTTGCCAAGCACCGTGCCAGGGACTGGAGATACAGACATGCAAAAGAGGTACTTCTTGCCCCTGAGAAGCCTGCACATAAGTAACCCCAACAAGGCAAGATAAATACTTTAATGGTGGTTAACGTGTGCTATAGCAGTCTGAGGGGCTGGTGGTGGTGGACATAAACTCGGCTCAGATGATGAGGAATTTGCCAGGTGGCACAGGGGAAAAAAAGTACAGTCCAATCAGAGGGCAAAACATGAGCAAAGAAGCGGGGATGGCGGCATGAGCGGTCCTGGCTGCATTTGACGTTGAAGAGGGACCCTGAGGGAGCCATGGCCGGGGTTCCTTCCCGGATGACAGAGCCTCTGATGTTCCAGGCAGTTTTTCGCACAACAGCGTTAACACTTAACACTAATTGATTCAACTGATTCTCCTGAGGCTGCTCCCTGGTACACCCTCTGTGGCAGAGCCCAGTTTATAGGACTGGAACGGAGCTGCCATGGTCATCACCCTCCTACCCATTCTCTGAGGTGTAGCTCAAATTGCGCTGCCCTGCCCCACCCAGAAGACTCCCAGATGCCCCAACTGGCTGGACTCCTCTGAATATCAACACTGAATGTCTACAACACTTTACACTGTTTCCTCTCCCAACCAGAAGGCGAGCTCCCTGGAGCCAGGGTCAGTGTCATTGGCCGTTCTGAATCCTCTCAAATCACCCAGTACAGTGCTTCGCAACCAGAAGGAGCTCAGTGACTATCGGCGGAATGAATAAGTAAATGAACAAAAATGCACAGCTCTACTTTGTTCAACCACCATTCTCTCAAAACTCTTGGGATAGAAAAGGGACGGAAAAGGAGGTTTCAGACTGGAAGTGATATTTCTTACCATTTCCCCCATGTCATCTTTTTCCAGCACAAGCCCTGCAGGTATAGAGTCTGACCTGACTTTTCAGAAAGGTGGATACTAGAAGAGGATGGCTGCAAAGCAGTGCAAAATGTACATGTCAAGTAAGCACAGGTTCTCTCACCAAAGTCTAGATGCCCCACAAAGCAGCCCCCGAGGTCTGAAAAGGCAAGTAAGGAAGATAAGGAAAAGCATCTCCTACGTGTGCCAAGCTGTCTGGGTCACAAAGTACTCTCACACGTGCACTGGCAAGGCCGAAGGGCAGAGTTCATCACAGCTGTCCGATGGACTAAGGAGATGAAGAAGCCCAGGGAATAGAAAGCACCTGCTCAAGTCACAGAGCTAGTTAAAGGTGGAGCTGGGAGAAGAGCCCCACCTGCTAACTCCCAGCCCACAAAGCCTTCCACTTGACTAGGCTGCCCATCTAGTTGTTACATCCAATTCCCTAAATCAAGGGCTGAGGGCTAAGCAGAGGCAGGAAGAAAGCTTACTGGTAGTTTCATACTAGTTTGCCAGAAAACCTTGGAGATAACCAGCATTTATTTTGAACCACTCTCACGCACCAACCAGGATTGATGAACAAGTGCTTTTTTTTTTTTTTAAAGCGCCTTAAAAAAAAAAAGTCCCTCCTCCTAAGCACCTCAAGATGTATGGTCTTCCTTGAGTAGTAAAAGACAGCCCTCAAAACAATTAAGCTCTCCAGAATTACTTAATGAGTTAAAAACTCATTTAAAAAGAGCAGAGTGTCAGGGTGTAAGAGACCCCAACTCTACTTAGCAGCTGAAGAATCAGAGACCAAAAAACCCCCGAGAAATTTAAAACCCAGTGCCCTGCAAAGCAAGAACCAAACCCAGCGTCCAGACTTCTGGGTTCACCCACGTTTCCTCAAAAACCCAGGCACAGCCATTTTCCCGAGAGCACCGGCTTACTGAACCCCCCCTCTGTGCCAGGCTCAGGCTAGATGCTTCTATCCATTAGTTCCCACTGGCGGTCATTCACTGGATGAGTAAGTGTGGAGTGAATGTACACTGTGGATACCACAGAGGTTTAAAAACCCGAGCCCCTGCATCACAGGAGCATTCAGCTCATCCTTACATCAGTTTCCTGAAGTGCCCGTCATACCTCGGGGCCCTGGGCTAAGCACCCGTTCCACAAACATCTCTGCTGGGAGAGGCGGGAGGTGGGAGAAGGGAATGGTTGTGAGGGTTTGAATCTCAGCTCTGCCACTTGTTCCCTGTGCAAGAGGCTTCACCTCTCTGAACCTCCAGCTTCCTAATTTGTCAAAGGTCGTTTAATAACAGCCCCGACGTCATGGGGCTGTTAGTAGGCTGAGATTAGGAACAAATGCTTGGAACCTACTAAGGGCTCAGGCCACAGTAGCTCCAACGGTGTTTGGGGTTTTGTTTTCAATTGTTGGGGAAAGAGAAGGAAAAGAAGAAGCAGGAGACGCGGCCCGCAGAGTTCTGGGAGGTTCCGCAGCCTCCGCCTGGCCTCCCCCTCCGAAAGGTCCGGACGGGCAAGGCCAGAGACCCCCAGACCCGAAGCGGTGGGGGAGAGCTGAACGGCCCCAACTCGGGGCTTGAACCTTAGCGCGGCGAAGAACCCGGGAGGGCCGCGACTACGGCCAGAACTCCGCTCGGCGACCCCGGCCCCAGTACTCACCATGGTTGCGGCGGCGACGGCGGCGGCGGCGGCGGCAGCGGCAGCGCCAGGCCTCGGACGTGGCAGGTCCCGGCGGCGCCTCGGAACAGCTCACTTCCGGTGCCGGGCTCGCAGGCGGTCTGGCCCGGGCGCAGGAGCTTCCGGGCAGCAGCGCGCTCAGCTCGCACGAAGGTTCCGTCCTTTCTGGGGCGGTGCCAAGCCTTCCCACGGCCCCTCCCCTTCTCCGTGCGTGACGCTCGAGACCAAAGGGGTGGGACTCTCGTTTTCCAGGCGAGCCAGGCCCGGGACTTGAAATCTGAAACTCTAACCTGTCTTCTCTCGTGACCAACCCTTCCCTTTTCCTGAGATCCATACATGAAAAAAGGGACTCATACGTAACTACACCTCCACCCACCTCTCTGTGGTTCTGGGTGCGACTGGCCTTATGGTGAACAATTCAGGATGACTAATTTTGGGAGTAGTGGCCAGACTGGTCTTAGTGCTTCCTTGTTAGTCTCTCCTCAGGACCCAAGGCTGGGACCAGGGGCAAAGAAGCCCAGGGAATAACCCCCTAGCCAGAGGCTGAGCCTCTCGCCCTGCCCTCTCCAGGCCAGAAGACCCATGCCTTCAAACTGCCCCTTCCTGATAGCTCTGGGATCCTGTGAGTCTGGCCCACCAGGTAGATTCCCCAGGCAAGGAGGGATCTCAGCCAGACTCCTGCAGCTAGGGCCCAGGACCCAATCGCCAGTTTCCCCAACCCCTAGGTCCCTGGCTTCCCATCGGCACAGTGAGAATGCTGTACAGCTGGACAGAGCCTGGGGTCTCCCCTCAGCCACACATGGTCTGGCAGCCCTTGATCTCTCATGGCTTTAAGGAGTTGAGTGACCCAGGATGGAGTCTAGGCTTCCCTTGGGTGAGTCAAAATCCCTGTTTCCCCTCTTGAAACTGGAGGGAAGAGTCCTATAGCAGGAGATGGTCACTGCTGGAGGGACGATGTTAAGGCTCAGAGGGTGTGATAGACCCAGACCATCGAGGAGCTTTGGAGAGGGTGTCGGGGAATGGGGTCTTACAGAACTCAGGGCTGGGCCTCCGGGTAGCAACTCACCCTCCACCCCCACCCCAGCTTTCAAGACCCATAATTTCCCTCTAATGGAAAAAGATTGCAGGGGTGTGAGGGGTGGTGCTTATGGTGGAAATACTGCAGGGAACAAAGTGGGAGGGGCCCTTGGGTCTCCTGTTCTTCAAGGGACATCCCCTGATCTCAGATCTGTAGATGTACTACTGATTCTCTGGGTGATAAAATCATATCACTTCTTTCTGAGCCTCACTTTCCTCCAGTAGAAAGTGGGGACAATGACACGTTAGATATAATACAAACACAATGCCTGGGGCATAGTTGTTATTTAAGGAATTCCCTGGTGTAGGCATTGAAGTTGGAGAGATTGAGGATTTGGGACAAACAGTGCAACTGTTTTCCTATTCATTAAAGTATTTGCTGGTGGAACTGAAAAGTTTTAAGTGCTGATTCTGGCATCAGGACTGCGAGGTATCAATACTGTATCCCCTACTTACTAGGTGGGCACACCCTTCTCTTCTCTGAGCTGCCGTCTCCTCTTCTGTTAAGTGGGAATTGTAATAATACCTCCTCTGGAAGGTTGATCTTGGGAGTAAATGGACCTTTGGATGTGAAACTGGGTTTGGGTTTGGAAGTGGTTGGGCCTACAGTGCTTGATCTGGGGATCAGTTTTCCCGGAGAAGAGCTGGGTTTTCGTGTGTGTGTGCGCGCACGCGCACGCATGTGCAACCATCAACCTTTGAACCGACGTTGGCACTGCCTCTTGGTCTGGGCACATTCTTGTTCTTTGTGGATGTCCACCAGAGGTGTGCAAAGTTCAGACTCTTAGTGTGCCAGGGTCCCTTCTGCATTCCCCTGTCCCCAGTGGGGGATACCACCTACATTCTTTGTCCACATCTCCCATCAGCTCCCTCCGGTTAATCCCAGACCCCAAAGCTAAAAAAGCTTTCCCTAATCTGTGCCCTGACCTCCCAGACCCTGAACCTCCACCTCTTCTTCATCCTCCTGAGGCCTCTTTCCCCAGAGTCTTGCCCTCTGGGATTGTCAGCTGTTCCTCATGGAGGGTTAATGACTCACGGCAAGCTGAACTTGCCTCCCTCAAATGGTGACTGTTCAAAAGGTGTGACTCGGCGGAAGGAGAGAGACCACCCCTGAGCCATGCACCCTTGGGCAAAGTGCCTTTCCCTCCCAGGCACTTGGCCTCCCTCTGAGTTCAAATCCACGGAGGGCGGGGACCCAGCTGTCCCACGGAAAAAGGCCTTGTGATGTGTACTGTGTCTGCATTTCCACGTGTGCATTTATTGTTATTGCTCAGTATAGTGTTGAAAAGGCAGACAAATCCCATTAATTACAAAGAGCACAAGCCAGAGATACAGAGAAATCAAGAGTGTACAATAAGAGCACAGTCACGTCCCAGCCCCGATTTCCCCAGAGCCCCCCAGAGCCCGGGTAGCTCGTGGAAGCTGGAGGCGGCACCATTTCCTCGCTACTCTGGTATAAAATATGTGCACGCGAGAGTTAGCAAAGTGTGGCGACTAACCCCTCCCCGCCCCGAGAGGAAAGGTGAGGAGAGCACCACAGGCGTTACAGAACAGACTTAGGGAGCCGAGAAGGGCAGTCCCAAAGCAGCCTTAAATATCTTGTTTTCGGTGGAGGGGGTGATGGCTGACGCCCAGGGCCTGGGATCCCCCTCCCCCCACTTGGATGAACAGGGTCTTTACATCAAAAATCAGGAGAGCTTGCTTTGGAACTTGGGAAAGACCTGGGGATTTTCTGCTGTTGTTTGATTTCAGCCTCGGCTCTGGAGGACCCAGAAGCCTTCAGAGAAACGCAACCCATCTCCACCCCACCCGCCATCTTCTAATGGTGGGATCTCCGACCCTACGGAGAGAGTTTTGTGTGGGAGGCACGTCACAGTGTGCGTTTGACAGCCTCCTGTAAGTAGAGCCAGAACCACTAGGGGGAGTCATCAGGGTGGTGAGAAGGTCCAGGCAAGAGATTGCTGCATCCCAAAGGACGTATCACAACTGCTGAAAACTGTGATAAGGAGCAAGAAGTGACCCTCTCCCCACCAAAATAGTTCAGGAAAGGGATATAGGAATGAACATTTCTCCGTGGGGAGAACTGGTAACTGGGCTACACATTCTGGTAGCTCCAGGTCTGGGAGAGACCCCTCTTTCTCGCCTGGACCAGGGCAGATGGAGGGTCCACCTCAGCACAGCCAAGGTAGGTGACTTTGGGTCCCACACTGAGATTGGGTGGGGGCTTGGTGGCCTCTCCTAACGACACCCTGGCTTAGGGGACAGGTGAGATGATGGGAGGACTATCTGGCTTCCCTCAAGATTCAGGATGCCCTTTTTATTTCTCCTTAGAGGGCTCTCTATTTAGTGAGCTGGGGTGGACAGTGCTTACAATGGTGGGAAGATGTTTGCACCTACAATGAAAGGGTCCAATATTTGGAGTGAGAGGAGGGCAGGAGGATGCAGGACTCGGCAAAACTTTAAGTTTACTTGGAAGAATAGATGTGAGCGAATAACCAGGAAATTTTGTAAAAAAAAAAAAAAAAAAAAGCGAAGCATTTATCCCACCACATAATGAAACATTATATAAAGTGACAATAATTAAAACTGTGTGGTTGGTGCCAGATGAGACACCGAGATAAGGGAACGGAGGAGATATTCCAGAAATAGACCCAAGTCTCTCCGAGCTGTCAGGAAGTGGTAAAGGGGGAATTTCAGCACAGTTGGGGAAGAGCGGCTGTTCAATAACTGGGATGTCCGGGCTGAGACAGGTCCAGGGTCCTTGTCCCAGTGCAGTCACTATCATTGGTCTGGTCTCAGAAGCAGGGGGCCCTCCTTCTTTTCCACTCTGTGCTCTGGTTGGGACAAGGGGGCAAGGGGCTACGGTGGGGGGGCTGGTGGGAGCAACCCAGGCTGCTGCTGAGTTAGGGAAGGAGACTCTTCAGTTTCCTCCCTGTCCACCTCCAAAGGTGGGTGACTCATTGAATGGGTCCCCTGGTCTTCCGTCATCTGTTAGGGGGAGACAGATAGGTGAGCTTAGACCTTGGAACTGAATAGGCTCCCTTCTCCTGGAGTCCCTGTCCGGAGGGCAGACAAGAAGCTGAGGGGATGGTGCAGTCCAAAACTGGCAAAAAGTATACATTACAGAGTATATATTTACTATGTTCTGTTTTATGTTGGTTTTTGCCTTTTTTTTTTTTTAAGACCACAGACATTTCAGAACCATACTGCGGAGTGAGAAGAGTCAGCAACTGAAAGCATCACCATTGCATAGTATTAAATGAACAGAGATGGTGAGTTCTTTATTTACAGTTATTGTCTAGATAAAAAAATTCATAAAAACAGATGAATGGTCATAAATTATTTACCCCCTAATGGGGTGAACTGCCAAACGTACCCCATGCTGCTAGATATAGGACGCCGAGTGCAAGCTTTATGTACTACAGGGAGTTCTGACAAACCAATCATTTCCTGTGTGTGTGGATGTGTGTGTGCAAGTGTGAGGGTGTGTGTATGTGTGTGTGTGTGTGTGTGTGTGTGAGCATCCATCATTCCTGACAAGAAAAGACCAACACGGACGTGGGGCATTCTCCGTAGCTTCCATGGCTCCTTCTCCCCTGGGCTGGGTCCCACTAGGGGAGACCCCTCCTGCTTCCCTTGCGTCCTGGCTCCAAATGAGCAGGGAGCGTGGTGCGCAAGCAGGGCTCTCCTGGCGTCATGGAATGAGGTCACGGACACAGGGCTGGAACAAAGCGGGAGATGGAGAACCTTGAAAAAGGAAACTACAAAAAACACCACGTTCCAAAGCTGCCCCAGGTTTTACAGGAGCGGGTCTTTCCTTTCTCTGAGGAGAACAGTGGGCGGTATTGGTCTTGGAATCCAATAAGCATATCTGAGGGTGGTCACCCCTCGGGGGATGCAGTTTCCTCTGCTGGGTACATTCAGAGATATTTCTTCACGACATTCAGGAGATGCTCTTGAGCAAAGAAGGTCCTCCTTCCAGGAAGGTTTTGCCAGGTGGGATGGGCTGACTTGGGATCCTAAACCCTCGGGTTTCTCCACAGCCATCCAGATGCAGGCCCTCCCAGCTGACTATGGCTCTTTTCCCGAGTGGCTCTCATCTTGTTTGTGGAAGAATTCTCTGGGCCTGGAGAAGGGAGGGGCCCGGGTAGACACAGAGCAACTGTGGGAAGGGTCAGTGTGAAGAATGCATTTCGCAAGCGAGGCAGAAGCGTTTGGTTTTCCTTGAAGCATGGGACATCATCGATCATGGTATTCAAAATGTCTTTTGCACTGTACAAGTTTATGGAAAAAGATCGTATGCTGAAAAGTCTCAAAGCAAACTTTGTATTAAATACAAAAGTTCTTTTATGAAAAAAGCTGATACCCACAAAGTGCTTTAGCAGTTAAGAGGCTGACATACAATTAAATAAGCTCTTATTAAGTGGGATTACTAGTGCTGTTATTGTCTCAGGGAAAAAATAACCACCTTTTCTCACCTGTGATACTGTAGGGCTTCAGAATGGCTTTCTGTCTGGGAAAGCAAGACTTGCTGTTCAAAGGCTACAGTATATATTGCGACTACAGGAAGACAATTTGGTTTAAAAAAAATCACACTGAATACATCTCAATATACACGTCATAAGGTTCGTTCGGATCTAAATAGTGCAGAGAAAAAGGCTGTTCTTCTTCAAAAATAAAAAGAAAAGCAGCAAGCCATAATGATCCTCATCCAATATGCCAACAGCTCACTTGCTGCAATTTATAAGGAAATAAGCCTCTAAATTACTAACCGAAATAAAAACCAACACAATAGCATTTCTAATATTGCAAAACTACCTCAGTCTCTGTACAGACAGCGCCAGAGAGAATCTCTGTTTGAAATGCTCTTAGTAAACTCAAGTGAGTTTCATTGAGAGAAAAGTCTTCACCCAGTGCTTTGCCAACCCCGTCACCCTGGGGCCGGGCTGGCCATCAGTGCTTTGAGCGCAGGAAGACTTCTCTCCTCCTCCCCCTTTGTCTACGGAGCACGCTGTTGGACCCCTCAGGATGGATACTCGCTAACATTTGGCTTCTGCCTGAGCCTCCCTCGGTAGTCACATAATTGAACGGAAGTAGCAGGCAAAAATCAGAGCATGGCTATCGTAAAACATCAAGGATGCAATCCAGGGAGGTGTCTATCAGGCTGAGCTGTTTTTATAGCATCTCAGCCACCAGTGTTCTTAAACCGTACAAATAGCCGAAGACGTTATCTACAGGTTTGTAAACAAATTACATTCTTCTTTTAGGACATAAATAAGTTAAAATAGAGCAATTTAAGCAGAAACAAGGCAACATGCCGGCAAAGAAACTTTATATATCCATGTGTGTATATATATATATATATATATATATATATAGACACATATAGACACATATATATCTACCTATCTATATGGACGTATACAGTCTTGGGGAAGTATACGTTGATATAGATACAAAGAAATGGATATAACCTTGTGAGTGTCTGAAGTTCTTCGGTTCCATTGGTGCAAATTTACTAGGCGAGTTAAGCTCTGCAATTTCAAAAAGTTGTTAAATTAACCTATACAACTGAGACCATGCTGCGCAAGCATTTCAAAAACTCACAGACCAGTGGATTGGATAAATAGTCTCAGAAAAGAGTCTGTCTGCAGTTCCCGCCTAAGAAAACAAAACAAACAAACAAAAAAACCCCCTCCCCA
Source organism: Phocoena phocoena (assembly GCF_963924675.1). Lineage (NCBI taxonomy): Eukaryota > Metazoa > Chordata > Mammalia > Artiodactyla > Phocoenidae > Phocoena > Phocoena phocoena. The sequence continues at coordinate 6,747,125 of NC_089228.1, read as the reverse complement.
ACCCCCCAAAAACCAAACAAGGGGAGGACCGGAAGTGTACAGTACATTCATGCAGGGGACATGGCGCCGGGCGGGTGCATGGCTGGTCCATGTCGGGTGGGAGCCAGGAAGGGCTAGTTCTGGGAAAAACCGCTCACTCCCTTAAGCCCCCGGAGGAGATCCCGCCCTCGCCTCGAAGTGAAAAAGAGTTCAAACAGCATCGCAGCCAGAAAAAGGGTCTGTTGGGTGGAAACGGTTTTCTCGCCAGTATTTGGTTTCCTGCTGTGGCTCGCTGCTGCTTGGGTGAGTCGGGTGCCTGGACGAGTGGGTGCCCGGGAGGTGGGTGGTGGCGGGGTCCTCAGCTAAAGCGACGTCTCCAGGCTGTGGATGGGGCTCCCTGGACTTGAAGAGGTAGCTGATTTGCTTGTGTCGGTCGTCAGGTTGATCCCGCTGTCGATGGCGCTGTTGTTCTTGTTGAGCGAGGACGGCGGGCTCGAGTTCTGCTTGAGCGCGGCATCTTCTTCCAGGTCGGTGTCGTCGATGAGGGGAATGTGGGGCTGTGAATCTTCGACCCGGAATTCAGGATGAGCCATGAAATTATGGATGGAGGTTCGAGACTCAGGCTTTTCTAGACCTTCATAGAGAGAGCTACGGAACGCCTTCACGACGCGGATCTGCAAGGGAAGCACGGGGGTGAGGAGCGCTGCCCCCAGGGGGGCCGGTGGCCAAGCTCTGGGGGGCTCGGAAGAGGGGCGGGTGGGGGAGAGGGGTTCGGGCACGGCAGGTGGCTGGAATCCACAGTCGCTGGGTGTCATGAGCACGGAGAGGAGAGGGAAGAACGGAAGCGGGGATTTAGGTTGTGTTCATCCGTGAGGTTTTTAAAATTGCTTGGGTTTGGGTAAAGACTACAGTATTAGGACAGGAGGAAGGAAGGCCCATCATAGCGATGATGGGAAGCTGTGGTTAGAGGAAGCTTAGTCCACTCCAGCGGGCACCCAGACCTAGTGAGAGACTGAGCCTTGTTAACTTTAAAGCAGAGGTTCGACCATGCAGAAGGGGTGCGAGACCAGGTGGGAATAAAGGAGGAAGGAGGAGAGGCTATTTCTTTGTAAAAAATTAATCTTAGAAAAACCACACGCGGTTAAGAAACCACACGACATGGAACAGATAACGTGTCACAAACAGAAAAGGAACAGAAAGGAGAGACAGTTGGATGAGCCGGGATGAGAAGGGACACACGAGGGCCAAACAGAGAAGGGCAACATCAAACCGAAGCAGCAAAGCAAACCGAAGCCAACTCGGGGCTTTCTGGGGTGCAGAGCAGAGGCAGCCAGAAAGCACGACGGAGGCGGCAACTGATGACATTCAGGGGCGCGAGCATGCTGGGGGGGGGGAGCCACACGGCACACACAGACGACACACGGCTACACTTGGAAGCCTGGACAATGTGAATGGAGGTCGTTTGTACCCAACGTTTCTTCCCTTCATGCATTTGGGAGGTAAACACTCGAGTATAGACTCAAAGCCCTGGCCACTCATTAGAGTTGGCTTTGGGGTCCCTTATTTCCTGGGGATTTTTCCTCCTTTCTTTATTTGTGCTTTGAAAACACAATAGCAAAAAACGAGGCCAAAATCAGAGGGCCAAACCCAGGCCCTGGGTAGGATTCTAAGAGGCTGTGGAACTGAGCCACAAAACAGCAAGTTCTTTCATTTTCTGTGTCTCAGTTGGAAGCTGGGTTCCCTGAAGAATGGAAGGAGGCTGGACGCTGAGTCGTCCAGGCCAGTGGGCAGAGCACTGGATCCAGAGTCGGGAAGACCCGAGTCTGGGTCCGGGCTCTGCCACTTCGGGTGCCTTGACTGCGGGCGAGCCACACCACCGGCCTGGCCGTCCCCTGTCCCGCCTCACAGGGTGCACAGGAACCGGACCCTCACTTTGAAGAGAGGCGTCCCTTCTCTGGACTCCTGGGAGGGGGAGCCAAGCCTACCATCTCAAGGGGCCGATGGGACTCGGGACAAAGGCGCCTCCTCCTCTCTTCCCAGCCCCAACTCAGAGCAGAGCCAGTGGTGGGGAAAGCAAGGCAGTATCCATGCTTCCAAGGAGCAGAGCCTCAGCCGAGGCGGCAGGGGTGCTGAGGCCGTCCGTCTTGGCCTTCCCTCCCCCCATATCACAGGCCTGTAGGGGGACAGAGGACTGGACAGGGCAGTTGTGGGGAGGCCCTTGTGGTCCCAGGATTTGTGGAGCTAAACCCAGAGGTAGCTCGTTGGTGGGGCTCAGGGGGGAAAGCCCTGTCCATGGGAGTGAATTTTCACAGTGACTGTGGCTGATGGTTTTAAGTGTCACAGCTCAGGGTCTGCTTGACTGTTTTAGAGAGGAGTCTTTCTAAAGCACATCCTAAGCCCCTCTGCCTTTTAATGTAGAGAACACAGAGAAGAATTTAAGTTTGTCAATAAGCCTTCTTGGTCTTGTGTAAGACCCCACAGTTTTGATTTTTTTTTTTTTTTTTTAAGTTTTTCTCCTTTGCTGTCAGCCATCACTTACTAGTTCTGGCTTTCCCTTGTCTTCTCAAAAGCATCTCTGTCCCCTCTCCTTCTTATGTGCTATGGGCAGGGGACTCCAGGGAAACCTATCCGGTGGAATCCTGCTTTCAGTAAGAGGCGTCAGGTGCCGAGAGAGAGCCAGCCAGACGCCATGCGTTAGTGCTGGTCGTCCATGATGGCCATCTGGCTGCTCTGAGGTTTCTTTCTCCCTGGATTCCCTATCTGTGGCTCTGTAGAGATTATTCAATATTCTGATATCCTGATAACTGGGCCACTACTCCCTTGATTAAGTGAAAACAACAACAAAAAAGATGTTGCAGGCCTCAGTTTTCTTAACTGTAAAATGGGAATAATAATGATCATTGTAGCTGCTCAGCCCAGAGCCTGGCTGAATTGCAATAAGATGCCAGCCGGGAGCGCCTGGTGGAGGAGGAGGGATGGTGGCAGGACCCTGTCGTGTGACTGACAACGCGGAGGGGATGACACACAATGAGATGTAGGCCCCTCGCCCTCCCCCTGGAATGGAGACAACAGAAAGAATGAACTGCTCTGGACAAGACTGTGGGGACAAGACTTTTCGGGACACCCCGCCACGGCCATGTCAAGTCTCCACTTCGGATCTCTCGCGGCTGAAATGGAAAAAAGTATGGGAAGAAAAAAAAGCTCTCCCATCTCCCCTCCCTGCCTGCCCTGGTGATGGGCCTTGCTGGCATGAGCTGCACTGGGGCGTGGGGTGAGGGGGAAGAGAGGAAGGGCCTCGGTCTGTGGGCTTTCAGACCTTTTGGTTCCATCAGCACAAAGGGGGTGGGGAGCCCCATGCCCGTTGTCGATGGCTCTGAGGAAATGCATGGGCCCCGGTCTGGGGCGGGTTCGACATACTCGAATGTTTACCCGGCTTCAAGGAAGCCAAGAGTCTGGGATTGATTCACATTCATTTCAGGCTCAAGGTTAAAGACTCACAACCTCTTTTAATTTCACTCTCTCTTGCTGAACTCTGTGTCCAGGGTTCTCTAGCCCTCTAGGGAAACAAACACATGGAATATTCAGACAGCGGAGAGGTCTGGGCTCCCCCCCAGAAGCAAGCCATTTTCTCGCCAACCCAAGGTTGCACTAAGTTAGTTACCAGAATGCTAATGAGAGGTCCAGCTTCCTTTCCTTCCCTTCTTCCCTTCTCCCCCTAAGAGATGCAAACTCCTTGCCCTAGCAGTCCTCAGAACCGGGAATCTGAAGGGGGAGTGGGACAGGGGATGCCCTATCTAGCAGGGTACGGCATCCAGAAAGTGGCTGGTCTGGGGTTGGGAGTCTGATGCTCTGGGTTTGAAGGAACAGGACCTTCACTCATGGACGTGGAGCGTGCTATGAACTTGCTAAATACAAAGGTAGCTTGAGATGGGTTAGGAATTTGTGGCAATAAGAGAGAGGAGCTCTGTAGCTTGGCCTTGGATCTAAGAGCTAAATGCTAATTCTGTTCCTGATCACCGATGGAAAAATGCCTCTCTTCTCAGTCCCCGCCAGGCTGGTGGAAACTCAAGCAGAGAAAGAGCTTCCCTGGCCTTCTAGACCCCAAAGGACTGGCTCCTCCTTTTCACCGGAGGAGGCTGTGGGCGTGGGTACTGGTTCCACAGTGGAAATTCAACCTCTGTGGGCTCTAGGTCTGTGGGCTTATCTGGGAAGTGGTGTGGGTGGTGAGAAAAATGAGGGACTTTGGAGTCAGATCTCTTGTCACTTACATACTGTGTGAGCTTGGCCAAGTCAGTTCACTTCTCTGAGCCTGAGCGAAGGATGTGCTGAACTGCTTTGGAAAATTTTGGGTGAGGCTTGAGTATAAGGCATTAGGGGTGTGCCATTAAGTTTCTGGGAGAAAAAAAGAAACTCGCTTTTGAGTAAGTCAGAAGAGGAAAGCAAGGCAGGGGACCAGAGTTTCCTCCCGATCATTCCAATGCCAGTCTGACCAGACAGACTGTCCTGTCACTGCATGGTATCTGTCTGCCTGGGGCCCTCCGCCTCACAGTGGTGCTGAGGGAGGGATGTGTGATGTGCTGGGGGGGTTCCTCACCCCAAGTCATGAGTCAGAAGTCAGCCGGGCACACGCCACCCTGCCCCAGGACTTGGTGGTCACTTCTGATAGCCCAAAGGACAGTGGTTTGACTCTTTCCAGGGCACAGAGAGCCCAGGTGTCTTCAGTTCAACAGGCACCCTACTCTACTGGGGAATCCTGGGAAGAAGATCCTGCTCGGAGGAGGCAGGGGGTGGGGGGAGCCCACCTCTCCACCCACCCAATCGGGGACCCCTTCTCTTACTTCCTGGCCCCCTGCTTCACACCCTGTGGGAAGAAAGCCTTTTGGCTTCTGTAGGGACCCTGCCTGGTATCTAGAGGGCTCTCAGGGTCCTTGGAGACCAGAGGAGGTGACATTGCTATAGAAACTATTCAAGCAAAGGAGGAACTAGAGGATATTTCACATCGTGACTGTGTTGACCAAAATGTGTCTGTTGAAACCACAGAGGTCGTGATCAAGTTTGGAACCAGTACCCTTGAGCAAGGGGATGGTCAGGCGTTTTTTGAGACCCCATGCCCAGAAGTCCCAGAAGGAATCCAGAGTTACAGGCTGGATTCTACAATTGCAGGTAGGAATGCAAGATTCCTAAGGAGGCGTGATGCCTGAGGGAGAGGCAAGACGGCACTTGGGTGAGGGAGTCATGCTTGATCAGCCCCTTTGGGTCCTCTGAGAAAATGACGGGTCGTGGGCAAGGCCGAGAGCATCCTTCTCAAAGGCTGTTCCACAGTTGGGTCACCGTGGGATAAAGGGATTAATCTGGGCTAGAAGGAGATTGGCTTAGAGATAGGAAGCAAAGGGCAGGCAGAAATGGGCATTTCTCTGAAGGAAAAGTGTTGAGAACCAATTGTCACAGGACTGGCCTTATTGAATGGTTTTCTAAAGGGCAGAAGAAAAGGTTCAAGATGACTGCGCTCTTTCTTCGAGACTGGAAGAGCTAAGATGGGGGACCTAACCAAGGGAGAGGCTGCAGGTGCCCGGGGGTGCCGTGAGCCCCATGTTGGCCAGGGTGAGGCACCACGCTTCAAGAAAGAGGCCGAACCGGGGAGGATGAAGACCTGGGCCTGGACCCGGAGGCCACCCTCTGGCAGTCAGACCGGCCGGAGGCATGCAGGAGGCAATGGGAGGGCAGTGGGAGCCCCGAGAGGAAGAGGTCATTTCCCCAGGTGGCTCTCCAGCCCTGATCACTTTTGGTCTCTGCACTCCACGACAGGAGGCAGCGCTGACCAAGGCTGGAGCTTGGCTGACGCAGGAGTAGGCCAGCTGGGCGCGGCCTCCCACCGAGGCGAGGGCGCTCTGTGTGGAGCGGGAGAGGGTGGGAACAAGTGTCTCCTGCCCTGAGAAAGCCTGGCAGTGACGTGCCGGTGACAGTGCCTCATGGGAACGTGACTCAGACACCACCTGCTCAAACGTGGCCTCCCTTCACCTGGGCTCGTCTGGCCTCCCCATCGCTGTGTTTTCGTGCTGATGAATAAGCACAGGGGCTTTCCCCCGTTTCTGCATCCCCCCTGTCATTTTGTGTACTTGGTGGGACTGCACCCACGGCAAGGTCGTGGGACGTGAGTACACGCCACCGACGGCACCGTGTGGCTTGCGCCTCTTGTCCAGGGGCTCAGATGGCATCATTCTCACCCAGCACATGGCCCTCTCCTGCCCGGTGGCAGAGATGTGTGTTTTGGATGTTCTGTGCTTGGGAGGGTGGGGGGTAGAGGCACCTTTTAAAGTATCAAGAGATGAGGCCTGGAGTCTCATCAGAGAAGCCCAAGGGCTGGCTGAGTGAACAGACAACGTGAGAGGACCAGACTGCAGCTCCCGTGTGGTTTAGGAGGGGCTGACTAGAGACAGGGAAGGGAGGCAGGTGGTAAATAGAAACTCCTTGTGCCCTCTGGGACCTGGAGCCATGGGGGGTTCATAAAGATCTAGACAAGGCCAGAGTTGAGAAACTTGTGTCAGACACCCTGGTGTAAGGAGATGAGCTCGAGGGAGGGAGGTGATGGAGGGGGTCGGAGTCCCAGGTGTCCCTCCAATGAGGAAGCCACAGGTTAGACTGGGTCCCTCGGGCCTGCTGTCAGCCAGCCAAGATGCGACCCCCCCCCCCCCACTGTGCTCTACCTGAGGTCAAGTGGAATGGGTCAGGTGCCTTGTCCCTTCCAGGAAGGGCTCAGGCCTTCACTGTGCTCCAAGCCCCGCTGCAGGGAGAAGTGTGTGTAAGGTAGCTGGTGCTCTCAGATGTACAAGGAGAGAGGGCAGAAGGGGCTGAACTACTGGGTAGCGGGCCTCCAGGCTGTGATCTCCTTGGGGGCCTGGGTCCCCTGACCAACTGTGACCTCTGATCTATAGTGAGCCCTCTGGGTTGGACCTCACTGTGGCTGACTGTGACCCCTGAGAGCCTTTCCTCCCTTGACCCACAGTAACCCTCGGCCTGACTTCGACCGCAGGACTGTGATCTCCTGGCCAACTCTGACCCTGGCCCTCACAAGCCAGGCTTTTCCTGACCGGGTATGACCCTACACTGATTGGTGTGCTCCACGCCCCCCAGCTGACTGCTCCCCTCTGGCCACCGTGACCCTGTGGGGGACTGTGACATTCGATCACTGAAACCTCCCTGACCAACGGTGATCCTTTGACTGACCCAGACTTTTTGGCTACTTGTGACCCTCAGGACCCCATGACTGCCTGGTCATAACCCCTGACCCTGACCCCAGCCGACCCGGACCCCCTAAGGGACTGCCACCCCGTGCCTGGCTGTGGTCTGCTGACCGCCTGGGACCCTCCTCAATAGCCGGGGCCCCTCAGCCCCCTGGGCCTAATCACGACCTCCTGCCCCCCGAGTCCCTGGCGCCCCGGCCCCTGCCCTCCTGGCCGCCCGGCGCTGGCGACGGTGGCACCCGAGGCGGTAAGGATTCACACTCACGCCCGGCTGCAGCAGGAGGAAGGCTGGTCGGAGAGGAAAGAGCATTGGACAACGACACGCGACTAGGGCTAGAGAGATTGGCTACGTCCTGGCTCTGGCTGGTGACGGAGGATTGTCTCCGCAGGGCTCCCTGAAAGGAGGCCCCGCTCTTGAAAGTATTGACTACTTCAATCTGCAACGGAGGAGAGAACGAGACAAGTTGCGAAAAGAATGGACACGACAGCTACACGACTGACAGGCGCCAGGCCACGAGGACAGCCGCAGCCACGGCAAGACAGCACGCCACTTAAACCAAAACGACAATACCAGGCACGCTCCAAGGCTCTGAGAGACGTCTGCTCAGCTCGGGCTCCTGGGGTCCCCAGGGCCCGGTTGAGGGGGGAGCCACAGGGGCCCGGCCTTGGTCCTGCTCTAGTGACTCAGGGGCCGATGGGCTGGGCGGGGGCCCGCGGGTGGGGCGTTAAACATGGTGTTTGGAGGCAGAGGGGGTGCTCAGCCCTTGGGACCAGGCGTGCCGGGAGCTCTGGGGTGGACAGACCCTGGCCCCCCAGCTCTATCACTTACGAGCTAGACGGCCTTGGGCAAGTCACTGCCCGTGGCAGTTTCTTGTCCTTCAGAAGGGGCAATGCCACCTACCTGGCAGGGTTAGCTGTAAGGGGCAAAGCACTGGCCCGCTTAGTGGTCCGTGAGAGTCAGGCTAGATAGGACTCGTGCTCACTCAAGAAACTACAGTCCCGGTGTCCTCCTCAAAGGCTTTGTGGCCAGGATGGTGACAGCACCAGGGCTGTGTGTGTGCTGAGAGCTGCTGGACCCGCCTGGGAAGTGGGGGATGGGGGCTACCCGGAGGGCGAGTCCCGGAGCCCAGACTGCTGTCTGTCAGGAGGCTCTGGGTGTGCAACCTGCTCCCCCGACCCAGTGCCCAGATAGGGCTGTCTCCTGAACCTCGGTTACCCCTAAAACTAGGTGCGGGGCATACCGACCTCTCAGGGGGCCGGGAAGGCCAATGAGATGATGTTTGGGACAGTCCCTGTAGGGTGTGAGGCAGCCCAGGCGACCTGTTTTTGTTGTGCTAGGTGGAAATGCAGCGGTAGGCCACGTAGGACTGCAGGACCGCAGGCCCAAGGTGGGGGGCCCTGACGCACTTCCCAGAGCGTGATGGGGGCAGGGTGACCATGAACGTCCCAGCACAGCTGTTCCAGGCCGGCTGGGCAGGAGACTGAGCCTCTCTCAGTTTCCTGGTCCCTCTGTTCCTCATCCTACAGGGCTGTGAAAGCACCCCGAGAACTGCAGCCCAGACTCAGGGAGAGGGGCCGTGTGGGAACACGGGGGCTGCATGTTCGTGGCGTGTGTCACGTGGTGGCCACGCAGTCCCGTTCTGAGGCAGAGACCTGCTTCTGGCCGGACACACATCCCGCGCGTGTGCTCTACATGTGTGTCCTTGGGGTGCGTGTGCGTGCGTGTGGTGTGTGTGTGGAAAACCAACCTTTGGTCCCCAGTGGGGGCTAGGAGAGCGTCTGAAGCCCCCCGTGGAGGAAGATGTACGTGCAGGTGCGCAAGCCCGCACCGCAGGCTTTCCACGTGGCCGGTAGAATCTGGGGCCCACCCCGGCCTGAAGCTGCCATCCTGGCCTCACGTGGATCAGTCTCCAGCTTCGCCTGACCCTCCTGGCGGCCCCCCAGCAACCCTGACAGGAGCCCCTCACTCACCTCGGCCCTCAGGGTCACCCCTCCTCCACCTTAGGGGCACCCCTTGCCCCCCGCCCCAAAGCCCACAGTGGGTGTGACCCCAGTCTGACCCCGGCCAGGTGGGCAGGGAGGCAGGGCCTTCCCGAGGAGGCCGCTCTTCAGCGGCAAGGCAGAGTGTGTGTGTGGGGTACATGGGTGCACAGGAGGCTGGTGAGATGGTGAGAGCGGGTCTGGACCCACCCTCATCCCCGCATCCCCATCGCCACCCACCCCGCCAGGCACGGGCCCGGCCCCAGGAGCCGCCTGTACCTGGGTCTGGATCCGGTTCAGGCCTCGGAACCACAAGATCTGGCCCCGCCGCAGCTCTCGCTCGGCGTGGTCTATCTCCTCCACGTCCTCGTTCAGCTCCTCCTCCGGGATCTCCTCCTTCTGCGTGAGCCTGCCTGCCTCCTTGAGGAACTTGAGCCTGCTGGTCGGGATGGTGGCGATGACCTGCGAGGGGCCCAGCTGTCAGCGGAGGGCTCGGCCTCCCTTCCTCCCTCTTGCTCTTCTTACCCACTGACCTAGTTACGTTCGACTCACTCCTTAACTCGTCGCACCTCTTCCTCAAGTCAATCTTTAGATTTCTTTTTAATTTGCTTCTTAATTCACTCACTCATCCAGAGGCAGGTGGAAATCGTGGGAAATCTGGGGAGTTGGACACGTGTGACTTTGGATACCCCAGACCTTACAAGTCCTGTGACTTTGGGCAAGTCATTTAACCTCTGTGAGCTCCGGCCTTCCCATCTGGAAAGCTGGGACCAGTTCTCAGAGTTGGAGATGCTGTGTCTAAGTCACTGGCCCTCAGGTCTCTGGCTTATTCTTCCTGAGGTCACTGGGTCCTGGGGTACCCAACCCTGGGCAACAGGGGCCCAGAGCTCGCATGCCTTGGGGTCAGTCAATCCTGGGACTCTTGAAACGGCTGCCCTACCGGAAAGGGAAGGCAAGATGGGAGGGGGATATGCCTTTGTTGTTACTCTTCCTCCAAAGGGCTTGTCCGTGGGGCTGAGGCCTGAGCGGCAGGCCCTGTGGGGCAGCTGAGGTGGCAGAGGTCAGAGGCCCCTGACATCTCCTCTAGGGACTGGCAGGGGCTGCCCTGCACACTCTCAGGGGTTCCCCGGGGGTTTAAGGTGGGCCTTGCCCGCTGGCATCCTCCTTAGGTGTCAGGAACCTGCTCATCCAGACGCCGAGGGCTCCCTGAGGGACTGTCCAGTGGGATGAAGATGCCCAGGCCCTGAGGGTGCCCAGGGAATGGCGTTGTTAAGTCAAACCTAGTTTATCAGCTCTCCAAAGGAGCTCCAAAGTTTAAAGAAGATTGTTCTGAGGGAAACTAAATTTTATTCTTTACCTTCTAGTTAATTTCTCTCACTGGAATTTCCCACTCTAGCCTGGGAACAGCTTGAAGGCAAGACCAACGTCTTAGGCCTGTTGGGGCACCCACTGCCTGGATCCAGCTCCGGGTCCTGGTCAGGCGTCTTTGAGCTGCAAGCTGTGAGTTCCATGATGGTACGTGTGCGTGTGTGTGTGCATGTACCTGGTGGGAGAACGTTCTGGGGTCATGGCTAGAAGGGCCCCTAGAGAGGACACAGCCCAGGGTTCCCCGAAGCTGGGGAGGGCCACAGATGGCTGCAGACACAGCACTGTGATGCAGCAGGGTTTGCCCCTCTTACGTTCCCTCCGAGCTCTCCGAAGGAGCCTCTGCTTGGTGTCACAGCACCTACTAATGCTCTTTACAACAAGCCGGCTTCGAGCTCTGAGCCTTGGCTGGCCATGGCATCTAGTTAAGAGTTTAATAACATCGCGCTTGTTACATTTTTTTGGTTAGCTTCTGTTTATGACAAGTGATACTGATTTTCCAATCATATCTGTAACATAAATTACCTTTTGAAATAAATTTCAGTTAGGAAAACAGATGTGACTGAAAGAAAGTATCAAGTAAATAACAGGATCAGCGGGGTGTATAGACAGAGGCAAAAATCACAGTGGCGATACCCAAATGACCAGCATTCGAGACCTGGGCCAAACCCCCATTGCTCCGGTCCCCAGAGACGGGGAGGCCCTTGCCCGGAGCCAGACAGCTAATCCATGGAGGAGCCATGGCCCATTCCTGGGGCTCCTGGATTCCCCGTCCAGTGTTCTTTCCCTTCCCCTGCTGAGAGGCCCCTCCTGCAGCCCCCCCAGCACTCACCTGGCCCCAGACAAGCTCTCCCATCCCGATGAATATGCACCACAACCACTGGTCCAGCTGCAGCGGAGAGCAGCTGAACGGTTTCCCGCCAAACTGCACGATCACTATCTGGAGGCCACAGGGGCAGAGAGAGACAGAGGGACAGGCCGTCAGGGGCCAGCTCGGAGGTCTGGGCTCTCAGGGCACTGCCGAGGGGCTCCGGCTGCCCGCTGCCCTCGGCGCACCCCGGCCAGGTCAGGGTGGGGCCCGGTACCTGGATGGTGAAGGTGCCCAGCACAATGGTGCAGAAGATGGGGTTCCGGAAGATGCCGTCGAAGACGTTGCGCTCGCCGTGGATCTTGCGGGCGTTGATCTCGTTGAAGAGCTGCATCATGACGAAGGTGTTGAAGATGATGGTGTAGTGCTCGGAGGGTGGCGAGTGCAGGGGCGCGTTCCTCCCGCTGTCGATCTGGAACATCTTCTCGCCTGCCAAGCCGAGAGGGCGGGAGCCGGGCTGAGGGACGGAGCTGGGGGGACGCCTGGCCCTGCGTGGGGGCCTCTTCTGAGCAGCCGGGTGGGTCACCCAGATGCGGGAGGTGCTCTCTGGACACTGGGGGGCAGGTGGGCCTGAGCTGTGCGGTGTAAGTGAAGGGGTAACAAAACCCTTTCTCCTCTAGGGGAGAAAGGCCTTGGGTGGACTTTCTTCCACTTTTTCTGCAGAAATCTGATAAAGGTGGGAGGCCAGCTGTGCTACAAGGCGACAGGGCTTATAAAAAGCAACCCCTGGTTGGCAAACTCATCCGGACTGGGAGGATGTAGAGTGACCTCGGAATACCTGGCGGGAGACCATGGCTTTGGGTCCCCCCGAAAGTCTTGCTGCTTGTAACTGAGCACGTCCTTGCTGAGACCTCTGGACGCGCAAGGGGCTGTTACAGGAGAGACCAGTTCCTGCATGGAGGCTGGAGCTTCCAGGCCAGGCTGGCTCTGGACTCACCCAGGTGGCCTAACTCTCTGTCACGGGAGCTGCCACGTGGCAGTGTGTGGGGGACACAGCCCCGGGCTGCTGTGTGGACACCCACCCACGGCATGCCTGACGCCGTCCTGCGTCCTTTTGCAAAGCTGCATGAGCTGGTGCTGGGAGGGCTTGTGGGGTTTTCTGAGTGTGAGGATCTAGCTGAGTCCAGGACCGCCCAGAGCAGGCGCTCAAGTGGGGAAGCCAGCGAGTAGAGCAGGAGCCCACCACGCCCCCCCTCCCCAGCCTGACAGCTTTCTCCGAGTCTCTACTAATTCTGCATTCCCCGAACATCCTCCAAAGCTTTTCATGATCATCTTTGCAACCGTCCTGCCAACACAACGGAAGGGAACTGCACTCTGAGGAATGGGATCGTGCCCCATCGCCGTCTGTACTCTGGACTTGAGGGCAAGGGCTCGTTGGCATTGAAAACCCAGCTCAGAGAGGCTCTGGGGACTCCAAGCTGGCCCCAACTTGCCGTGTGGCTGTGGGCCAGCTCCTGCCCGCCTCTGGGCCTGTCCAGGTGCCAGGGGTGGGCTTCGCCCGGATCAGCTCTGAAGCACCCTGGAAGCCAGGCCAGTCTTAGAACCAGCTAGGGTGCCACCTCAGACTGGCTGTGTGCCCTCTGGCAAGTCACCTCCTCCCTCTGTGCTCGGTGCCCTCATTGTCATGGGGGTTGGTGGTAGAGGGTCCTAAATAAACGTGTTGTGGAAACAGCTGGCGGGTAGGCAGGCATGCGGCTCTTTTCTGAGGATGGCGTGGTGAGGATCCTTCCAAGTGTGGGAGCAATGAGAGAAGGGGCTGGCCGCTCCCCCTAGAGCTTCAGGCTCTTGTGGGGCTGACGTGAGGCACCACCTTGCACTGTGTACACAGTGTCTGGAGCTGTCATCAGTGGAAAAACCCCTGGCTTTGGAGTCAGCCAGACCTGGGGCAGGGCCAGTCTCTACCCAAGATTTGCTGTGTGACCCTGAGCAACTAACTTCACCTCCCTAGGCCTCCATCACCTCACCAGCACACAGGCAGGCAGCTGTGAATCCAGAGCACGGGGTCTGGGCCATGGTGTCCCCGGTGGGCAGGGTGGGGGACTCACCAACAAAGAGCAGGGTGAAGATGAGGGTTAGCTGGTAGACGGCGTGGCCCAGGATGTTCTTCATCATGGTCCGCGAGATGAGGGGCTTGTTGCGGCCGTATGGCTTCCTCAGAAGCAGGCTCTCCGTGGGTGGCTCGGTGGCCAGCGCCAGCGAGGCGAACGTGTCCATGATGAGGTTCACCCAGAGCATCTGCACGGCCTTCAGAGGGGAGTCCTGGGGATAGCGAGTGGAGAGGGGGCTGTCACGGCGCGGCCGGCCCACCTGCTGGCCCGAAGTGCCTGGGGTGGGGCTCCTTCCTGAGGTGTCAGCAGCTTCCCACCGGAGCCTTGAGGCCGGCTCTCCCCGTGGGTCTTCCTCGGCTGGCTCACCCCCTGGGTTCCAGAACAGACGTGGAGCAGGTTTGCTAGGCCTTCCCTGGGGAACAGCCCAGACCCGCCCACTTCAGACCTGTCTTCTCCCACAAGGAGAAAATTGAGCCCCAGGCCCGATGGCCACCAGTTCCACAGCCCAGCCCCCGTAAATACCGCCACATCCCCACCATCTTCCCTCCTCGGCCTCTCCAGCCCCCATCTGGACGAGCCTCTCTTCCAGGCTAAGGTCACGACCCTCCCACAACCACCTCCCACCCAGACCCCACCTCCTCTGCTTCCCGCTACCTCTTTCCCCTCGACCACCAATGGCTCGGGCCTCTCCTATCCCACAAACGATGCCTGGGACCCTGTCCCTTTTTTACTACCACCCAATTTCTCTTTACCTCTTGTGTTTACTTGAAGCAATTATTATGTGTGTCTGTGACGCCAAAAATAATGTATTTTCCTGGTAGAAAATTTGGGCAAGTAAGGAACAGAAGAAGCTAAAACTCATCAACATTCACCATTTACGGGTTCCCACCGTGCACATTCTGGTGTGGAGCCCCACACTTCTCTCTGGCTGAGACGGGGATCACATACTCATACTGTCTGCGCACAGTCGTACCATGTGGTCTACACTGCCTGAGCACCTCCTCCAGGAAGCCCGCAGATCCTATACACCCAGCAGCCTGGACTGAGCTGGCCCCTGAGGCCCCTCCGCCTACGCCTTACACACTCACTCATCTCCTAGATATTTATCACCGCCCCTCGTCCAGGCCACCTCTCCCACCTCTGCCCGGGCTCAGTCACACTCCCCACTCCCCTCAGCTTCCTCCTGCCCATCAGCCTCCTCTATGCACCGTGGGGTCAGGGCCCCCATCTCCCCACCAAGGCCTTCACAACCCTGCCACCAACTCAATCCAAGACCTCAGGCAAACTGACAGCCCCCCTGGCACCTCAGTTTCCTCATCTGGCACCAGCTGGTCTCCAAGAAGCCTGGTGTGAGCAGCTGTACCATTGGAGTGTCCCTCAAGCCACCACTAGAGGGAGCCTCTTGTCCAGAGAGCAGGAGACAAGGCCCTTATGAGCAGAAGGGACCTCCGCCTCCACCCCGCCCTAGGCACCGCCCAGGGCTCTCACTCAGGGCTGGGGTGTTGGGTGCTGCTACGTGCACCCTCAAGGGCTCAGAGTACAACAGAGGGGACAGCATTCCCAGGGCCACACAGCTCTTCAGGGCAGTGCTGGCCTCTGGGCCCCTGTTGTGCTCTTATGGGCAGGACCTTGCCTGCCCACCTGGTTCTGGGAGGGGCCAGGCCTCGGAACACCTGCCCTCTCCTGGTCAGGCCCTGTTGGGGTGAGGCAGGAGGCTGTGCGAGCAATGGCAGGTGCCTGGCAGGCCCGTTCTCTGAGGCTCGGTTTCTGCCTTTCTGAAATGGGGATCACCACAGTTCCCGCCTCGTGAGGTGGCTGAGGAAGCAGTGAGGCTGCAGGTGCTGGGGCCTGCCTGTCAGCTCCACGAGGCCCAGGAACCCCAGCACAGAGGCCTTTCCCAGCGCACTCCACGCCGGAGCTGAGGCTCCCAGGGCCCTGCCAGCTCCACAACCCCAGCCGGCTGCCTGTCCTGCCCCGGCTTCTCTCTGGCCCTTTATGCGGCCAGGGGTCCTGCCTTCCCTTGAGGATCACCTCTCCTGCCTCTTGGAGCAACGGCCAGGCCTGTGCCTGGGTCAGGCATATGTGGAGGTGGGCCTGGCATCTCCACTTGCTGGGTGACCTTGGGCAAATCCCGCCACCTCTCCGAGCCTCATTTCCTGCACCCTGTAGGGCTGGCGCCTACGTGGGTGGGTCTGTGATGCAGCTCCTGGCCCTCAGCGTGCAGGCGAGACGATCTGGGACACCCCGTGTGGGTGTCCGCCCTCCCCAGGCTTCGGCCTGCGCCATCCTGCCTGCCCCTGGAGGACCCACCTGCGTGATGCAGGCGCCCGTGAAGGCCACGATCACGGCCACCACGTTGACCGTCAGCTGGAACTGCAGGAATTTGGAGATGCTGTCGTAGACATTGCGGCCCCACATCACCGCCTTGACGATGCTGCTGAAGTTGTCGTCCGTCAGGATGATGTCCGAGGCCTCCTTGGCCACATCCGTGCCTGCGATGCCCTGTGGGGATGGGGACAGAAGCCTGGGTGGGGCGACCGGAGAGGCGAGCAGCGCTAGCGACACTGTCCTCACCCCTACACCAGCCCCTGCACACACCCACCCACCCCGCACCGCCAGGCCACACGAGGCATGCATGTGCATGCACACGCATGCACACCACAGCCCTGCTCCTCACAGACCCAGCCCTGAGGCCAACGGTCTGCCTTCAGGAAGGGGGGCGCTCCACTCCCTCCCCCTCCCTCCCCTCCCTCCCTCCCCCAGACCCATCGCTACAGGAAGCCCCCTCTACCCTTCCAGGGAGACCCGGAGACCAGGCCGAGCCTCAAGAGTGCTGGGAGCATCAGGTGGACGGAGGGTGGGTGGAGTGTGCACTGGGGGTGCTGCACTCCCTGCAGGAGGCTGTGTGGTCCACGCTCCCCTAACCCCTTGCCTGCGGGCTCCTGCCGGACGCTGCCCCGGGCCCCCGCGAGCTCCTACCATGGCGAAGCCCACATCGGCCTTCTTGAGCGCGGGCCCGTCGTTGGTGCCGTCCCCCGTCACGGCCACCACCTGCCGCTGCTCCGTGTGTGTGCTGTCGATGATGCCTGTGAGTGGGGTGAGCATGTACTGAGGGCCCTGGGACTCCCAGCGGGGCGGGGACAGCCTCCTCTCTGGCCCCTGCCCTGCCACCCCCTCCCGTCGAGCTTCTTCCCAGCACCTGCAGGGGACGTGGCGCCCCTGAGTCCGGGGCCGGCTGCGGCCCGCTGTGGTCCGGGCCTGTCACCTCTCCAGCATCCTCTTTGCTTTCTGCAGCCCGTGGCCACAGGGGCCGCCACCCTGGCCGGACGCACCTCCGCTCTGCCTATACCCCAGGGGCCCCTCTGCCCTCCCGGGACACCAGGGTTTGGCCGGGGAGCCTACTCTCTGCTCCCTCAGCACCGTCTGCCTGGGGGTGGGGCGGGCGGTGTCAGTCACACCCGAGGAGGCCTGGGCTCTGCCATTTGCCAAGGACTGCTCTCCAGACGTTCATCCTCAGTAAAACCTTCAGCAAATAACAGAGCGAACAGATGACACACGGCCCCTGTCACTGCTCTGGGGCCAGGAGAAAAGGATGCGTGACAGAAGTCGTCACTGGGTGTGTGTGGAGTTTGCGGGGTCCCAAGCAGAGACATCCATGGCAGGACAGAAACTCGGGTGTCAACCTTGATACATCCCTGTCCCTTTCCGCACATCAGATGCATCACTGCGCCTGCGGGTCCTACAGCCCCGAAGCCCCACTGGGATCCTTATCCTCCTCTCCGCCACCCGACATGCAGCGCCTCCACTCCCCCCTCCCTAACACCAGGCTCCCCTCCAATCTTTTTTTTTTTTTTTTTTTTTTTTTTGCGTTATGCAGGCCTCTCACTGCTGTGGCCTCTCCCGTTGCGGAGCACAGGCTCCGGACGCGCAGGCTCAGTGGCCATGGCTCATGGGGCCCAGCCGCTCCGCGGCATGTGGGATCTTCCCGGACCAGGGCACAAACCCGTGTCCCCTGCGTCGGCAGGCGGACTCTCAACCACTGCGCCACCAGGGAAGCCCTCCCCTCCAATCTTCATAGCAGCCCCAGGGCCTTTCTCTCTGACACCTGAGTCTGAACCGGGCTCCCAGCACCAGCTGAGAGTCATACTCTCACTGCCCTCAGCCTCAGGATGACGCCGAGTTCTCGGCTCTACCCACTTGGTCCTCCGTGGTCACACCCCGCCCATTCTCTGATCTCTTCCCCCAGCCACCCCCAGCCTGTGCTTCTGCCACGGGAACGGCTCTCCGTCCCATGCAGCTGGCCACCTGCCTGTCTTTGCACAGGCTGTTCCCTGGGCCAGCCGTCCCGTCACCCAGTCACCCGGTCTCAGCCCGGCTACTGCTTTCCCTGGGAAGCCTTTGTGACACCCTGAGGACCCCCGCCCACCCTAATCAGGTCCCTTTTGCTCCCACACGTGTGTCCTGCAATTGGCAAACCGCAGCAGGCTCTGGAAGGAGGGAATGAGTTCCCTGACCTGGGACACTGTACCCCCAGACTCTGTCTCCCCGCAGCTCCCTGCAAGGGTCAAAGCTCCACCCTCTTCAAGGTCTGGCTTCAGGACGTGTGCACCGGAAGTCCTCCTGGCCGCTCCCCCAAGCTGTTCTGCTGCCCCGGATTATGCAATCTCTGTGCACTTGGCATTTGAGGCCTTCACCCCCCCGGTTCCCTGGGCCCTCCTGGGTGCTTCTCCGAGGCAAGGAGGGGGCCAGTTTTCCCCTGTGGCTCCCCAGGCTGGCCCAGCTCTCCTACAGCTCCCGATAGAGGGGGGAGCTGCAAGAGCCCCTTCCCCCAGACCTCTTTCCTCCACCGCCAGTGCTGACACGCCCCGCAGTGCATGGTCCCCAGGGACCTCCCTGTGGCCGACTCCTATGGTTCCTGTCCTATCACTGGACCTCTCAGCAGCTATTCACACCGTGGACCACGCCTTCCCCCTCAGCAGGCCTCCTTCCTCGGCCTGCTTGTCCCCCGACCCCTCTGGCTGCCTCTTCTTGGTGACAGACCCGCTGACAGGTCTCAGCCTCTGCTCACCGCTCAGGTGGGAGGTTCCTGGGTCCAGCAGCTCCTCTGCTTACCCCCACTCGTCACACCCCACCTATGTCTTCATGGGGGGCCAGCTCTCTCTCCTGAGCCCTGACTCCATGGACATCTCCACTTGGATGTCAGAGGGCCTCCAGCTCAGCCTCCTAAAGCAAGCGCATCAGTTTCCCCTCAAATTGGTCCCTTGTGCGACTCCTGACACCTAGCTGCCCCCTTGTAAACTGTGCAGCGGGCTCTCAAGCAGGTATAGACTGAGCAATCCTGGACTCCCCTCTCCCCCATCCCTCCACCCCATCTGAACAATCGCCGGGCCCAGGCCCCTCCTGCCCACAAAGAGTTCTCAGACCCGTCCCCTTCAGTGCGCCTGCACTGTCACCACCCCTGCCCGGGTGTCACCGCTCACAGCTGGACAGTCCTGGTGGGCCCTCTGCTTCCAGGCCACTCTCCACACAGCGGCAGGGAGGGCGCTTTCCCCTTCAAGACCCTCCCTCGGCTCCCCACCTGGGCTAACTGTGCAGGTCACAGCTTGGCGTTCAAGGCCCTATGTGATCTGATGCTGGCACCCCCTTCTCTGGCCTCCTCCTCTTGTGTCTGTCTCTCTCTCTCTCTCTCTCTCTCTCTCTCTCTCTCTTTCTTGAGGCTCCAGCCCAGCCAACTGAACTTCTTTCAAGTCCTTGAAAGTGCCTGGAAATCTCTGCCTCTGGGCTTTCACAGTGTAGTTCCCTGTCCTGCCTGAAACACAGGCCCTTCCCCCTGGCTCCCCATCCCACCTTCCACGGCCTGCAATATGACACCCTCCCCAGCTCGAGTTAGAGGCCAGCAGAGGGCCCAGATCACCCTTCTCTCCCACCAGTGCAGCCTGTAGCTCTAGTAGGGAAACCACCTATTCAATGTCTGCTGGATAAAACCTGGACCATAAATTCCAAGACGGGAGGACCACGTTGGCCAAGACCTGGGCCTGGCACATACTAGATCCTCAGTAAACATTTATCAAGAGAATGAGCGAATGAATGAGTGCATGATTGAATAGGAACTGGGGATGGGTTGGGGGTGGTCTCCTGCTTGGGTATCTGTGGTTCTGGGGCTTTGTGTTTCTGTTCCAAGGCCAGATCTGCCTTCCTTAATGTCTTTGGGCAGCACCTTTAGGAGAGGAATCCAAGATGCCCTAGGGATGACCTCAGCCAGAAACCTTCCCCCTACGGCCATTTTACAGATGGAAAAATTGAGCCCTGGTGCTGGGCAATTGCCCAAGGCCACAGAGCAGGGCAGGGGCAGAGTCTGGATTTAAACCCAGGCCTATGGGACTCTGAAAGTGCCCAGCACCTGACCAGCTAGATGAGCTCAGCGAGGGGTGTGCCCTCTCCCTGGAGGGACTCAGGGAAGAAGGACACTGGGTTTTGGCTCATTTCTCAGATTGCTATTCCCAGGACAGCCCATTCCCGGCATCCTGGTTACACATGTCAGATAGCATCCTTAGAGAACAGGCAGACCAAGGGTCTCAAACTCCCAAGCTCTGGGGCCCGACTGAGAACATAAGTAAATGAAATGGGCGGAGTGTCAGACAGCAGTGGTTAAGACGGCATCAAATGGGAGCAAGCAGGGTCTGTATAAAGTCATTCAGCTTGAACATTGAAAAAGACACACCACCCAAATAAACTCATCTGTGGGCCCCTTTCAGCCCTCAGGCCATGAGTTTTGGCCCCTGGATACGCAATCCCATTGCTGCCCATGGGAGGTGGGGCCCAGGGAGCAGATTCGCCGCCTCCTTATTTCACTGTGGCCCTTAGCGGCCTCCCAGGGCGTCCCCAGGTGCGGGGAGCCCCAGGCAGGAGCCCCTCCCATCCTGGAAAGAAGCTGAAGGCACCAGGACAGGAAGGCCCGGGGAGGCCTGGCGCCCGGGCCTCAGAGCTGCCCGTGCCCGCCCAAGTCTTACCTTTGACCAGGGTATGCTTGTCCGTGGGGGAGGAGCGAGCCAGCACCCGCAGCTTTGGCCAGATCTTGTCGATTCGTTCCTGCTCAATCTGGAGAGGGATGGGGGAGGGGCGGGTTGGTGGGGCGGGGAGAGAAACTGAGGCCCAGAGAAGGGACGGGACTTGCCTCGATCACTGGGCTCTGAGTGGCACACTGGCTGGCTACTGGAGCTTCATGCATGTCCGTGCCTCCCAGCTCCCCATCCAAAGCCCTGCCCTCTGAGGACCCTCTGAACTGGGCCACATACCTCCCCTTTCTCGTTGCGGATTCTCCGGTTGAACTCCTTGCCCTCAAGGCACAGGAAGTCCTCCCCAGGATGGATGATGCCACACTTGATGGCAATGGCCCGGGCTGTGTTGATATTGTCACCGGTGACCATGCGGACAGTGATGCCTGCTCGCTGGCACTTGCGGATGGCTTCTGGGACCTGGGCGGGAGGGCATGTGCCATGGAGTGAACATCGTCTCGTGCAGTCCCTCCCTGCCCTCACGGATTCCAGAGTGAGCCCTGCTCACAGGCAACGCCACTGTAAGGGGCCTAGATGACCAGGAGGTACTGATGGCACACAGACCATCTCCTCCTTTCCTGTTGCTGTGGTAGGCATTGTTAATCGATCACAGCACCCTCTGATGAAACCCTGATGTGGTCTCACAATTCTTTTCTGCAGTGTCCCAGACAGCCACCGCCTATCACCCATGATACTGCATCCTAAGATGAAACCATTGGCTATCCTGACTTGGACAAGGACTTTGAGAAAGACCACAGTAAACATCCTCTTGGATATGGCCCCAGGCAAGAGTACAGAACACTCCACTGCTGAACAGGATCATGTCCCTGCTTCATCAACATGCACATTTCCTGCAAACTCAATGATGAATATGTTTGTGTGTTTTCAGTTTTTTGCCAGGGGGGCGGGCAGGGGAAGGACATTGCATTTTAGGATAATTTATTTATATAATGTGACATTGGCTTAGAATAAATGTGAATGATTAGGCTTTGTGTAAAACATGACATCTCCCTGCGAGAGTAAGGGCTGCCTACTGCCCTCTTTGTAATAATAGACTGACATCTGGGCCATTTAGGCCACAGCAGACCCAGCCAATCAGAAGCTGTCCACCCCCCCCCCAACCTTTGCAGGGCGCTGGATCTGCCCAGCAATTAGGATGCAAAAACCAGACTGGAATCTAAAAAAAAAAAAAGGTTCTGAAGAACCTAGGGGCAGGACAGGAATAAAGACACAGATGTAGAGAATGGACTTGAGGACACGGGGAGGGGGAAGGGTAAGCTGGGACGAAGTGAGAGGGTGGCATGGACATATATACACTACCAAATGTAAAATAGATAGCTGGTGGGAAGCAGCCGCATAGCACAGGGAGATCATCTCGGTGCTTTGTGACCACCTAGAGGGGTGGGATAGGGAGGGTGGGAGGGAGACGCAAGAGGGAGAGAATATGGGGATACATGTATACGTATAGCTGATTCACTTTGTTATACAGCAGAAACTAACACACCATTGTAAAGTAATTATACTCCAACAAAGATGTTAAAACAAAAAAAACCAGCCTGGAGCTGCCATGGCCCTTCACACACAGCACAGATCAACTGAACAAGCGATTCTCACCCAGTGACAAATAACAAAATAATAAGGCAATATTTGCTGCGAAATGTCCTTCAGTGGGAGAGGACACGTCAAGGGCAGAAAATCCAGTTGTACTAAAAGTACTTTAGAATCTCAGACCTGGTGGGAAGGGGGGCCTGAATCCGACTCTCCTCTTCCACATCCTGGGGTCTGAGAACTCACTTCCACCCCGACCCTGACAAGTCACTGCTGAGAGAGTTTAAAGGCGTCACGGGCTGAATTGTGTTGTTTCCCTGCCCCCTCCCTCCCCCACCCCAGAAAGCTCTTCACACCCAGTACCTCAGAATGTGACCTTCCTTGGAGACAGGCTCTTTATAGAGGTAATCAAGTTAAGATGAGGCCATTAGGGTGGGCCTGCATCCAATGTGACTCGTGTCCTCATAAAGAGGGGAAATCTGGACAGAAACACACACACACAGGGAAGACATCATCATGGGAAGAGGCAGGGAGAGATCTGGGCGATGCTGCTACATGCTAGCAGTGCTGAAGACTGCCAGCTTGTCACCGGAAGCTGGGGGAGAGGCCCGCGGCCGAGCCTCCCTCACAACCCTCAGAAGGAACCAACCCTGCCGACACCTCGATCTCAGACCTCCAGCCTCCAGAACCAGGAGACAACGCAATTCCACTGTTGGTGGTACTCTGTAATGGCAGCCCTAGCAAAGAGTGCAAAGAGTTAGAACGCTGGTCCAAAACCTGACTGCGGACAACTTATGCCCACCGGTCCCTTTCTGCACTCAGGAATTTTAAGAACAAGAACTGACACTGAAAGTATCTTGCCTCTATCCACACCCCGTCCACACCACCATCTCAAGCAGAGGTCACTGCCCAGTCCCTTCCCAGTCTCCCTGCCTCTGGCCCCGCCTCTTCCATCTTGCCCCTACCCTGACCACCAGCTACCTGCCCCAGGTTTAGCCTGTGTGCCACTCCCTTTCTGGGCCTCCACCCCGCCGCTGATAGAGAAAATCCCAACTCCTGAGCACGGCCATCCTGGGGCGGAGTGAGAAACAAATGCCGGGCACAGGCAGGGCCTAGGTCAAGGTTAGGGGAGGCCCCTCCAGCTCCCCGAGTTCTCTAACAGGCCGGCTCTGTGGTGGCAGGTAGTGATCTCCCTGTTGTTGAAGGGCTGGAGCGGGGCGAGCTGATCATGGGCCTCCTCTCAGTGTATTTCCAGAGTCTGGGGAGGAGCCTTCTGGGGCCCACTCAGGGATTGGGGCCACGTGAGCAAGGCTTCTGCCTCGTGCCATGGCGGCTGCTCACATAACCAAACGTGACCTCCTTTTATAGAGCCGGAGGGAGTGGGGATGTGGAAGGTCCAAGATCCCGTTTACATAATTTATCGATGTCCTCACAATGGCTGTAACCTGGCTGCAGCCCCCTGCTGTCTCCTGGCCCAGGGGACAGGAAAGAGCCGCTGTTCTTTTGGGAACACACACCTCATCTGGCTTCTGCCCTGAAAGGAATAATTTAGGTTATGCTTGTTTAAAAGATGCTTGGGGTTGGAAGGGACTCTGGGTCATGACTCTGACCCTCTGCTCGTTGCCTAGATCTCCTCCCACGCATCCCTGACAGATGGTCAGAGAGCCTCTACTTACTTGCCTCTGTTGACAAGGTGCTCATCCCCTCTACGGTTGACTGCTCTAAGGTAGAACAAGTCTATTGTATCCTTTCACATAATCTTTCTGTTTTTAAAAAATTAATTTATTTTTGGCTGCGTTGGGCCTTCATTGCTGCGTGCAGGCTTTCTCTAGTTGTGGTGAGCGTGGGCTACTCTTCGTTGCAGTGCGCGGGCTTCTCATTGTGCTGGCCTCTCTTGTTGCGGGGCACAGGCTCTAGGTGCGTGGGCTTCAGTAGTTGTGGCACGCGGGCTCAGGAGTTGGGGCACGTGGGCTCTAGACTGCAGGCTCAGTAGTTGTGGCTCACGGGTTTAGTTGCTCCGCGGCATGTGGGATCTTCCCGGACCAGGGCTCGAACCCATGTCCCCTGCATTGGCAGGCGGATTCTTAACCACTGCACCACCAGGGAAGCCCCCCTTTCACATAATCGTTCTTTTTTCGGATAAGAGAGCAGTTACTTTGGGTCAGACCCATTCTCTTGTACAGAGACAGGGTCTTTGGTAAAGATGTGTACAAAGAGTTCTGGGAGCACAGCGGAGCACACTGTTACTTTAGAAGGAAGTGTGTGGGGAGAAGAAATCTGTGGGAGCTTCCTGGAGGAGGGGATACTTGATCTGCTTCTTTTCAGCCAACACTAACTGAGGCTCTGATGCCTGGCACTGTGCCCATGCTGGGGCTGCAGAGATGACCAGTTCATTGTGGTCCTGGCTGCAGACAACTGTCCCATGAGGTACACAGAGAAGGGGAGGGTACTGCAGACACTGCTGCGGGTGATCTGGGTGGCTGAGGCCAGGGGAAGATGTGGGGTAAGGGCCGGTGGCCTTGGAGCTGGAGAGGGGCTTCAGGTCCAAAGGTGTGGGAGTCAGGGCCTTGTTCCTTCAGGCCTGGGAGGCATGGCAAGTTCTGAACTGGGAGTGAGGTGATGGGTGCCATGTTTTAGGAAGACTTCTGTTTTCAAGACTGTCTCAGGAAGCTGAAATCTGCCTGCTTGGAATCCCTACCCTCTGGGCTTCCACTGAACAAGCCAGACTGGGAAAAAAGGAGGAGGCTAATTTTTATGGTCCGCACACTTTACTCTGTGCAGTGGAAGTGTCTCTGCCCTGTGGAGAGAGGGCTCAGGGGCCAAAAGGCTGGGCTGGGCTTTGCCCTGGGCTCCCACCTAAGCCTTGGTTTCCTCATCTGTAAAATGGAGTGATAGCCTCCGTCCTTCACGGAGGCTGGAGAATTCTGTGACAGCAGCAAAGGTCACCAAGCTCAGGGCCAGCACATGTTGGTGATGTGTGGGTGGAGAAGGCTGGCAAGATGCTTGACCCCGGGCTCCCTTGTTTGCTCTTTCCGCTTCAGGGTGGGTACAGGGACACACAGAAAGGATACAGATGCAGGGTGTGCGATGGGGGTGCAGCGGGCATCTAGAGCACTTGGAGGCGCAGGTGTCTGGGGCGGTGGGATGGGCTGGGCTCCCCACCATGACCCTTGGATCAGGTATATTAAGGGCCTGTGACCTGCCTTGAAGGTGTGTGGGGGGATTCAGGACAGATCTGGAAACACCGGAGGAGCCTCCCCTGGCCACCAAGAGTTACCCCACTTCCTTTACAGGCAGTGGGCCTCGTGCAGGGTAGGTGCTTGGTCAACGTGGGTCACTGTGAAACACCTTTGTGCTTAAGTCCCTCGAAGCCTGACCCGGGTGAATGGA
Organism: Phocoena phocoena; assembly: GCF_963924675.1. Taxonomy (NCBI): domain Eukaryota; kingdom Metazoa; phylum Chordata; class Mammalia; order Artiodactyla; family Phocoenidae; genus Phocoena; species Phocoena phocoena. The sequence continues at coordinate 6,721,651 of NC_089228.1, read as the reverse complement.
TTTGGACGGGCACATGCAAACCCTCTACAGTTTGGCTCCAAGCTCCCTTCCCAGCCTTTTCTCTCATAAACCCAGCTAGGGTTTTCACTAGTCCCCAAACACATAGCATCCCTCCCCACCTCTGTGCTTTTGCCTGTGCTGTCCCCTCTGCCTGGGATGCCCTCTCTCCCTGGGATGCCCTCTCTCCCTGAATCTCTGTGTCACAAATCTTTCCCATCTTGCACATGAAATGCTCTCTGTTCAGCAAGCTATCCTTGGTCCCTCCAACCCAGTGGGACACCTCCTGCAGCTGCTCAGCCCTTCCTTTTATCGCTTCACTCACTCATTTATGCAACGACCAGCTATGGAACATCTAACCGTTCCGGGCAGGGAGGGTGCAGAGAGGATGAAGACCTGAGCCCCAGAGGCATTGATCTGGTTGAAATGTGCTTTCCCCATAGATAAAATAGCTGTAAAAAAAGATTCCTTCTTTTGCTAAAATTATCCTAGATATTTCTCACTGAGGAAAACCAGCCAGGAAATGGGTGCTTCCTGTTTTCATTAAATAAAGGCTTTTAAACATCTGTTGTTTGTGGCGACAGCAGTTGTCTGTGACTTTGAGGGTTCCAAACACCCCCGGATAACCCGGCAAATCCCAGGCCGCTGCTCTCCTGATGGCTTCATCCTCACTGGCTCCCATCAGACTTGGAAAATGCACCACTGTAGCATCTTGGGGGAGGGGGGACTTGCAACCCTGTTTTTATCTGTTCTGTCCTTTGTCTTCTCAAGGGAGGAAGGGAACAGGAGCTTCTTTCCCTTGACAGACGGGGAAACTAAGGGAGGGAGGCCGAGTTTCTTTTCCTGCAGCAAATGAATCTGACCAGGCTTGTGGGACCCTAGATGCAGTCTGGGTGGGGATTTTTTTCTCTGGCCGGCCTCACGGTTGTCCTGGCAACATACACACACATGCTCACCAGAGGCAGGGACCCTCTCCAAAGGTCACCCGAGAAACTGGTGACTGTGGCTGCCTCGGAGGTGGTCACTGGGGTCTGGTGGTGGCATGGGGGGCTACTTCACCCTGTTTGTGCTATCGAACCTTTTGAATTTGGCGATGATATATCACCAAGCCTAAAAAAAACAAACAAATCAAAAACCATACCTGCCTGTCTCCTGAGGCTCTGCGTCCACCCCCACCCCATGGGAGATGCTGAGTCAACAGGTCAGAGCTTTAATACTTTCTTTTGTTTTTCTTTTTTTCCCTGTGCCACGCAGCACGCGGGGATCTTAGTTCCCTGAGCAGGGATAGAACCCATGCCCCCTGCAGTGGAAGCCCGGAGTCCTAACCACTGGACTGCCAGGGAAGTCCCTGAGCTTTCATACTTTCAGGCAGCATCACCAGTAACTCCACTGTGCCCCTCACTTGTTGACGTCCAACTTTCTTATTGTTCAGGTGGAAAAACTGAGGCCCGGGGCAGTGATACACCGGAGGTCTTCTGTGAAGGAGCGGCAGGGGCGGGATGAGGACCCATGTCCCTAGACTGCTGTGTCCCTCCAGTATGTCCCTGCCCTCCAACACAGTCACAGCTTCCAAATCCACATCCCAGGGTGAGCCCAGGGGAGAGAGAAGGTCACCCACAGGGATGTGTTGACGGAGGGAAGCAAAGAAAGGCATGAGAGTAAGCCTCCCAGGCAGCTGGCTCAGAACCTTAGAGCTGGATGGGACCTGAGGGGCCCCCAGGCCGACCACCCATTTTACAGATGAGGGGACTGAAGCACAGAGAGGAGAAGTGGCTTGTTAGTGGCAGAGCTGGGGTTGGAACCAGGCCCCCTTTCTCTGACATAGGCTGAACGTGTTCCCAGCCCTGCTGTTTTAGGCTTGGGGTGGGAGTGAGGAGGCATGTGTGTGTGTGTGTGTGTGTGTGTGTGCATGTGTGTAGAATACTATTATTGTCCCTAGTCTTCAGATGAGGAAATGGAGGCTCAGAGAGGTTATGTAACTGGCCCAAGGTCACACAGCTCATAATGCCACGGGACTCAAAATCCCAGGTCTATCTGATGCCCGAACTCACACTTTTGACCCCTCTCCCTGCTGCCTAAATGTGAAAGTCCACGTCTGTGACCTTCAAGTTTCACTTAGTCTTTGGAATGCAGAGTCTTAAAACAGCGGGGCCAGGAGCTTGGAGGGCATCTTGCCTGCTCCCTTTCACTTGAAAGAAGGGGACATGGAGGCTCCAGGAGGAGCAGGGAACAGCCAGGGGCCCCAGAGGATGGTGTCAGGGTAAGCGAAGTTGCCCTTGGTGGAGGAAGGCGGCCCTGAGACAGGCTGGGACCTGGGACCGTTTGCTGCAGTGCTTGCACCTGGACAGACGTCTCCTCGAGCAACGACATACAAAGAAACTATAAGCGACCAAAAATAACCGCGTGCATGCCCATTTGGGGCAAATTATAGAGAACAAGATACAAAAAAGACCAAAAGAACGCAACTGCCACTTCACAAGAGTCGGGAGCAAAAGCAGGGTACTGGGCATGCCCCCTGCACACAGCACCACCTAAGGGGTGGGCAGACCACCTAAGCCCCCCCTTCGGCCCGACCCCTGGACACACCTTTACCGTCACCCCACAGAAGGAGCCAAGAGCAAAGGAACCTGTTACTTGTTCTCACTCCCCCCTGCTGCAGCAGGAGCCCCAGTAAAGCCTTGCCTGAATTTCTTGTATGGCCTCCTATCAATTTCTATTGATTAAGGGGGCCAAGAATCCTGGTCAGAAACAGTCCCAAGGGGCAGCATCACCAAATCCCACTGCCGAGGCCAATCTGGGCCCGGCAGCATTAGTCCTCGAGGAAGAGGAGGCCAGCCCCTCCTGTGCCTTGCCTCCCTGGCTCCCAGGGTGAGCTCGCTCGCTCTGCCTGCCCACAGCAGCATTTCGGAGATTTGAGGCAGCTCTCTCCTCTTCCCACACCCTCTTCCCAGCCTGGGCAGCTCGACCGACCACGCACGTCCCATCCTTCCCCAACCCTGCAAATTGCCGGCACTGAATTCTTGGCTTTCCCCCCAGATGCAGATTCAGCTAAAGGAGACTGAAGACCCACTGTCATCTGAGCACCCCAGTAGGCGCACATACTACATCACTTTTCTCGATCTTTACGGGGAGGGGGTGCTGTCACCCGCCCCTTCCCTTCTGCTTGAGAATTTGACCTTTGGTTAACTTTCCAGCTCTGTTCCCCTGGAAACCTGATAGAGGCAGACTGCCCGCTGCATCACTAGGGAAAACTAACTGGTAAACTTGGTCTGGATGGGGAGAACTCTAAATGCTGATGGGGATGCCCACATTTGGGGTCTTCTTGAGTGTGGTAACCTTTGTTATTGGGTGTCTCCTTTGCAGGGACCCTTGAATCTGGGCCTATGGGTTTGGACAGGAGATCCTGGCTCCTCTGAGGCTTCTAGGGCAGGGCAGCCTTCACGGTAGAGAAACGCCGGCTGGCAGGCTGTGGGTTGCACCCCATGTCCCAAGCAGGTAAGTGTGGCTACGCTAGCCTTAAGAGCCTGAATGTTTAGGAGTAGGTACAGAGAAGACCCCGTGGGCCTTGCAGGGAAACTGAGGCTTAGAGGGGTGAGGCGACATACTCCAGGTCACCCAGCAGGCTGGACGCCCAGCTTCACCCCCTTCCCCAAGCTCCACGGCGGGGCACCTGCCTCGGGCCGCACGGGGTCCTCGATGCCCACCACGCAGATACAGGTGAGGTCGTTGAGGATGTCATTCTCATTGTCCCAGTCGGGCTCGGGGCTGCCGGGTAAGTCGCGGTAAGCCACGCAGATGGTGCGGAGCCCGTCGCAGGCCATGGGCTCAATCACCTTCTTCACCATCTCATCCCGGTCGCGGGGCCGGAAGACCCGGGGCTCACCCGCCCCGTTGAGGATTTTGCAGCACCTGGGGGAGGTGGGAGGGGGCCGGGTAAGGTCCAGCCAAGGGCCCAAAGACCCTCCCTCCGATGGGCTCGGAGCTCACCCCCACCTCCCCAGTGACGGACGTCCCACTGGCCGTGGTTGGTCATCCAGGGCTCGTCCAGACCATCTCCCATAATGCTTCAGGGGTGGTCCTGGCCCCTGGGCCCCAGGCAGGGATGAAATCAGGACCAGCCAAAAAGAAATCAGGCGGCCTTGTTGTAATATCTGCCCCAGGCCATTTCAGCAAGAGCAGATCTACTTTGCTCTGTTTCATCTTCACAAGATTTCATCTGAAAAAAATAGTTCCACAGCGAAAATGGTTTTCAGAGGGCATGAAACCTCCGCTAGTGGTTCCTGACCCTGCCTGCGCCATCAGGATGGCTTGGGAAAGCACTGAATAAACCCCGCCGACACACACACACTGCGGGCCCCACACCAGAGGTTCCAATTCAGTTTGTTGGGGGCGAGTCCAGGAATCAGTGTTTTTTTTTTTAAAGCTCCCTGGGGCGATTCTATGTGTGACCAGGGTTGAGTCCCCCTCAAGGTACAAATGGGTAAACTGGGGCCCAGAGAGGGGGGCTGACTTGCTTAGTTCTCCAGGCTTACTTCTGGCACCTGGAGTCAGAGGACACCTGCTCAGAGTGAAAAGTCACGCCGTCTACCAACTCCACGCTCAGGGGAGTGACGTGAGGGGCTCTGACAGGGATAATGGGAAGAACTTCCTGATGAGCCAGTGACTTAGGGAGGGGAAGAGGGAGGACTCCCTGCAGAAACCTTTAAGAGGAAACAGTAGCAAAAGCCCTGGGGGAGGGCACGTGCAGGCGGTCTTGCTGCGGGACCCTCCCCGCGGCCCGCCCCTCCCCGCGGCCTGTGCCTGCGCCCCGCCCCCGCCCCCTCCCCTCCCCCCCTCCCCTCCCCCCCCCCCCCCCCCCCCGCCCCCGCGCCCCGCTCCCGCACCGCTTACTTCTTGAGCACGATCTCCGAAGCGCCCTTGCTGTACATGCGGAAGCTCTCGTCGGGCAGCTTGATTACGGTGCTCATGGACTTGCGCACGGAGTTGAAGGTGTAGACCTTGTACAGCTTCTCCTCCGGCATCTGGCTGCGCACAGACTCGTAGTCCTGCTTCAGGTCCAGCACGAAGCCCAGCAGGCCGCACTCTGTTTTGTTGCCCACCTGCTTGGGCAGGGCGCCCTCCTTCTCCGGGGGCTGCGGGGAGAGGAGGGGTGCTCACTGGGCTGCCGCTTGCCTGTGGGTGGGGCCACCCCTCCCCCCCACCTCAGGCTTCTGCGTCCCAGACCCAATCCGGGCTCTGTTTGAAGGGAATTAAGCAAGATCAGCTGTTTAAAAATTATGAACTATGTCAAACATAAACCTGTGACCGAATGATAAAAAAATTTGCGCACAGACCCTCCAGTTCTGGAGAACCTTAGTTCTACGCCATGTTTGCTTCAGATTTTTCTTTTTTAAGAAGTAAAGCCTAACAGATAAAGTTGAACCCCCCATGTACCCCTCCGCATCTGCATAACGCACCCCTTGTCCCAGAAAGAAACTCTAACTTAAATTTGGCATTAATCCTTGCCCTGTGTGTTTTAACTTTTTATTTCGAGATAGTGCTAGTTTCACAGGCAATAAGAAATAACACAGAGAGATGTCATACATCCTTCATCCCGTTTCCCCCAGTGCTCACTTCCTGTATGACTGTAGCACAATGTCACAACCAAGATGTTGACACTGATACAATCTAACCCGCTGGATTCAGATTTCACCAGTTTTAGTGTACTCCTGTGTGTGCGTGCGTGTGTGTATGTGTGTGTGTTTAGTTCTGAGCAACGGCATCACATGTAGATTCCTGTGACAACCGTCATCAAGACACACAACAGTTTATCACAGCACTCCCTGTGCCACCCTTATGTGACTGCAGTCACCTCCCTCCCTTCCCCGTCCCTGCCCCTGGCAACCACTAAGCAGTTCTCCAGCCCCATGATTCTGTCATTTTGAGCATGTTATATAAATGGAATCATACAGTATGTAACCTTCGGAGACGGGCTTCTTTTCACTCAGCACAATCCCCTGGCAATGCAGACAAGCTGTTGCATGTGTCAGGAGTGTGTTCCTTTTCATGACTGGGTAGTATTCTGTGCTCTGGATGCAATGTCCCTTGTGACTTCAGTTGAGGTTGAACCAAATGCAGCTGCTATTTTGGTACGTCACAAGGGCCAACCATTGGCAATTTCATGTAGTTTGACCTAACGTACATATGTGCAACACTGTTTTGCATGTTGAAAACGTCATGTAAGGAGGCTGTACATATTCTTCCGTAGCTTGCTTCACTCCTGGAATGTTCAATTTTTGAGAGTCATCCCCATTCACAGCGTTAGTTCGTTTCTTTTTAACTGGACACCACAGCCCCTGCCCTGAGCCTCAGTCAAACCACCGACCACATCTCCCCAGCGCCTCTCACTTCTTCGTGCGGCTGCCCGAACACGAGCTGTTTCATGCCTCTGTGCCTTCACCCCTGCTTCCTCCTTCCCTGCCAGGCAAACTCCTCCTTGCCCTTTAAGGATCAGCACAGATATTTCCTTGTCTTTGAAAATTGCTTTGTGGGTTTGTCACCCCGAGTAGGAGTTGCTGTATTCTTTCCCCCCTGGGTTCTCGGGGCAGCACAGAGCCCGGCACACAGTAGGCATTTACTCATTGTTTGCTGGATGGCTCAACGCAGGCCAGTCTGGGGTGCGGGAGGCACAGGTGAATAGGTAAGAACGAGACACCTCCACGTGGGCGCTAATGGTGGGACTGGCAGGCGGCTGAGGGAAGTTCATAAGGCAGGTAAACTCACCTCCCATGGGCAGCCGCCACACGTGCATATACACACTCAGACCACTGGTATAAAATTAACCTGCAGCGACTCAGGTGGAGCTGGCTTTGGGAGTGGTAAAAGCCACCACGGATAAACCCAAAGACCAGAGAGATATTGAAGAGGAATAATACCTGTGAGCATTCTGTGTCCCCCGACACCGCCATGAGTGGCCCTTTGTGGGTCTCAGACCAGCCTTGCACAGGAACCCTTCGTGTTGTTCCAAAGAGCAGCAGGCAAGAAGAAGACGGAGTCTAGAAGATGCTGCACGGACTGGCTGTGCGGGGGGCAGGATGGCAATAGGATATGTCCCTGGCCAACTGCCCCATCCACAGTTAGGACTCGGGCCCTGGGAGCAGACCCGAGCCCTGTCGGGTCATGGGCATTGACCTAGGCGTACATACCCTTAGACCCTAAGCTCTTGTCCTCAGTTTCCCCATCTGTAAAATGGAGAGGCTCTAGCAGATGATTTCTAGCTGAGAGAAAAATCAACCCACTCCTTCAAGTGGATGGTGGATGGCGGTGAAGGATGGTAGAACAAGGCAGAGCTGCAGGTCCCTCAGAGGGGGTCTGGGGGCCACGGGTCAAGCCTTAGAACACCCTCCCTGCTCCATGCCATGTTCAACTATGTCCAGGCATCATGGGCCTTGGAAGCCTCCCCACACCCAAGCTCTTCAGTGGGATTTGATCTGGAAGCAGAGGAATCTGACAGTTTCCCCTTTCTGATGTTTGGGAAAAGAAATTCAAAGTACGCCCCTTAGTCTCTGCAGTATGCAGTTATGTTGTGTTTTTAAAATTTATATATTTATTTACTTATCATTTTTTTTTACAATTTTATAATTAACCTTCTGGTGATTTCCAGGGTTTTATGTATCTTCCACAACAGTTTTTTCCCCTCCACTGATGAAAGAAGATGATGACATGGAAGACTGAAATAAAAATGCCTAATTACTCATTCGCCCAAGAGAGCTAAGAAGTTATGCCTGTGAAACAGGCAGCATTTCATTACCCTCTGTGAGATATTTTAATTTTCCCCTAAAAGGATTTCAAACAATCTATGGTTGCAAATGGCAGAGCTGCCTCCTCCGTAATTCAATTTGTTACCATGAACTTGAGCTCTAAAATCGCCTGCGTGCATTATTAAGAAGCAGGGACTGGCGCCTTTTTTCTTTTGGCTTTTTTTATCTTGACAAACCCAGAGGTTTTACTATTGCTGTAGACTCTCCATGAGTCTTGCTCTCCAGGGCTCTAATTCTGTAAGGGAGTTAAGGCGTTGGTTTTGAGGGGCAGGAAGCAGGCTGGGGGGGAAGTGATTTGCTCCTCATCACAGACCTGCAGGGGGGCAGGCCTGGGGCTACCCCCAATTCCCCTGATTCCTAGTGCCACACCGTATCCAGCGCATTTCCCTGTATGGGCACTAAGCCCTTTGGGAGTGCTGGGTGCAGCTATGGGTGTAACTTTGAGAGGACAATTCATGCTCCTGTTTTGGGATGCTTGGGGGTCACTAGAGCTAAGACCAAGGAATGACGACTTGAAGAGTGACAAGTTATAAATAACATCTGCAAAAATGAGATGAAAAGGAACATAGCTGGCAGGTACTGCCTCACACTCATGAGGATGGCCATTATCCAAAACAAAACAGAAAACAAGTGCTGGCGAGGATGTGGAGGAATTGGAACCCTTGTGCACTGTTGGTGGGAATGTAAGATGGTGCAGCTACCGTGGAAACCAGTGTGGAGGTTCCTCAAAAAACTGCACATAGAATGACCATATGATCCAGCAATTTTACTTCTGGGTATACACCCAAAGGAACTGAAAGCGAGAGACCTGAGCAGACATTTGTACACCCGTGTCCACAGCAGGATTATTCACAGTAGCAAACAGGTGGACGCAACCCAAGTGTCCACTGACAGATGAAGAGATAAGCAAAATGTGATCTACACATACAGTGGAATATTATTCAGCCTTAAAAAGGAAGGAAATTCTGACGCATGTTACAACATGGATGAACCTTGAGGACATTATGCTAAGTGAAATAAGCCAGACAAAAAAGGACAGATACTGTGTGATTCCACTTACACGAGGTCCCTTGAGTGGTCTAATTGATAGACACAGAAAGTAGAAGGGTGGGCGCCAGGGGCTGGGGGAGGGGGGGAGGAGTTAGTGTCTGATGGGGACAGAGCTGCACTTGGGGAAGTTGAAACGTTCTGGAGATGGGTGGTGGTGATGGTTGTACAATGTGAATGTACTTGATGACACTGAACTAACTGTACACTACAATGGCTAAGATGATAAATTTTAAGTTCTGTGTGTTTTACTACAATATTAAAACATCCTCAACACCCCGTCCTCCCTGTGCCCCCAAACGCGGCAACCACGGCACGGTGATTCGCGGCAACTCCCATAGGATGCCGACTGTGGGAGCGCATTAGAAATGACTTTTTGCTTGATGGCTGTCTCTGGTGGCCTAGCCCCCTCCCCCTCCCCCCTTGAGGACAGGCACTGGCAGACGAGCCTCCCCCGACGCCCAGATGGACCACCAGGCAGCCTCGGCAGCTGCAGCAGTGACTTCGCTAGCTCTTTACCAAGCTCTGCACGTGCGTCCTCGGTTGCGTCCTCATGGCTCCCTAGGGGTCGGGCTGTTGTTATTCCCATGTGCACAGGGAGGCCTGGAGAAACCAGGTCACACAGCTAGTAAGTGGCCGAGCTAGGATTTGACCCCAGCGGTTCTCAGCTCTGAGCCCACACAGCACACGCCCTGCCTCTCTTCACTAGCATTTGAGATGGTTGTTTAACTAGGTAACTGGTGGGTGATTGGTTTAGAGCCCATGGTCGGGGGTGGGGGGGGGGAGGGCTGTCTTGCTTATCTCTACTTCCCACTCGGGGTAATTAATGAATATGCATTGAATGGATAAACGAATAATGTGGTGTCTGTGGGTGTGGAGAGCTGCTGATGGGAGGCCAGCTGGGATGGGATTTTGTCAGAATTTTGGCCTCCGGAATTGTCTGTCATCTGAGGGTCTGCCTCCCCAGGAGCCTCTCAGGTGCTGGGCCTCGAGGAGCAGCAGGGGGCAGAATCGTGGACTTTCCCCAGAGACTGCAAAGGCTTAGGGCGGGGTGTGTGTCCTGAACAGCTGGGGCAGGCTGAAACGTCCTGGGGAGACACACGATGGAGAGCAGGTTTCCTGGGGACCTTCCCGAGCTTGCCAATGAACTGTGCATGTGTGTGCATGTGTGTGTGTGTGCTGTGTGTGGTATAATGTGTGTGGTATAATGTGTGTGTGGTGTGTGCATGGGGCGTGTGTGTGTATATTTGTGCGTATACCTGTGTGATCTGTGTGTAGAGTATGTGTGTGGTGAGTGTGTGTGCTGTGTGTGCGTGTGTGTGTGCTGTGTGTGGTGTGTGCATGGGGCGTGTGTGTGTATATTTGTGCATATACCTGTGTGATCTGTGTGTAGAGTATGTGTGTGGTGAGTGTGTGTGCTGTGTGTGCGTGTGTGTGTGCTGTGTGTGCATGGGGCGTGTGTGTGTATATTTGTGCATATACCTGTGTGATCTGTGTGTAGAGTATGTGTGTGGTGAGTGTGTGTGCTGTGTGTGCGTGTGTGTGTGCTGTGTGTGGTGTGTGCATGGGGCGTGTGTGTGTATATTTGTGCATATACCTGTGTGATCTGTGTGTAGAGTATGTGTGTGGTGAGTGTGTGTGCTGTGTGTGCGTGTGTGTGTGCTGTGTGTGCATGGGGCGTGTGTGTGTATATTTGTGCATATACCTGTGTGATCTGTGTGTAGAGTATGTGTGTGGTGAGTGTGTGTGCTGTGTGTGCGTGTGTGTGTGTGTGCTGTGTGTGGTGTGTGCATGGGGCGTGTGTGTGTATATTTGTGCATATACCTGTGTGATCTGTGTGTAGAGTATGTGTGTGGTGAGTGTATGTGCTGTGTGTGTGTGTGTGTGTGGTATAATATGTGTGTGGTGTGTGCATGGGGCGTGTGTGTGTATATTTGTGCATATACCTGTGTGATCTGTGTGTAGAGTATGTGTGTGGTGAGTGTATGTGCTGTGTGTGCGTGTGTGTGTGGTATAATGTGTGTGTGGTGTGTGCATGGGGCGTGTGTGTGTATATTTGTGCATATACCTGTGTGATCTGTGTGTAGAGTATGTGTGTGGTGAGTGTGTGTGCTGTGTGTGCGTGTGTGTGTGCTGTGTGTGGTGTGTGCATGGGGCGTGTGTGTGTATATTTGTGCATATACCTGTGTGATCTGTGTGTAGAGTATGTGTTTGGTGAGTGTGTGTGCTGTGTGTGCGTGTGTGTGTGTGTGGTAGGCGCCTGTGGTGTGTGTTTTGTGTCACGTGCACAGGGTGAGAAGGTGGGATATAGGGATTAACAGTGCTGTTAAAAATCAGAATTCCCCATTCAGGGTTATGTGCTTTAAACTGTTCTCCTAGGGATGGTGTTTGCGAAAACAAACAAACAAATAAAACCAAACAGAACCAAAACAGCTGCTGAATCCAACACAAAGGCCCCTGTCGCTTCACGGGACAGAGCGAAGGGCCGCCCCACCTCCCCATCTTAATGCCCTGCTAAGCCAATTCCAGGGGCTTCTGTGCCCTCTGGAGCCCCTGTCTTGGCCAGAGCCCCTCGCAGAGCTGGCTTGACTCAGGGGGTTTGAGGTTCATTGGAATATTTAGTTGCACCCTGGGTTTGGAGCCAGATCTGAGTTCAAGGGCTGACTGCTTCCTAGAGTCACCTCCCCACTCTCCCCTCCTCTCAGGAGCTCTAGGTCTAAGATTTGTGAGAAATACCATCGAGCCTGCCTTTGGGGGTCATGGGGGCTGTCTGTGGATGAAGCCACCTCAGTTTGGGAACGGGGTAGACTGAAGACCCGGAGTTTCTAACTAGGTGAAGTGTGGCTCATTTATTCGGGAACACCATCCTTCCAGGCAGATCCTCCCTGCTCCTTCTTCCAGAACCACTTCAGGGACTCCAAGGAGATTTGTTTTTCTTTCAGTAGTTCATGTTTCCAGAACATACGCCATAAACTTCCAACAATTCGGCTCCACGAGTGCCCATCTTCATTTTAATAATTCAAATATTAACTGTAGTGTCAACCTACGTTAAAAGAGGTCTCATAAAATATAAACTGAAAGTCCGCTTGGGTGGTTTCAGCACACAGAATAAACGTGGGTGGAAAAGGAGAATGTTTTCCCAAGAAAGCTCCGTGCCTCTAAAGTCTGAGGAGGAGCTATTTCCATTTGAAAGCTCAGCTGCAGCTCAAGAAGCAGCAGGGCTACAAGAAGAAGAAGCTAGCAGAAGTCTTGACGTTCAAAGAGTCGGAAGCGACAAGGCAAATCTGAGGGTGTGCCAGGATTTCTGAGGTGGGGAAGCAATTTCTGACTACAAGATGATTCATGTAGCTTCCCTCAGAGGGCAAGTTTCGTTCCTAATGATTAGAAATAGGAGTGGAAAGAAGAAAGTTCTGCCATCCGCAGAAGGGATGGGGCATGGGGCTGGGGCTGGCCCTCTGAGAGGCGCGTCCTGGGTCACTTTTTCTGGCCTTCCCCCTGGCAGCCTTGGCTCTCACACCACCCTCCACCCGTGCCTGGCTGGTTCTGGGCATTGTGATGAGAAAGCCTACTAAGGGCTTATCTGCCGCCACCCAACTCCCCCTCAGCCTTGCCAGCCTCGCCTCTCATCACTGTGGCCCTGGGAAAGGTCCAGGCCACAGACCGCCACATCTCCTGAGAGGTCTCTGGGCTTTGGCAGGCTGTGGCCCTGCCTGGAATGACCTTGCTCCCTCGCCCGCTGGGTAAACTCCTCCAGAGTTCTCGGGACTCAGCTCTGTCACTTGGTGTCAGGAGCAGCCCTGGGCAGGTTACTCGATATTTCTGCAGCTCTGTTTTCTTAGCTGCAAGACGGGAATTGTCCTATTTGCCTTGATTACCTGGAAGGGATGTGGAGGGTCAAACTAGACAGTGGCTGGCAAAGCAAACTACAGAGGGTAAGGCTCAGAAATAATAATAGAAGTGATAAGAGTAGCAACTGGAGCGGTCTGAGCGCTTGCTACATGTCCAGCACTGTGCTGACTGACAGCCACACACACACCTTCTCATCTGATCTCAGAGCAGCCCTGGAACTGCCTCAAGGCAAAGGTGCAGCCAGAGGACTTGGAGAAGGAGTGGTGGTGAGCTGTGCAGGCTCTGGACTGGACAGACCTGGATGTGAACCCTGGCTCAGCCTCTCATCTTCTCTGGGGCTCTGGGCATGTTCTTTAACTCCTCCCAGCATCAGTGTCCTTATCTATGAATTGGAGATGTGACGTCACCTACTTCATGGGGTCCTCATACAAGGCAACATGGGTTAAGCACTCAGCAATGAGTCTGGCTAAGTGAATATTAGTGATTATGATTCATTGTTTACTCATTTTACAGACTGGAAAACAGAGGCTTGAAGAGGTTAGTTAACTTGCTCAGGGTCACATGGGTGGTAAGTGCTGCAGCTGAAGTTTGAATCTTGGTCTGTCAGACTTCAGAGCCAAAGCTCCTGACCTCTGCTTACTGGACTGGGTGTCAGGACATCTGGATTCTAACTCCACTAACCCGCAGGGTGACTTGGCCCAAGTCCTCTCCCATTTCTGGGCCTCAGAGTAAAGTGAGGGGGCTGGACCAGGTGGTCCTTAAGGTCCGCAGATCCATGTGAATCGGACCCTCTGGACTCCGGGCCTTCCTTCCTGAGACCAACCAATACTAAAGATGCTGCAGAATTGGTTTCAAGGACCAAGAACCGAATCTGGACACCCTACCCAATAGCTGGCTTTAGGGTATCTATAAGTTGGCTTTGCCACTAATTGGTTGTGTCACTTTGGGCAAGACCCTTTCCCTCTGTAGCCCTGATGCCTCTGCTGTCTATGCGTTTATTGATTAGCCTCTGCCTGGTTACCGAGGGATGATTTTACTGCTGACGAACAACAACGCTAGTCACCCTGAGCGCTGAGTGTGCGCCAGGCCTTGTGCTAAGCGCTTCCCACTTACTAACTCATTTCATCCTCACAGTAATCCTATCATCTCCCCCAGGAAACTGAGGCACAGAGAGGTTAAGGAACTGGTTTACAGTCACACAGCTAGTGAGGGATTTGAACCCAGGCCGTCTGGCTCCAGAGTGTGAGCTTTAACTACCACCCAGACATACCAGGGGCCTCTGCTGTCCCTTCCACGCTGACGGCCATCAGCGCCCAGCAAAGAGAACCGTGTAGCCAGGGTTCTTTCAGGGAAGCCCCAGAAAGAAAGGCACAAGGGTTCTAGGATGCCAGGGTTCAAGGCACAGAAGGGGACACTGGCGCCCGAGAGGTAAGTGACTTGGCCTGTTTACAAACCAAGGATCCCGGTTCCCAGGTCCTTGAGCTCTTTCCAGGCTTGGCAGATACACTTTTCCCCAAGGCGGACTGATGGACCCCTGTCCTTGAAGCCACCTGGATACAGCCTCAGTCAACAACATCTGGAAATGAATTTTAGCTTTGCCACCGGTGCTGTGAAGCACTGCCTAATTGAGCCTTATCGCTGCAAAGATGTTTCGCAGCCCTCCTGGCAGATCCAAGAACTCCTTTTTGACTGTAATTGCATAATATACATCTCAATTCAAGCCCATCTTGCAGGGCTCTGCCCACACAGCCACCGCCATCACCAGAAGCCTGTTCTGGGAATTGCCCCACTCCCCTCTCTGCGGGACGAGATCATTAACAGCATCTCAGTTATTTTAGGAAGGCCTGGGGAACAGAATAAAGCATCGTCAACCTCCCTTGATTCCCAAATCGGGGCTGGGAGGTAGGGGATGGGGTGGGGTGGGGAGAAGACAAAAACGCCGTCTTTTCTGGCATTCCCCCGCCCCGCGCTCCTGCCGCCCCCAGCATCCTCTATCATCCATCTGCACGCTTTCTCCCGACCTACTTTCTCCTTCTGTCAGTGCTGCCTCCCCAGCCTGCAGCTCAGGGCTGATGCAGGAGTACCTGCTCAACCGCAGGGGCGGGTGCAGTCCTTGCAGCCCCAGTGTCTAGAGGCAGGACTCACCTCCTCCCGTACCCCCCACCAGCCTTTGGCCCTTTGCCGCTGACGTGTGCTCTTCTCCCAGATTTGATAAAGCTTCTGGCACTCCCGCCACCCAGCCTGATCCTGAAGGTTCAGGCCGGCTCAGGAGCCGAAGGAGAGGTCAGGGCTAGGGCACGTTGGCGGGGTAAGCAGGAAAGCTCAGCTGCTCACCCAGACGCTCACACTGTAGAAATGTCCTACATCTAGGAGCCGACGGGGCTCTGGATGGACAAGTTTGTATTTCTCTTCATTCGAATACTGGTTAATCACCAAAAGGCAACCTATGCTTCTAAACCAATCAGGGATTCTAGCATGACGCGTCCAGGCAGCTGAACTGAGACAGGAATATGAGAGTTTTTCTTAACAAAACTAGTACTACCACTACTATTACTAACGACAATGTCGTCGCCAGTGGTAGATTGTGTACATGGCCACAATTAGTACCCTCTCTGAATCCACGCCCTTTACAATGTGACTTTGAAGTTCCTCCCATTAGAGATGGAGTCTATTTCCCCGCTGCTTGAATCTGGACAGGCCTCTCGACTTGTGTTGGCCAATAGGACGTGGCAAAATGACAACGTGAAGAGCCCAGATTAGCTTGCTGGAGGAGGGGGACCACACAGAGCAGAGATGAACCGTCCCAGCTGAGGTCATCCCAGATCAGCCTAGAGTCCTGCCAAGATCAGCAGAGCTGTGGATGTGACCCATCTCAGATACACGAGGACATGGTCCCCCAGTTGAGCCCAGCCTGAACTCCTGACTCACAGAAATGTGAGCTAAATACACAGCCTGGTTTTCAGCCACTACATTTTGGAGTAGTTATACAGCAGAAGCTAACTAATAAAAAGACTATTTTTTTGGTAGGGAGGGCAATGACAGGGTCTAAAAAACACAATTAACAACAACCTTTTTTGTGTGTCATGCAAACAGCAGAGCTAAGTCAAAGAGAAACAAGCTGCTTACTATCTGACCACCCAAAATGCATTAGTAGGATTTAAAATTATGCATCACATTGCTTAGCCCGCCCAGGACTTCTGTATCGCCCCCTGGACGCTCCTCCCTCTGGTGGAGGCTGCACCACTTACCAGAATCTTGGTGGTGTAGGCGCTGTTGATGGCAATGGCGCTGACCAGCAGCTCCATGGTTTTGGCGTTGATGGAGCTGGGGTCGGGGACCTCCTTGTAATGGACGTCGCCCACGTAAACCTGCACCACCGTCATGCGATTGGTGGTGAGTGTGCCCGTCTTGTCCGAGCAGATGGCCGTGGCATTGCCCATGGTCTCACAGGCGTCCAGGTGGCGGACCAGGTTGTTGTCCTTCATCATTTTCTGGGGGAAGGGGCAGGTGAGATGGCAACAGTGAGGAGAGGGAGCTGGGAGGCAGGGTCACGGTGTAAAGACGCAGGAAATGAGGCAGAGCTGCCCCTTTGCTTCACACATGTGCAAAGGATCTTGCTTGCTACAGACCCTGTCATCTGGACTCTCTTTCTGTGTGCAGCCCTCTCTCTCTCTCCTCTCTCTCTCTCTCTCTCTCTCTCTCTTTTTCATTTCTTTTAAATTATTTGAGGCATTTAAAAGAGTTGATTAGTTGACTTTATTAATTTGGATTACAGAAGTAATCTGTATTCTTTATGGAAAAAATAGGGAAAAGGATGATAAATGAAGATTGGGTCCTTTCTGATTACTTCAAATAGTTTCCTCTTACACCCTAACAGAAATAAATTCCTTATTTGGTTATGAGTTTTTTCAAAGGTACCATCTTTCACTGGTGCTTGGTTTTCACTGTCACTTAGGTTTCACCCAAAGTGAATAAATTTAAGTTATACATATGTCAATAGACATAGGACACTATCTGGAAATAAACAAAATATTAGTGTCATTATTTCTGGGTGGTAGATTTATAGGATTGTTATTGCCTTCTTTTAAAAATCTATAGCTTCTATTTTTCTACAATGAATACATACTATAACTTGTGTAATAAAAATCACAAATTTCTTTTAAATATAGATACACAACAAAGAAAGTCAATCAACCATAATCCTACCACCTAGCACGGATACATCTTACATATCAATATCCTTTCTTTTAAAATGTATGACAAAAATGAAATCCTACTCTACATATTATTAATTTTCTTATATTCACTGTCCTTTCTCTCTTCCTAGCATCACACTCCTAGCTTCTTCCAGGTTCTCAAGCAAATAACGCACATAAAGTGATTCTCAAGGAACCACCACTCTTACTGCAGGCGCTTATGACACAGTGACCCTATCTGGCAAGGACGGATGTGAAAAGGTGCATTTAGCTAAAGGCTGAGTCAGATGTTGTTCTAGTCTGTGCCTAGGAATCTGATTTCCTTTATTCTTGCCCTCATTATAACTCTTTATACCAAGGGTAAAAAAGGAGTGCAATTAGAATAATTTTATAGCAGGTCATGTTACTAAAAAATGAGTATTGGTAGAATTATGTGCTCTTGCAGTGTCTCTTATCATAACCTGTGGTAATAGTAACAATAAACGTATGTGGAATGGATGTATGTTGAATGGATGCATTCAGCGGCAATTTGAGTTTGCAACACACTTCACAGTTTGTAAAGTTCTTCCGCCCTTATTTTCTCATCTGATGTCACGAGGATCCTATGATACCTTCATGGACTCTTGTACTCCACTCTGGCAACCAAAGAAGCCAAGGCAAAGCAGCTTGACCAGGGTGACACACCTGCTGAGGGTTAAAGCTGGCATTTGAACCCAGCTCTGTTTAACCTCACAGCCTGGATCATTCCATCAGGACTCTGCCCATCTGTCCTCTGTGAAGAGGGTTCGTCTCTGGGGCTTAAGAATCTATAGGCCTGAGCCTCCCAATATGGTTGCTACGTGAGGCTATTAAGTACTGGAAACAGGGCTGGTCTGAGGTGAAATGTGCTGTAAGTGTAAATTACACATCCAGTTTTGAAGACTTATTATGAAAAGAGAAATGTACAATACCTCATTAATAACTTGTATATTATCAAATATTACAAGCTGGCTTGATAATAACTTGGACATATCAGCTTAAGTACATTATTAAAATTAATTTCACCTGTTTCTTTCTGATTTTTCTTTTTAACGTGGCTACCAGGACATTTAAAATCACACATGCAGCTGACATTATGTCTCTACTGGACAGCGCGGATCTAAGTGGTCACCACTATTCTTTTGATGACGGCTCCCAGGGGCTAGGTCCAGGCTCAGAAAGGGGAGAGTTTGCCCCTCCTGGGTTGGGGGAGCTGTACTAAGTTTATCACGTGACTGTACAAGTAACACTACCTAAGGCAGCTGAAGGCACAGGTGCCAGAGATACAAACTACAGGTGTAGAGGCCTAACAATGTCTGTATGGGAAGCACGGAAACCGAAGCTGTGAGACTTTTAAGGAGACCTCGAGCTCAGCTGGGTGGCTCCTGGCGTCCCGGCTCACGGCAGCAGGAGGTCTCAATCTCCGGGCCCCAGGCCCCCGATCAGCATTGTGCCGTGACCTGTTTGGGCTTTGGTTTGTGGGATGGAGTTTCTTCGAGAACCCCAAAACAAGGAGATGATAAGGGCGGTATCCTTTACACATAGCTGCCACTTTCTGGCACCTGCCCTGAGATCTCTTTTCTGTATGAAATTACATCGGTGAGCCCAGCCCAAATTCCAGCTTGGAAACTGACGCTGATCGTGCCCTCTGGCGGCTCTGCATTCTCGGAGCGAATGTCTTGTTTTTAAACATGGCCTGGCCTCTGCCCTGGCGGGGACATCCTGGACTCAGGGCCCTGGGAAACAGGAGCGCAGGGCCCTGCTCTCCCAGGTGGGGAAACCACGGGACCAAGGGAAAACGATGAGCCCAGGGTGTGAGGACCTGGGAGGTGAGCCAGGCTTAAGTGTCCCCAAGAGGGTCAGGCGCCCAGTGCTCATGAGATGCCAGCCCCTTACCCCAGCGTTTGGGCTCTACCGACGGCCATGGGTCTGGGAGCAGAAGGAGGTGGGGCTCTGCCATCGGGGTGGCATTTTGGAGCAACTGCCAGACCCAAGGCATTCATGGGCCTACTTGCCATTTATTGAATTGCTTTTAAAACTCTATATTTTTAGCCCATCTCCTGAGAGGAGGGTTTTTTTTTTTTAAATAATAGAAGCTATTGTTTTTATTTTTTTTTTTAATTAAAAAATTTCTTTTTCTTTTAAAAAATATTTATTTATTTATTTATGGCTGCATTGGGTCTTCGTTGCTGCGCGCGGGCTTTCTCTAGCTGTGGTGAGCAGGGGCTACTCTTTTTTTTTTTTTTGCAGTATGCGGAGCACAGGCTCTGGACGCGCAGGCTCAGCGGCCATGGCTCACGGGCCCAGCCGCTCCACGGCATGTGGGATCCTCCTGGACCGGGGCACGAACCCGTGTCCCCTGCATCAGCAGGTGGACTCTCAACCACTGCGCCACCAGGGAAGCCCAAGGGCTACTCTTCGTTGCAGTGCACGGGCTTCTCATTGCGGTGGCTTCTCTTGTTGCGGAACACGGGCTCTAGGTGCGTGGGCTTCAGTAGTCGTGGCGTGTGGGATCAGAAGTTGTGGCTCGCGGGCTCTAGAGCACAGGCTCAGTAGTTGTGGCGCACGGGCTTAGCTGCTCCGTGGCATGTGGGATCTTCCCGGACCAGGGCTCGAACCCGTGTCCCCTGCATTGGCAGGCGGATTCTCAACCACTGCGCCACCGGGGAAGTCCGAGGAGGGGGCTTTCATAAAACCAGACATCCTTTTTATTTTAGGCGTAAACCTCTCAAACCTCAGGGAGCAAACTCCGAGATTAGTCATACAAGTACTATGGCTACGGCGGGGCCTAAGGCTGCGATGGCCAGGCCTCTGCCTACGTTTGGTGGGACAGGGGTGGGTGTGGGCCTGTAGGGTGATACCTGCATCTAATTTATTTTTTTTAAGTTGAGTTGATTGTCAATGTCTAAAAATCAGGAGAGTTTATTTTAGGTCCAGATTTCTGGCTTCTCGTGGAAAAAATCTGAATATCTGGCAACACTGGACCCCATCCCTACAAGGTGACACTTGGCTGTGCTAAATAACAGCTGTCCCCTTAGCCAGGGTGTGGCTCTCCTGGACGCATGTGAGTTTCAGCCACCTGCATGCATCCTCTCTCCGAGCTTCCTCCGTCCCCACTCCCGCTACTTAGCTCTTCTCTCAGCCCTGGCACTGGCCCCACCGGCCACCCCACGGACCCCCAGCAGGGGGCAGCCGATCTCAGTGGCATCGGCTGGCCCGCCCTGCTCTCCCCTCCTCACCTTCACCGAGTAGGCCAGTGAGATGGTGACAGCCAGAGGGAGCCCCTCGGGCACGGCGACCACCAGCACCGTCACACCGATGATGAAGAACTTGACGAAGTACTGCACATAGACGGGCGTGCACTCGGGCAGCCATGGCTTCTGGTTGACCACGAAGGTGTCCACGGTGAAGTAGAGCACCAGAATGATCACCGTGATGGCTGACATCACCAGACCTGTGACACGGGTGGGAGGAGACCTGTCAGGGGGTGCGGGGCCCCGGGAAGGGAGATGTGGACCAAAGCCTTGGCTCAAAGGGCTCTGGGGTGAGGCAGGCCCTAGTTCACACCCCAGCTCAGCTTGGTGGTGTGGGGCAAGTCCTTAATCCTCAAAGAGCCTCAGTTTCTTCCTCTGTACAATGGGGATGCCTATTTATTTCACGTGGTTTTGTAAGGATCAAATGCGATGAATACACGTAAATTGCCTAGCACGGTGCCCGACGCATAGTAGGCACTGAGTGATCATGTGGACCAGTAACTACTTGCACGGTGCCCTCACACGACAGGATGTGCAGAGGGTACCACTTATCTCCTCCTGCCTTCACGTACATACTCTTTCCTATTCCAGGAACTAGGGACACAGCAGTAAGGAGGACAGAGTCCCTTTCAGCCCTTGGGAAGCTGAGATTCTAGAGGGGGAGGCAGACAAGAAACAAACACACGAACAAGGTAATTCAGATACAGATAACGCTGTCAAGAAAAACTCCAGGATGACGTGGTAGGAAGTGACATGGGCTGAAGATACGAAAACAACCCAAATGTCCATTGACAGATGAATGGATAAAGAAAATGTGGGCTACACGTACAATGGAATATTATTCAGCTTTAAAAAGAAGGAAATCCTGCCATTTGCAACAACGTGGCTGGACCTGAAGGGCTTTATGCTCCGTAAAATAAGCCAGACACAGGAGGACTTATCTGAATAATCTAAAATAGTCAAACCCATAGAAGCAGAGAATAGAGGGGAGGTTGCCAGGGGCTGCACGGAGGGGAAAAGGAGCGTTGTTTTTAGTGGGGAAAAAGTTTCAGTTATGCAAGATGAGAAAGTTCTAGAGCTCTGCCGTAGAGCACAGCGCCGATAGTTTAACAATGCGGTATTGTGCACTTCATAATTGCTTAAGAGGATCTTACGTGTTCTTACCCCAAAACCGAAGAAACCCATGAAAGAACACAAGGGAATTTTTGGAGGTGGTGCATAGGTTTGGTACCTTGGTTGTGGTGACTGGTATCATGGGCATATGCATATGTGGAAACTCATCATGTGTGCATTAAACGTGTGCAATTTTAATATATAAATTATACCTTAATGAAACTAAAAAGAAAAAGAAAAAAAATGCGACATGGCCTGGTAGACCAGTGGCTACTTCAGCTAGGGTGGCCAGGGAAGACTTCCTGGAGGAGGTGATATTTGAGCAGACAGAGGAACGATAAGCAGCCAGGTAGTGACCTGGGGGAAGAGTGTTCCAGGCAGAGGAAACAGCAGGGGCTCGGGGAGGGGAAGTGACTTGCCCTAGGCCACAGGCCAGGGAGGCACTGTAGAATTAACACCTGCATGTGGCTCCTGGCTCCTGGCAGGACCTCTCTTGCCAGCCCCGTGCGCCCAACTACCCCCATCTGCTCCATGTGCTGTACAGCTGCCGCTGAGGCTGCCCACACCTGAAGCCTCTGCAGAGGAGCAGGATGTCTGGGCAACTGGCGTCTCCTTGTCACGAAGTGCCTGGGAGTCCACCCACCCCAATTTGATGACCAATATCCAATGGCTGAGGTGGAGGTCCAGAAGCCCAGACACCTTGCTGCAGGGCAGGTCAGACCCTGCAGAGGTACCATGCTCCAGAGCTCCCTGTAAGATCAGGTGGAGACTGAGATTTCTCCAGAAACCCCGGCTGCCTGTGCTTCCTCCTGGGCTCTGTTGCATCCTTGACCCTTTACTGGTCTCACCTGAGAGCACCCCGCCAGATCCTGTGCCCACCCATCTCAGGTTCTGCTTTCAAGGAATATAGCCCAGGAGAGAAGCAGAGGTGGGACTTGAACCAGAAGTGCTCGACTCTGAACTCCATGCCCGGCAGGGCTGAGTAGGGGAGGGAGATGAGTGAGGACTGTGAAGGCTACGGGGTGGTTCTCGTCGCTTTGTTCCCTGCCCTCCAGAGCCACGTTTCCGTGGAGTTTTCTCCGTGGTGGGGATGGAGGAAATCCCTGGACCCATCACTGCCCCGCCCGCACCGCCAGCTGCGGAGACACAGAGCCAGCTCGATCCCTGTCTGACAGTTGCAGAGGCGGGAAGCCAAGCTCCCAGAAGCCGGGAGCTGTCATCAGGCCCCCAAGTTTAAATATAGACAGTCAAGCCTGTAATTTGCCTCTTTTCTCCACGCTGTGGTGCCTATAATTAGAGCCGGGAGACAGTCATGGAGGAGCAGGCAGCCAGGTGGGGAGGCCTTGGCATCTGCCACATCCTTACCCGGGAGGGGAGGCCAAGGCCGTGTCAGGGCAGCAGGGCTCACCTTGCTTCCGGGCTTGGCTTCCGGGGCAAGAGGGGCCGTCATCAGCCATCACCTGCAGCTACTAACTCGGGAAACCCGGCTTCTGCTGGGCCTCAAACAAGGGGCTTCTCACCGGGCTCCTGGCACTGCCCTCTACTTCTTCAGTCTTTCCTCTGCACGGCAGCTGGGAGGTCATCATACAGCTTAACTCCATCCCTGCCCTCCCCTGCTCATGCCTCTTCCAGGGCTCCCACTGTCCTCAGAATAAAGCCTGCATTGCAAACTCCAGGCCCTACAGGGTCTGCCCCCTGTACAGCCACCACACCTGCCAAATGCTGAGCGCCTGTACGGGTAGATAATCTCCTTTATTCCTCATAGCAACCTGTGAAGTAGGGACTACGGGATCCCAAGTCCACAGACCAGGAGGCGGAGGCTCAGAGCTCGGTGAAGGTACCTGCCCAAGTTCTCAGAGCTGTAGCTGGACAAGAACACAGGCAGGCTGCCCCCAGAGCCCACGCTTTTACCTTCACTCTTCTGCCTAAGTGCGAATTGAGGGCCTACTGTATAAGGACTCAGACTGGTTTTGTGGCAGAGAAGGTGGGTCTCATGCAAGCCCTCGCTTTGCAGAGGAGGTAACTGAGGCCCAGGTAGGGGCAGGGCCCTGCCTGGGGTCCCCCTGCATGCCCCGTGTGCCCCCTGTGCCATCTCCCGGGGCCGTGTGCTCACCCGCCTTGCCGATCTGCACAGCCAGCTTGGTGAGCTTGCCCTGCAGCACCGACTTCTCCTTCTTGTGCATGCTGGCCTTCTTCTTGTCGTCAGTGTCGCCGCCCTCGGCACTCTTGAGGGGCTGCATCTCCATGGCGGCCGCCCCGTCCTGCTGTTTGGCTGCAGGGGGCAGAGCACACGTGCACACACACAGACACAGACACACAGACACACACAGACACACACAGACACACACAGGTTAGCCTGCAGGGTGGGGATGTTGGCACCCACCCAACTGCCCAGCGGAGCACAGTGAGGCCCTCACTCCCCAGCCTGGGCCCCCGCATGGCCGGCACACAATCCCCGTGATGGGGGGGTTGGTCTCTTCCTGCTGGAGACCTTGGTCCCAGGGCCACTGGCTGCCTTGGACCTGGAATTCAGGACACAGCAGGGAGTGACACGGCTCCACCCTGGATTTCCAGCAGGAGTGGGCTAGGGTCCCCTCTGGGCCTGAACAAGCCCACAGACCCTTCCCCCAATGGCTCTTCAACTTCTCCACATTCAGACAAGACACAGGCTTGGGCTTTGCCCAGTTGGTCCTTGGGCCATGTTGCTGGATATTAAGTAGTCACTAGACAGAAGGGACACAAAGGGGGCTTAAAGAGTAGAAGAGAGTGTCCTCATCCACAGGTGTCAAGCTCCTCCCCCTTCAGCACAGGCCTGACTGGTGGGCCTGCGGCCTGACCCCTTAGCCCCTAAAGATCTCAAAGACCCAACTTCAAGTCTTCAGCTGAATGGGCAGCATAGCTCAAAGGCTGGGGAGAAGCTGGCTTGTGGTGGCCTGTCCTCAACGGGTAATGCCTCCATTTGACCTGGCACCATGTGATCACAGCTACCCCCTCCCCCCAAAGGTGTCAGGCGCCCATAGGCACGGACGTCTGCCTCTGCCGTGGCCCTCAGAACCGGCGGGGAGGGGCCGCAGGGACCACAGGTTAATACAAAAGGGTTACCTTTGCTCTGGCTGGCGTCCACATTGCCATCCTGCATTTTACCTATACGACAAAGAATTTTAACAGACAACAGAGAATCAGACAACACACGTTGGTCACCATGAAGACGCAACAGGGCCACAGACATTCATGTCAGATGGAGGGAGGGCCAAGCCGGCTCCGCCCTTCTGTGCAGGGACGCCGGGGAGGCCCCTGAGACAAGAGCAAACCCGTGGTGGCTGCAGGCTTTCTCTTGATTCTCTGGGGGCACAGAGAGAGCGCTTCTGGGATTATTTTGGCCCTAAGCATTTTACAGATTAACCAGCAGCCTTTGAGGGTAAAGGAACCATAGTTGGTTGGCAGGAAGCAGAAGGAGTGGGAGATCTAAGGTCCCCAGTGATTAATGTGGAATTTGGTTGGTGCCTTTTGTGGGCTGAGAGGAGGCAAAGGGAAAGATGAGAGAGAGAGAGAGAGAGAGGGAGGGAGGGAGGGAGAGAGAGAGAGGTTGATTCTAGAATGGGGAGGAGTTTGGTCAATGTGTCCTTAGTTTCTGGCTCCAGGAGGGATGATTCCACTTTCTGCTTCTCCTGGTGAAGGGGTGTGAAGCCACGACATGGAGAAACCCCCGCCCAGCCTCACTGAGAGTGACTCAGGCAAAGGGTGGGCAGGGGCTCCCCAGCGGTGGGCTCTGAGGTGCCCACATGTGTCCAGGGGCCTGGTGGCAGTGCCCTGGCTCCCAAGGGGAAGCTGCCGACCCCTCCCCTCCACTGAGCTGTGTGCTCTTTATCCTGGGTTGACCAGCTCAGGCCACAGCAGACAGGTGAAGTCTGGCTGGTGGGATCCCTTGGGTGCCCCCAGCCCCGCCTATCAGGGACAGATGCTGCCTAGTGCTGGGTCTGGGGCTCGCCACCCCCTAATCAGGGCCGCCGGGGAGGCCGCCTACCCAGTCTCAGCCCAAGGCGCGTGGCCTGCATTCACAGGGTAGGAGGTACTGGTGACTGCTGCCTGGTAGCCAGACACCTGTCTTCACTTGCTGGCACTGCAGGGGTCGGGGGGCACCCTCCTGTCCCACGGGCTCACCCCGAGCTTTGCCCAATGGCTCGCCACCTCAGAAGGACTCTGAGAAGGGTGCCCCCAGCCCCAGCCATTTGCTGAGAACGAGATTTTCACAGCTCACGTTCCAGGCACATACATGACCACCACAGTTTCATCTGGGCCTCACCACATCCCCACCGGGACGCTCCAGATCACACCCACTGACAGATGAAAAACTGCGGCTCAGGGAGGGACACTCAGCAGGGTCTCTGCCAGGTCTCAGCTGGTAAATGGAGAGCTGGCCCCAAAGTACATGCACATTTCTGCCCCCATCGGGGAGAATGCAGCCACCCCCAGTCCCCCGAGCCAGGGGGAGGGCAGGTGTTGAGGCGGCACTGGTGGGACTGGGCTCCTGAAGCTGCTGTTTCGAAACCAACTAGCCGTGTGGCTTCACCTCTCCCAGCCTCGCTTCCATCTCTGTAACAAGGGGTGGCCACATTGCCTCCCCGGAGCTCCTAAAAGTTGCCTCAGTGACAACCGCTCGCCCAGCAGCCTTTGGCACTTTGCAAGTGTCTCCGATCTTGGCAGTTTTCCTGATACCCTGCAAGGTGGGGCGGGAGGGGTTTTCATCACTCTTATTTTACAGATGAGGAAACTGGGGCCGAGGGAGGTTCAGAGGCAGCTGTCATTTATAGAGCATCCTGATGACTGTCCTGAGGCTGCGTGAGAAGTT
This sequence comes from Phocoena phocoena, assembly GCF_963924675.1. Lineage (NCBI taxonomy): Eukaryota > Metazoa > Chordata > Mammalia > Artiodactyla > Phocoenidae > Phocoena > Phocoena phocoena. The sequence goes on along the minus strand of NC_089228.1, from coordinate 6,695,529 downwards.
CAATAAGCACTGTCATCCCCACTACCATATCCGTTATAGGTGACTCGGAGGGGAGAAGTGGCTTCCTGAATGCCAGCCCCGCACTATCACTCTAAGGTCAGTGCAGGGCTGTTCCCACTGCCTCTCCCAGCGAAGGGTCCGTGACCCGCCCCGGGGTTTAAAGAGAAAGGTCCCCGTTGCTCTATTGTAAAATTCTTTCTACTGGATTAGAAACAAAACAGAAAAAGGCGTTTTGGAACCAATAGGAATTAACTACAATAATTATTTTTATTTTTAAAGATAATTTTACTAACTGGGCTGAAGGGCACCAGAGGACTCCTCTTCAGTCGTTTGCTGTTAGATGGCACAAAGGGGCCTCTATCTGCATTGCATATTGTCAGATGCAATAGCCCGCATGTGCCCAGCAACCAAGCTAGCAATTTCCTCTTTTATTTGCATAGTGACCACATGGCCAGAAAAATAATCAACAATGCATATGTTTGAGGGAGGGAGCCATATCCTGGGGGTGCTTTGGTGCAGATGGCCTGGTTTCTCAGAAGCAAGCGACTCATCTGGGGTTCTCCTTAGCCAGATGGGTACTCGCCTGGCCCTGGAACTGTGGTGGGACGTTGCTCTGGTCCCCCATGGGACGTGGAAGATGGGCTGTGATTCAGGGGAGCTGAGATGGAGGACAGGACCCAAGATGGGGAACCGGGGTGGAGACCTGGAGGCCCCTCTGTATCAGATGCTAGATGCAGCTTTGCCAAATGGGTCTGTCCTCTCCATGCACTGTGAGGGTCATGGGTGCAGAAAGCTTCGATGTGGAAGGCCCATGGTGAGAAGACCCGGTCCTAAATAGGAGACCTGGGAGGTGTCACTTCCCTTCCCTGTGCCTCTGTTTCTCTCTCTGTGAAAAACAACACTTTCAACCAAGGTGATGCTTATGAAAAGCAAAGTACCTTGTTAATGTCCAGAGTTAAGAGTGATGTATAATTAATCGTGATGTATTCTACAGTGATATATCGATAAATATAAAAGAAATAATAAAATAAAAAGGGCAATTATAATGCCTCCAAAATGAATGGAACACCCCTACCTTTCAGTTGTGGGGGGCTTGGGGGAGCGGAGTGAGGGGGGCATCCTGCCACCTGAGTGTGTTGTCCACATCCAGGGCATCCTGATTTGGCTCAGACGAAGGAGGGGAAGGAACAGTTAATCCCCTCACTCACCAAGGCTCAGCCTAGCGCCCCCCAGCCTTTAGTGCACTCCACCTGGAGCCTGGAAAGCACGTCAGAACACAGGTTCTCATTCAGGTCTGGGTGGGGCCTGAGATTCTGCATTTCTAACAAACTCCTGGGAGATGCCCAGACCACAATTCGAGTAGCAAAAGCTTAGAGTACTGGTCCCAAAGTATAGTTTGGGGGCCTACCAATCCCATGACATTCAGCCAGGACACAGCACCATCAAGGCTGTCCCTCTGCAACAAGGAGGGACAGTTTTACCCAGTGGGTTCTTAAACACCTTTGACCACAGGAATCCTTTCCTTGGGCAGGGGCGTTGGTGGTGGGGAAGACTTCTTAACATCCTTGTGAAGTTTACAAGACATTAGCAAGAGTGGCACACACTTTAGAGCCAGGCAGGCCTGGGTTCACATCCCAGCTTTGCTACTTTCTAGCTCTGTGACGTTGGACTAGTGTCTTGATCTCCCTGAGGCTCAGTTTCCTCATCTTTAAAGTGGGGACAAAAACCTCTGAATCATAGGGTTATTGTGAGGATTCAATGAGATGCTTGCAAAGTGCCTGGTGCACAGGAGGTGGTTAAGGAATGACAGTTCCCTGTCTTTTCCTGCAGCTTTTCTTGGGACACTTGGAGTTTTCTGCTACAGTTGCAAGTGAGGCTGTCCCTTTTTTGGGACCCACTAGTCTGGATGCGGTCTATATGTTCCCCGAGCCCAGCAGGCTTGTCATCCTGGGGAAAGCAGGATGCCACTTCCTGTTTCCTCCCTGCCACCCCCCAGTCCCCCACGTGGGTTTGCCTACTTTGGTTCTTCCTGTTATCTCTCGCCACCCCTCCCTCACACATGACACCTCCCACACCCCAGGCTGTCCTGATTTCTCCTCTTGTGCCTGAAATAGACCCATACCCGAATTAGCCCTTCTTTGCGAGGCCCTGCTCACAGGGCAGTCTTGCCCAGCCCCTGACATCTACGGTGTGTGTGGGGGGTGCTTCCATCTTTGGTCACTTTGAATCCGGGTGGCTCAGCCAGAGGTCTAGGGCAGGGGACGGGAGGATGAGGCGGGACCAGAGCTCCATGTTTTCCAGGAGTGGTGAAGAGTAAATGATATAATGGATGAGAAACCCGCAGCCAGAGATGCCTGGGATGCGTGACGCTGGAAAAAAGAAAACTTTCCCTCCCCTTCAGTTCTCCAGGGCAATGGTTTCACAACCAAGCCCTAACAGCTCCCAGGAGCAGTCTGGGTGACCTTACGTCACCTAATTTGGGTACGGGGACGTATCTGAGAAGGTGGGAGGGTACAGAGATAAGAAATCTTGGAGGCAAATGAATGGAATTCCTTCCTGCCTGTGTGTCAGGAGGTGAAGATGCAGCTCCCAGGTACAGTGGCAGCCCTCTGCCCCCACCACTCATCCCCGAGGAGGCCAGTAAGAATGCAGAGACTCAGAACAAACGCTCCAGCACAGGCAACAGCAAGAAACACCAGTCCACATCCCAGGGGCAGAACTAGGCCCGAGCCCAAGCGAACCCCCGGCCCGTTCGCTCCGTGAGAGAGAAGAGAAAGAATGTCTACTAGTGGCTCAGCCATGCTACGGGGTGGGGTCCAGGAGCTGAGCTCTGGCCTGGGTCCCCCTGCCTCGAGGGAACTGGCGAGTCGAGGACCGGAGCCTTCAGTGGGGACCCAGACGCCAGCTTCAGCCTAGGTCCTGACCCCGGGCCTTCTTCCCAAAGCCGGGACCAGGAACGGGCTTAGGAGAGGGCCACGCCGGGCGGGACGCTGCTTCTTGGGGGGCCAGATCTGAAGCCAAGGTCACGTCCCTCTTCCGGGCTTCACCGGGGGTCAAGGGCCCAACAGGAGCCAGTGCCATCGTGGCAGCCACGAGTGGGGGCAGAGCTGGATCCCCGGTGGTGGCTTCTCTCTTAAGCGCCTGCCCCGTGTGAGAGGACGACCGTCCCTGAGCTGCCCATGCACATCCAAGTCTGTGCCGTCCAGACTAGGGAGAGGCAAGCCCAGAGTTGAGGGTGCGGGAGACGCCCATCCAACCGAGACCGAGAGCTCGCCCTGGGAGCGGGACACGTACCATTGACTAGGCTGGTATTTGCGCTATCTGCAGCATTTGAACCTGCCGCGCCATCGGCCGCTGTGGGGTTGGGAGGGATGGAAAACGCAGGGTGTCACAATGGAGAAAAGCAACAACGCAGGACAGCAACGACAATCGACATGAACCAACTTGCGGGAAATGAGAGGACTACGTTCTTAAAAAAACATCTCCGTTGGAGATCAAGAAACTCAAATTTGGGGGTGGAGGTGAAATGTTCCCATAGAGATGCCACAGAGGTCGGGGGGAAAAACTCAGACGTGGAGGGTCTTTGAAATAAAATATGGAGGATGAGCAATGTGGTTACGCGGGGTGGCACTGCTGGTGGTGAGGTTCTGGACTGAGGCACCACGTTGGCCCAAGCGATCAGGCGGGTGCCTTTCAGAGAGGGTTCTAGGAGAGGGTCTGGCTGACCATCAGGGCCAGAGGCGCTCATGGCCAGGAGTCGATTCAAAATATTCAGCGAGCAGCGCAGTGCGGGCACTGGCCGTTCTGAAGGGGTGCTCGTTGTGACCATTGCTGTGTCCCGGAAGAACGTCCGTCCACGGCAGTGACTTAGGATCCATGCCCTTGACTCAGGCTACTGCCCAGGGCCAAGTCCTCCTTCCCTAACTGGCACTCAAAAGATCGCCTTGGTGACCCCCACGGGAGGTGCCCCACCACTTAAAAGGTGACATCAAGCATGTGGTATTTTGTGCATGAGACAGAGAAGGTACTAGCGAGTTTTCCTTAATTTAGGAATCAAAAATGATGGGATGTGCTCCAATTCACTCTTGCTGCTTTTTCTTGGGGTGGGGAAACGGGTTCTGTGGGAAGGAGAGGGAAGAGATGCTGCGTAAGGTGGCTGTGCTGTGAGGCGAGGGGAAGGTGCTGAGCGGGCTGAGGGTGTGTGGAGGTGGTGGTGGTGCCATCTGCACTGAAAGCCCTGGAAGGTAGGCAGACCGGGGTGCTGGCCGGTCCCGTGGGGCTGGCAGCGCACGGGGGCACAGTGGAGGTCTGGTGGGGCAGAGCCCCCAGCAGTCAGGTACCCCCTTTAGCTGTGTGCTGGGGATCTAGGGCCAGGGCTCAGGGGTCAATGGCTGCTGCTATTTCTAAAACCCCATCTACCCTGAGGAGTGTCTTACTGTACCTGGTAGCTGAAGGCCATCCCCCTTCTTCACACCTGTGTGATGATTTTTGAGACATGTTAATGAAGGAGAAGCACATACAGCCTTTTGTGTGTGCATACACACACGCACACGCACGCACACACACCGGTACGCCTGGGGTCATCCTGAAACGGGAGGCTCTAAGCAATGTCCCTGGTGGAGGTGATGGAATGGAAGTGCCGAGGAGGTCCAGCCTGGCTGTGCTGCTCGTGGGGGCCTGAGGGGCTGGGCTGGCCTCCCAGATTCCTCTGTCGCGTCCCCTGCACATCCCACCTCTTCCTTCTACACTGATGTCCCCATCTCGTTGGAGGGCAGGTAAATGTTCAGCAAGGGACTGACCTGTGCTTTGGGGCAGAAGAGGCCTGTTTTTTTATTGGCATTTTAAGAAACACCGGTCTGGGTGCTTGTGCCCCTCACCCAGGCCCCAGTGAGGCCAAGGAAGTGGGCAAAGCTGCTGCCACCTGCCCAACTGCCCGCACCTGGGGCCACAGGGCCACGGCATTGCGTGGACGCTGTCCTGACGTGCTCTGGGCCTCTTGGCCAAGACTTGGTCCTCAGTCTCAACCTCAGCTGTCCCAGATCACAGCTTATTTCCATTGCTGCTGGATGGGCCATCGTGATCTTAGGCGTACCCCACCAGGAAACGGGTTTTGCCCCTGGGAACAAGTATCCTTTGATCGTGACCCAGACTTGGTGCCTGGCTGACCTCTGAGAGCTGGAGGGAGGCTGGCTGCCCCTAAAACTGAAGGAGGGGTCATCTATTATCTCATCTCCTTCCCCTGGACTCCAGAAGGTCTGGGTATTGGGCCCCTCCTCTGGAGCTTGGGGAAGGAGACAAAAGACTGCAGATGTGAGAGTGGGGGGCGCCCCCGAGACCGAGTGTGAGTGTCGGGTAAGTAGTCAGCTGTTCTGGGCCAGAGGCTGGGCCTTGGATTTGGGCCTGGTCTGATGGGATTGGGGCTCATGTTTTCCAACCACCCCTCCTCTGCTCTGAGAGGCAGCTGTAGCCCAGGCCGACAACCTGCTGCACCAAGGGCAGCCCATGGAGTGAGGAATCTTGTTTGCAGGGGGAGGAGGAGACAGAACCCAGCTGAGATGGCAGCTCTGGGGACAATGGGGAGAGGCTCACAGCAGTTGATTTGGAGGCACACATTTGGCCACCTTCCCCAGAAGACCCACCTCTGGGGAGAGTCTATACTGGGTGAGTGTGTAGCTCTGCTCAGTGGAGTTGAGAATAGTGGAGGAATTCGCCCAGGTGGAGATTTCTACGCAATATCAGGGGTGATGATGGGAACAGGTCACACTTGAGGCTGGAGACTCAAGAAAAGGCTCAGCCCCCTCGGCCTGGCCCAGGGGGAAGGGGGGCCCCCCATGACATGACTGGACAAGACAGAGACTGGAACGAGACCCTGGAGATGGAACAGACAGAGCCTCCTGGCCCAAGAAGGGCCTTGGGGTTACAGGAGGAAGCTGTTGGCACAGGGTATGGACATAAAAGGCACTCAATAACTATTTTGTCTAGTGAATGAGTCAACAACAAAAAAAATGTGGCCTTAAGAGCTCCTTTTCTGGTCCACAAGAGCGTTGGGCTTACCTTTCTTGTCCTTCTTCTCTTCCTCCTCACCGCCGGCCCCCAGCAGGGTAAAGATGATGCCGGTCTGAGAGTTCACACCCACGGCGGTCACCACCATCCGTCCAGAGCCCTCCATCACATGAGTCCCTGGGGAAGGGGACGAAAGCCAAGTTACCATTGCACGGCCCAAGCCCCCTCCCGCAAGGAGCGGAAGGCACTTGGTCTCAGTTGACCCGAGGCAATTTGCCTGCTGAGGTCCTAGGGCACCACCTACAGTTAAGGTTCAAGGTGTGTATTCAAGGTGGGTCCTTTAAAGATGATTTCACCTTGGCATAGTGCTGTGATGGGCCTGGAGCTCAAACACTGCTATACCTCAATTCTTAGGCCCCCAGACAGCTCAGGCCTACCACCTCCTACCCGCTCCTAGAGAATCCCTTCTTCTCTCCTCTCTCCCCCCTTCCCCCTCTCCCAGTCTTACGGGCCAAGCAGGGACCACTCCCTCTTTTCCTTAATGATATATCTAGAACCAGACCTTGCTCTGCAACCAGCCAAAAAAAATGCCAACTAAGCCCTGGACTGGACTGCTTAAAATGGGGTCCACCAACTTCCCAAAGATCTGGGGAAAGAGTTCAGGGCTCTATGAAGTTGAATGAGAAAACAATGACCTCTTTATTTTCACAAACATCAAACTGAAATTTCGCATTTCCCCCTATTAAGAACATAGGCAATAAACCCCAGGAGTGTCAGTGGTGGACACAACACCATTACATATGTTACAGAAATCATGGGGTTTTTTAAAATATCACTTTATAGCTGTTGCAGCTACTTTTTAGGCTTATCCTTATTTTACAACTAAGGCAATCATTACACTGACTGCTGGATCTTGTTATTCAGTGTGCTAATAAAGCAGCACATATGTTACTACACCACACATTAATTCTTTTTTAATTACTTTAACTATTTCAATCTAATTGGCTTCCTTTGTGATCCAGTGTATTTTATTTTATGTATTTCCAAGTTTTATTCTGAATAGGGGTGGCCCATGATGACCTCAGACCTCCCCAGGGGTCTGCAGTGCAAGAAAAGTTAAGAACTCCTTTCCTAGAATTTTAGATTTTTAAAACTGGGTTCCAAAGGGTCCTGGAATTCTTTCAGGGGGCAGGACGGGAGCCATAGGGGGCAAGGGAGGCCTTTGGTCAGAGTGGCCCCAAGTTTATTCATCTTTGGGGTTTCTGTGTCAGCTTTTATTTGACAAGAGGGCACTCTGCTTAGTAAAGAATCTAGATAAATGAAGTTTGGCCTGTCAGGTGTTCCTTTTTTCCGCTCTGGCTAGAAAGCTCTCTACAATGCAGCATACAATTTCTCCTTCAGCAGAGAACTAACAGTCCAACCCTGCCTGGTGCAGGGTCTCCGGCCATCCCCAGGCCGCACAGGAAGAGCTATACCTGGTCTACCAGACAGACGGCCACGGCCCCTGACCCCAGCCACTACACGGCCCTGATGACTTGCTTCTTGAACTCCTTCTGCTGTTGAGAGATTTTCCTTCTTTCCCCTCAAGATCATGGTCATTTCTTCCTGTTTTCAGGCTCACTTGTCACTGATGGCCTTCTCCTGGCCTCCCACTTTGCTTCAGACTTGAAGTCTAGGTGGACAAACTCATTAGGATTGTATCTAAAATAAGAGTCAAGAGGCTCTGAGTCAGGGCAAGAAGCACTTTCCTTAAAGCAGGGAATCTCTTTTCACTTTTCAAGAGGTTTCACCCACCCCTTCCCTTTCCTTCTGGGATCTGAGAGATGTCTTGAGACTGTGTGTGTGTGTTTGCACACGTGCCTGTGTGCGTGTGCATGTGTGGTATTCCAGCCTCTTGGCCTCCAGGGTCTCAGGATCTTAAAGTGCTTTACAGACAGACAGATACCCTCCAGTAAGCTCCTTTGAGGTGGTAAAGGTTGGTCTGTCCATCCATGATGGGTAAACCAAGTCATGAAGGCTCCCAGAGGCAGCATGGAGCCCAGCAAGCTGTACCAGGACCTGGGCTCTCAGGGCGTGAGAACCTCAGCTGGTTCTTTACCCATTCCCAGCCTCTTCAGTCCCCGAGCCGGGCACAGTGGGGACCACAGAATGAGCTCGGACACTAACTCCAGGCCGATCAGCCCAGGCCTGGTGTCTTCCCATCACAGACAGACCCTGAAGCACACGTACCCCACAAGGGGCACAAACAGGGAGAATCTGGGCCCAACTATGGGACTCTGGGAGCTACGATAACTTGCTGACAAAATGCTTTCTCATGCACGGGCTCAGCTCATGTGGGAGCCGGCAGGATGGACTGTTAAATACCAGCAGTATTAGAGGAGGAAACTGAGGCCCAGAGAGGTCACACGTGGGTGAGGGTGGGGTCACTGTAGATCTTTAAAGGTGAGGGCTGAACACACTTCAGTGCACTCACAGGGCGTAGATGGCAGGAACAGCGACCAGTGCTACCTTCTGCAGGATACCTACTCCGCTCCAGGCTTTGTGCCCTAACCCTAACCCTAATCCTTCACACGCAATCATCTCATTAGTCCTCATACTGGCCCTCGGTCGACAGAACAGGAAACTGAGGGAGAAGTAGCTTGCCCAGGGTCACCAGCTGGAGAGGGACCAAGCCCTTGTCTGGTTTCTCATGTATTGCTTTTCCCCAGGAAAGAAGGCTTCACACTCTGGTCTCAAACATGTTTGTGAAAAAGTTGGCTCTGCCTGGGTGGCGATGGAGAAGCTGTTCCCCACCTCCCCAGTCCTGGGCGGGATGGAAAAAGACACAGGGGGCCAATTTCCACCCAAGATAATCAGACCCCAAATCACCTTCTAATCTAATCACTCCCATCTCAGCAGGGAGCTGGGGGCCCTGCACTGGGAGGCCAGGGAGGAGGGAGGAAGGAGGAGGAAGCCAGGGAGGTGGCCTCTGCCCGCAACATGGGGACGCGGGGACATGGGGTGAAGGCGTAGTATGCCCCCCACCCAGCCTCGATGAGCCCTGGGGAGTCCTCCAGGCCCTAGCATCAGATAGGCCAGAGGAGTTGGGGGCATCAAACTCCCCCTCTGGTCCTCCCTCCCTCTGTGCCCCAGCAGCACGCTCAGCCTTCGCTCTGAGCATTGCCCCCCCAGCTCAGACACCCCCCCATAGCTCCCCAAAGTCCAAACTCCTTGGTCAGCACCCCCTGGATCACACCTCAACCTTCTTCCGGCCCTTGACCACTGATTCCCACACTGCGCCCTCTGCCCTGGGCACAGCACGGCTCACTGGGCCCTTCTGTCCAGCCCTGGTCCCCAGCCCCATTCCCGCCTCTGCTCACATAGTTATCACCGCCTGAATGCCCTTCCCACACCTCTTCTCCAAAACCTCCTCCTCAAGGCTCAGGACAAATGCCTCTCCTCTTAGGTGACTTCCCTGACCCCAACAAAAGGACATCACCTCTCTCCTCTGGACTGCCCCCCGGGGTTTCCCCTGGGGGTGCCTCCCAGCCCGGTGTCCCCACTAGCCTGTGAGCCCCTGGAGGGCAGGTTTGAGGGTGAGTCCTCTCCTCCTGCCACAGTGGAGGCTTGTAGCTGGAATCCAGCACTGTCCTCCCTGCTACCTCCTTTTTTGTATTTCCCATGGTGGACATGTATTACATTTATAATGGAGAATCCACACACCCTCAATAAGCCATCTTTATGGTTTCACAAAGGGTCAAATTCATCCAGCCCAGCCGTCCTCCCTGGGCTGCCCCTCTTCCGCACTGGGACCTCACAGCCTGGCTGCCCCTCCTGCAGGAGGAAGAACAGAGCGGACCAGGTCACCCCCAGGCTGCCACTCCCCAGCTCCAGGATCCCCTGCAGGGGACAATGTTTAACCCCAAGGGCTGCAGCTCCAGCAGTGGAACCAGAGGCATGTAAGCCCTGGGTCTTTGGGTGCGGACAGAGGTGAGAACCTTTTGGGGAGGGGGGCCCTGGCTGGGCCTTGCACCAGGCTCCCAAGTCCGTGGTCCCTTGGGTACCATCCTTCACCTCCTTATGCTCCCATGGAGCCCCTCAGAACACACAGCATGGGGGGTGGTTGATAGAGAGGACCCTAGGCTGAGGGGGAGGGGACTGGGAACAAGTCTGGTGTCTGCTGCTGATGTGCTGTGTGACCTGAGGCCAGCTGTCTCCTCTGTGGACCTCAGTTTTGTCCTCTGTAAAATGGGGAGGTCTGGCTTAGGTCACCACCTGTCAATGGTGAAGTCTGGGCACCTTAGGTCCCAAGGAGATGAGGGCCACTCCTGGGTGGGGTAGGGCAGCCTCCATGAAAAGGCAGCATCTCGGGGAGTTCTGATGGGCCAGCAGAGGCCTGAGCAGACAAACTGACCATGTGTCACTCCCTTCCAGGGCCACGCTTGTTCATGGGATGGACAAGTGTGGTGGAGTCCAGCTCTGTGCCGGGCTCTGGGGCCCAGGGGGCCTCTGGTGGTCCCTGCCCGTCAGGGGCTCACAGTCTAGTTAGGGTTGAGGGGAGCAGCACACATCAGCAACAACGCAGGACAACAGAGACCCAAGGGTCCCGTGGCCGGCGGGGGACACAGCCCAGGCAAAGGGGGAGGTGGGACAGTGTGACAGCTGCGGGTCAGCTGGGCTGAAGCTGAGGGTGGCCTGAGTGCAGAGCTGCAGGGTTGGGTGTCTCCTCGGGGTTCAGTAGGGAGCCGCCGGAAGTATTCTGGGGGGAGGGAAGAAGAGAGCTAATATTTATGGACGTTCCCCATGTACCCGGTACTATCTGAGCCCCTTTTCCCACTCGGTGGCCACGGTCCCCGGGTGAGGTCATTATCATCACCCGCATTTCACAGGGCATTGCTGGGGCGGCCGGGTGGCTCCTGGCTCCTATTCTCTCTCCCTTGCTGGGAAGGCTTGTGCACAAAGTCAGAGGCAGAGCTGTTTGGGGACACAGCCCCGAGGAGTGAGAGGGAGGCAGGCGAGCGGTGAGGGAGCTCTGTCAGCATCTAGCTCCCGCCCATCTGTCTATCCATCCATCTGTGAGCCAGAAAGGAACACTGCGGGCTCCCACCAACGGGACGGCCTGTCCTGCCCCACCTGAACCTTCATCTCCTCTCCCTGCAGATGACTTCTGCGGCCTCTGACCTGGCAGCTGAGTGTCGGCCAGAACTTTCCCAACTGCAGGCTCAAAGCCCATCTCTGCCTCAGACTTGCTGCAGGCCTGGTCCAGATGGCATCTCGGGGCCAAAGCCTCATGCGATGGCAAGTGGGGTGCACTGAGCCCCAGGTGGCAGAGCTAGAGGAGTCTAACTTTACAAAATGAAGCTTCTTAGCCCAGAGAGGGCAAGTGGCTCAGTGAGGTTGCACAGCACATGAGGCACAGGTAGGGGCTTAAACCCAGAGCTCCTCACTCTCCTGGTTTTGACTTCCTAAGCCTCTCTTTGGACAGGGAGAGGGGGGAGCTCAGACCTTCTAAAAGGTCTTTTCCTGGGGGTAGAGAAGGGAAGAAGGGACGGAGGCCTTCTCTGGGGATTATTACCTGCCTCCGGCACAAGCACCAAGCAAAGCCAATGCGATTGCCACGCCAGACGCGGTTCTGTCTTCATTATTGTTATCAACGCAGTTAATAACAGTAATAACGCATGCTCACAGAGCATCAGACAGTCGGCAAAGCATTTCATGGCCCACAAGCCCGTCCCCCTCACAACAGCCCTGTGAGGTAGGTTTTAGTGCAGGCACAACCCCAAGCCCCTCCGCCCACCTGTGGCCTCTCTGGCTCAGAGAGGTTAAGCGATGGCCCAGGGTCACACAACCGTGAGCGGTGGAGCCGGGACTTGAACCCGTGCTCTATCCACTACACCCCGCTGCCTCTCATGGAGAAGAGGCAGGGTAGTGTAATGGAGAGAGCGCGGGCCGAGCGGCACACTGGGCCTTCCTGCGGTCACGGTGCTGTCCTAGGCTCCCTGGTGGCAGCGGCAGTGGTGGCAGGTCCGGCTCCCCGTGCCTGGCCTTCCGCTCGGCAGGCAGGGTGGGCGGCAGGCCCGAGAGAGTTTGTCGATGTCCTGGGTAACCTCATGCTGTTCATGCTCTGGTTCCAGGGGTGATGGAGGAGGGTGGGGTCCTGCAGGGGACCGAGCCAATGGGCCTGCTGGAGCCAGGGCCTGCTGCTTTTGAGGACAGTCCCCACCCTGGCCCGCTGGCCCCTGGCCCTTCCATGGCCACATCGATGGTGCCTGGTTGTTGGTTTCCCCGTGGAATTCACTATCAGGTGCTTCAAACAGGCCACGCTGCTGGGTAATGAAGTCAAGGGGTCCTCGGAGGTGCGCTCGCATGTGGGCGCTAGGAGGCTGCCGGGCTGGAGTCTCCCTCTGGCCCTGGCCTTGGTGGGGCCTTACACGCCTGCTTGGGGCCTCAGTTTCCCCAGCTGCAAATCGAGACCAGACCATGGTTCTCTAGGGATCTGTGAGTCCACTGACAGGCTGTACGGTGACACGTCCGGACATTTACTTCTCATAAGAGGGATTATTGCTTTCATGGGACTCTCATGGGGGTTCATGACCCAGGCAGGTTAAAAACCACTGGCCTTCCAGGAAAGGCAAAAGAAGGCTGAGGACCTGCTCTGTGTTAAAGGAGGCTGAAGAGGCAGGACATCTAAAGGCCACGTGGCAACCTGCACTGGCTCCCAGCCTGGGGGACGCTGTGGGGACAGTTGGCACACGTGAATATGGATGGTATGTTGGGTATCAGTACTGCATCAATGCTTCCTGAATTGACCGCTATGCAGTGGTTATGCATGAGGACTCCTTTTCTTGGGAGACACACCTGGAGTAGGAAGAGGCCCTGATGAAGCAGAGAGGGAGGCTCCTGAGAGCAAGGGAGTCACGCTGGCAACAGCAGTTGAACCAGAGGGGAGGCCATTCAGGCGTTCATTGTACTAGTCCTGCAACTTTTCTGAAAGTTTGAAATTATATTAAAATACAAAACTAAGAAAAAAAACAGGCCAAGGTCAGAGTTTGTATTCCAGGGCCCACCCATAGGTTGTCTGACCCACACAGGTTTTTGAAAAATTGGAATTTCTTCCCAACGTCTTCAACATCGGGAGACTGACCTGAAAAATCTGAATCTCTTGCTCCCCTTGCAGAGAGAGGACTTTGCAGCCACACGGGGGGCACGTCCACAGGCAGCAGGGGAAGCAAGTGAGTGCTTGGTTTGGTGTCCACACTCCCCCTACCTCACCCCGTGGACGTGGGGACCTGCGATTTCTGCACGTTTCTACTCTGCCTGGGCTGAAGCCACTGCAGACATGGGCCTGTGTCTGCCTGTGTGTCCTGGGGGGCGAGCTCTAGGCCTTTAGGATTTCCTTTGTGCCCACAGCTTTGGAGACATCTGAATCTTTCTGAAGGCTGGTCTGCCCCCATTTGTCAGATGGGGAGACTGAGGTCCTGATGGGCAGAGGTCATAGTGGGAGCCAATGCAGGGCTGGAACCTGGAGGGTCTGCCTCCAAAGGTTGTGTTCATTCCACACCACACAGCATCTCACACGTGCACCGTTCACAGAGGACAGTCACATCTGTCCAGGCATGTGCTCCCCACAACAGCCCTGTGGAGCAGGCAGGGGGGAAGGGCTCCTCACTGGCTCACTGCACAGACACAGACGTGGAGGCTTAGAGAGGAAGGGACCTTTCCAGGGTCAAAGGTCGGGCATGGCAGGCCACCTGATCCAGAACTGAGCATTCTTTGCCTTCCTCTAGGCTGAGCCAGTGTGCCAGATGCCATGTGGGGGCGTCTGAACTACCATGAGGACCCTGCAGGTGCCCCCAGCATGGTCCCTCTGTGTTTTCTGAGGGTCATCTGACCAGAAGGCCCAGCAAAGCCACCAGCACAGGGAAAGGGTCCGAGATGTCTGGTCATGTGAGAGTCCAAATGGCAGTTATGCAGGGTTCAGAGCACTGGGGAAGACAGCAATCCAGGGGAACCCCCTGGAGGAGGCAGGCTTGGGCAGGCTGAAGGTGGAGAGGAGCTGGATGGGGGAGAGACAGGGCCAGCCCAGGGACGGGGAAAGGGGACACATTCAAGAAGAAGGAAGGGAGGGGAAGTGGACATATAAGCTGGGGTTACCCTCCCACTTTACAAGTGAGAAAATGGAGGCTCAGAAAGGGTAAGAAGATTGTCCAAGGTCTCCCAGCCAGTGAAGGGCAGAGTCGGGATGTGAACCCAGGCTATTTCACTCCCAAGTCCAGGCTCCGTCTGAGGAACAGGGAAGGGAACCAGCCTACCGCGAGCATCCCTGCGGCAGCGCTGTGCTAGGTAGGGGCCTCACCTACATCACACACCAGGACATCACTGTTCTCCTCACAGGTAAACGGAGGCTCAGAGAAGTGAAGCGACATGCCCAAGGCCACACAGCAAGTTCATTTCAGAGCCCAGATCCGGCTCAGCCTGCCCAACTCTGCTCTTTCTACAACGCGGCGCAGCCTCCCTCCTCACTCTGGCAGACAGTGCCTGAGCCCTAAGGTGTGCAGGGCCTGGGGTGGAGCTGGGCTGACCTCCCGACAGCCTCAGGCTCGGGCTCCCACCCTCTTGGACCGGCCAAGGATGGAAGGGGCCCCTAAAAGTGAGACCCGTTGGATTTGTTTGGGTGGTGGCACTGTGGAGGGGTTTGCTCTTTATTTTATGTGAGATGCTTTGCCCAGCACAAAACTCAACCCGCATGATGAGGCTGTGCCCGAATGGGCCGAGCGCAGTGTGACGTCACACGCTAATGCACGGGTCCCAGGTGGTACAGGGCAGGGGTGGTCAGGGAAGACTTCGTGGAGGAGGCGGGACTGAGCAGATGGGCAGGAGTTAAATGTGCAGTGGGGAAGGGAGAGAGCCGTGTGGGAGGAGGGAACGGCCTCAGCAGAGGCAGGGCAGAAGGAACGAAACAAGGTGGGTCTATAGCAGAGGTGCAGGTGAGGACAGGTGTACCGAATCTGTGACTCTCACCGCAGGGAGAAGCACTGAATGCAGCGCCCATTCAGGGTTTCGGCCTCCTCTACAACACACCCACCCATAGCCTGTCCAGGCCCTGCTCACACACAATCAGTGACGGGGAACTCACTACCATACAGGCAGCCTCTTTTGTTCCTAGAATGGTTCTGACTGTTACAGAATCCTTCTCTTTCCAATTAGATTGCTTTCCAGCGGGCTGACCATGCCCCTTTCTCACTGTCTTTTCCCCAGGGGCCTGGGCTAAGCCACTGCCCTCCCTCTCCGCCAGGCAGCTGGGTTTCTGAATGTCAGTACTGCAGCTCACGGTCAAGTTTCATTCTCTTGAGTCTAGTTCACCCTGCACTCTGGCCATCTTTGTGGGTACTGACCCTTGCTTTCTCTTTGTCAGCCTTCCTGGACTTGTGGTCTCTGTGAACTTGATGGGCATACGTTCCATACCGCAACAGGACAGAGCTCCAGGGAAGGCTGCTAGAAACCTTTCACCAGATTGCCAACAGTTCAAGAGTCAGCACAAACTGCCCGCAATCCCCTGGCCTCAGCACGGTCTTCTCCATCTTGCCCACAAAGACACCACGGGAGACCTTGGCTCCCATTTCCTGACATCCAGAGGCCCAGGGTCTACTCCCTTTGCCTGGGCTTCCAGCCAGATGGAAGGTCGAGACTAGAGTGGTTGATTCCACTCCAGCTGGCCAGCCGACTTCCCATCCAACTCTGCACCGTTGCTAGAGCTGCTCTGTTCCAACGTCTTGGCACCCGTGCCCACCTCTGTGGCTGGCTGCTCACGCTTCAGGTCAGTGATCCTGAACATTTTCTCTCCCCAGCCTCCTGCCAGGGAACCATCCCTCCTCTCCTTCCTCCAAACTGTCTGGAACCTTCATCACTCATCCACTCAGGCCTAGCACCTCCCCTCGACTTCCACTCATCCCCATGACCCACCTGGCCACTTCTCCCAAGGATGCTCGCCTCTCTGACAACCACTGAAGCCCAGAGGTCGGAACCAGGGCCACAGGGCAATGACAATTTACTGAGCTCTCATGTGGCTCTACGTTCCAAGAGGGCATTTGAGGCTTTCCATGAGCACTTGGTCAGACCCCGCCCCGGGCCTTTGCACTCGCTATCCTTCTGCCTACAATGCTCGCTCTTCTCATTGTTCTGGTTTTAGCTCAAATGCAACCTCTTCAGACAGGCTTTCCCCTGATCAACTACAATTCCCGTCCCCTTCCTCAGGGTCTCTATCTCACTATAATGGTGTAATGTCTTCACCTGACTTATCACTATCTGAAATTATGTTAAATATCTGCTTGTTTGTTCCTTCCTTGTTTGTCTCTTTTACTAGATTCTAAGCTCCAGGAGGGCAGGGACCTTGTTTGTCTCATTAACCACTGGCACACAGTAGGTGCTTCATAAATGTTGGTTGGATAGTTCTTGATAATAAATGCCCCAGACCTAATTCTCACTCCTTTTTACCGTCGTACCCTGCAGACATGCTGCTCTCCTCCTCTGTATTTCTAGGAAATCCCACTGCGCCTCTGCTAGGAGGGCCCTTTCTCCACAGCTCTGCTTGGTGGGCTCCTACTCGCCCCTTAAACCCCAGCTCAATTCCACCTCTCTGGATAGTTCTGTTCTGTCGGTTTTTTCACACCTTCCTCACTCCTCTACTGTAGAATCAGCTGCTTGCTGGTCTGCTTCCCCCAGCTTACTCAAGCTGGGGGCTTCCAAGGCCAGGGGATGAGTCTGTAACATCATGGAAGGGAGGGCCCAGGGCCTGGCCCAGAGCAACTGCTCAGAGGATGTTTGCTGAGCGCTGCTGGACAATAAAGCCTTTTTGGTGTCCCTGCTTGGAGGGCGGGTATTTCACCTGTCTGGTGCCTCACCTCTGCAGGGTCTCCCCTCCTCTCTTGCCCCCTGCAGCAGCCAGACTGAGATCTTAAAAATGTAAACATGATCAGCTTACTGCTGATTCCAGAGAATCCTCAGCGTACGCAGAAAATTTATAAACTCCTGACCATGGTGCACAAGGTCTCCCTCTTGCTCACGGTCCTGCCTCAGGGCCTTTGCACTTGCTACTCCTGCTCCCTGCTATACTCTTTCCCTGGCAAGTTGCAAGACCAGCTCCTTTCCATCACTCACACCTCAGCTCACACGTGGCCGCCCCGACCTCCC
This sequence comes from Phocoena phocoena, assembly GCF_963924675.1. Taxonomy (NCBI): domain Eukaryota; kingdom Metazoa; phylum Chordata; class Mammalia; order Artiodactyla; family Phocoenidae; genus Phocoena; species Phocoena phocoena. Next base: position 6,678,357 of record NC_089228.1, on the reverse strand, counting down.
CCACCACCTGCACTCCATCGCCCTGCTTTTTTTTCATCATATATGTATTACCCTCTGGAATTTTAACATTGTCTGTCTCTCCTCACTATACTACAAGCTCCTCAAGGCTGGGGCCTCCTCTGCCTTGTACACTGCTGTGTCCCCCAGCCTCCAGCCCAATGCCTGGCACACAGCACGCATCTAAAGTAGGCACCACCAGACTGATTCTTTCTCATCTCTAACGAGAACAGGCTTCCATGTTCGACTTTTCAGAAAATCAACTTACTAGAAGGTAAGTTTCACGGGGGCAGGAATTCGTTGTCAGTTTTATTCACTGTGCTCGCCCCAGGGCCTGCAGCGCAGCCCAGTGCACGGTAGGATCAATGTACGACTGCAGGGGAAAGGGAGGGAGTCCTCGTTTGGGGCCGAGTTGGCCAGAGATCTGGAGACAAGGACCAAAGTCTCTGAGACCCTCCAGCCTCATAAAGGGGACATGGATGCCCCCTGGGCATGGGGGCAGGAACCGGCAATGGGAGTGAGCCCACCGTGGGCCACAGCTCACCTGACAGCAGCATGGGGTCCTTGTCCACAGACTTGCGCACCTGGTCAGACTCCCCTGTCAGGGAGCTTTCATCGATCTTGAGGTCATTGCCCTGGATGAAGAGGCCATCTGCAGGGAGGAGGTCGCCTGGTAGGAAGAAGGGTGAGGGGGTCAGTCAGCAGGGTCTCAGGTGGCTGGAGAAGCTGGAGTATTCTCTTCACGGTATGGTTGCAAGGAAGGTTCGCCCTTGGGAACTGGCTGCCTAGAGTTCCCAGGATACAGGAGCCAAGATGGCACCCATCAAAGGACAATAGACAACTGAAGCCTGGGGCCAGGGTGAAGGGCATGAGGCCTGGGGGGCTGAGGTTAGGTCCCGCAATAATCCTAGCTTGGGTGGGCATATCCTTCAGTTTATAAAGTGCTTCTCTTGGCATGGCATGGATTTGGGGCCCAGTTTTCTCAATGATTCAATCTTCTCTGGTCTCAACTATGTTTTGGGGAAATTCTTTTGGAAGGGATTAATCTCTCTTGACTAGGCTGAAGAGGCCCCCAAGACAGGCATGTTATCAGAGGAAACCAAGCCCCCTAGGGCTGAGTGAGGAGAGGCCTGCCAATCTTGCCCCCATCTTTGGCCTCTACTTACCTAGGACATATCTCATCTAAATCCCCTTTGGCACCAGCCTGCTCACGTTCTCCATGGCAGTATCACAGGCCTAGAATGTTCACTCACCCATGTCCACTCCCTGTAACACCTTCTCTAGCCCAACAACCATCCATTAACAGCCAAATCAGAGGTGGGAAATGGATTTCACCTCATCAACCCATTCTGAGTGTTAGTGGTCCTTGGAGTGTTATACTGAGAAGGCGTCTGAGGATGTATCTAGGCTTTGAGCTGAGATTGATTAGGAATGTCTGCTAAGGGTAGAAGTCTGGAGAGTTGTGGTACGTGTGCCATGTATTTGCCATTTCTGATTTAAATGGATTCTGGAATCTTACCTCCAGAAAGGAGCCTTCCACCTCTCCAAGGAGCTCAGAAGACAACCTGGCTTGGGTTCAGCCTTCAGGAATCCACCCCCTGCCCTGGACCAGCCTCTCCGGGTCCCACCTGTGCCCAGATGCCAGCTCCAGAACGTGGCTCTGTGGTTGGGTCACTTACCATATTTGACCTGGGCGATGTCCCCAACCACGATCTCAGCCACGGGGATCTGGACCACCTGGCCAGCCCGGACCACGGTGAACTTCTGCTCCTGTTCAATGCGGCTCTGCAGGCCCCGGAACTGTTTCTCTTTGCTCCAGTCATTGAAGGCCGTGACCAGGACCACGCAGATGACCGAGAGGAGGATGGCGGCCCCCTCGATCCAGCCCGCCTCCGCCTCCCCTTCATCTTCTGCCCCCGCCTGGGCCGTTGCACATCCTGCAGACAGCAGAAGGAAGCAGGTGTGGGGGGGTGGGGGCGGTCAGCCAGGCAGAAGGGGCCTCAAAGCAATCAATAGTGCAAGTGCTTTAGGGTCTAAAATGCAGTTTTGCTGATGTCCTTTCCTTCCCTTCTTCCAGCAGCTGTGAGGCAGGTTTCTAGGCTGGGGCGGGAGCCATAGTGCTGGACCTGCCCTCCAACAAGCTGGTCTGAATCCTGCTGCTGCCGCTCTATGGTCCTGGGTAAGCTTTGGTGTCCTTATCTGCAAAATGGGAGTCGCTGAGACCACATTCCAGGCTCAAGGGGAGGAAGGCAAAAGCTCCAGCCTGTACTTAGCACCAGGAGGTTCTTACTCAGCCCTTGTTGGATTTGAGCCCCGACTACACAGTGAGGACACCGACACTCCGAGCCACTTGTCTAATCCACAGTGACCCTCCACCCCACACCCTTGCACCATTGAACCTCCAGGTCTGGGCCCCACATTGCTTAAGGCCTGCCAGACCCACCATGTGACAAAGGAAAAGAAGACACCAGACACATCTGATGCCAAGGCCTCGGACTTGAAGGACTTGAAGGCAGGTCCTGCCCACATGGTGCTGAGCTCTAGGGCCTTTCCAAGCCCCTCCGCACATCCCGTCTCCTGCATCCCCAGAAGGATCCGGTAAGTCAGAGGTATTACCCCCATGGACAGATGTGGAAACTGAGGCCCAGAGAGGTGAGTGCCACACCAGGACTGGTCTAGGCCCTTCCTTCCAATGGGCAGGGGTTGGGGGGTGGAGAAGTGTCTCTCCATGGACAGCATCTGACGATCCACTCCTAGAAAACTCAGAGCGGGCCCCTTCCACCGAGGCTGGGCCCCACTGGGCCATTTGCAAGGTCTGCTGTGTGCCAGGCGTTCACTTTAATCCTCAAGCTGGCTGAGAGGAGGGAAGCAGTTCAGAGAGGGACAGCAACTCAGCCAGGATCACACAGCAGATCTGGAGTCTGAATCCAGGCCTGGAATCTGACACTGGACCTGGCCTGCCCACTATCCCTGAGCCCAGCGGCCCTCTCTGCCACATGCTGGCCTCACTGGGAAAGTAGAAAATGTTGCCAAAGACCCATGGTCGACTGTCTGGAAGTCTAATTCAGTCCCAAGGAATAGAGAACAGCAGTTTCAAGAGTCCCCAGCATGACTCTCTGGGAAACGAGGGGTTGAAAGCAACCTGACCAGAAGGCCAGGTGGTACCAGGGAATGTTTTCTGGCTCTCAGCTCCTGGAAGGGTCAAGGCTCAGCTGGTGGGTCCATGCTTGAGATGATACAGAGTCACTGCAGGCTGGCGGTGTGGGTCACTAAAAAATTCCACATCTTTGGCTGAACCAGCCACTCCTCATCGGCTAATAAACAACTATACCACTGTGTGGGGTTCTCAAAGCCACTTTTCTTTTCTTTGGGAATTTCAGACTTTTCCAATCATTTTAAACTGTTGAACTGAACCAGCCTTTGGTGGTGATGATAATCGTTATCATGGCGATGGTAACTGACCTCGGGCTCTGAGCTCAAATCCCAGCTGTGTGCCCGGAGCTAGCTGCTTAACCGCTGTGCCCTGGTTTTCTCATCTGCAAAACTGGGGTAATGACAGGTGCTCCCTCCTAGGTGGTGGTGAAGACTGGGGAGAGGCTGTACGTAAAGCACCTGACACAGCGAGCACACAGTAAACGCTCAGTGTAAGGGTGGCTTCTTGTCCAGCACGTGACATCATCACACAGGCAGCCTGAATGGGGCCTCGAGCCCCCACGTGGCAGAGGGGATCCAGTTGGACTTCAGAACCACGTGAAGATGGGAGGAGGGGAACTAAGGTGCCCCTCCACTAGTGAACAACACCAGTGAAATCCCCCAAACTGGGAAACACAGATGAACCTTGCTAAAGAGAAACCCAGTACACGGAGATGCATTCTCCTGGACTCAGGGCAGTGATTCCAGATACAGAGCCCAGTGCTTCTCCTTCTGGGACCTTTGTTATCCCCTGCCCCTGCCACAGGCTCTGTAAGTGGGAGGGCTGTTTTGTCCCTGTCCTGTGCTTCATCAATGGCCCCCCGCTTCAGTTACTGAAACGTTTAGGACACTCAGAGACAGTCCAGGACAATGAAAAGCCTTTGGGCCCTGGAACTGGAAAGACATGGCTTCAAATCCAGGCTCCGCTGTGTGATCTTGGGTAAGTGACTTGGCCTCTCTGAGTCTCGGTTTGGACAGCTATAAAGTGGGATGACCCCAGGGACTTTGTGAGCCCAGGGCTTAGTAAGGGCCTGGCATGTGGTGAGTACACGGCAGACATTGGTCCTCTCCTTTTCATGAGCTTCTCTCTTTGGACTGACTTCTGAGAACCAAGGGCATGGTAACTGAGTGGGTCCACACCCTGTTACCTTGTCTCCAAGCCCCGTCTGCTGCCCTTGCTGATTCAATACCAAGGAGCCCTCTGGGCCTTTGAGGGCACTCACTTGGCCAGCAAACGTTCCATTAGCTTTTTGAGAACTATCTGATGACTACATGGTGCCCTGGGACGGCAAGAAAGTAGGGATGCAGATTGCTTAAGCTATTGGGAGCCGCCAAACCCTGAAAACAGCTCCTGCAGCTCTGGTTCAATTAAGGGAAAGAGATGAGAAAGGGGACGAAAGAGGGGGGCGTGGGGAGGCCCTGCTGAGGTCTCCTCTGGGGCTCCCTTGGACCGGGGCAGGGACAGGATCTGGAGATCGTGACCACAGGGTCTGGGAAACCTGCAGCTGCCCTCCCTGGACGCGGGGTTTTCTAGGGTGGGGCCGCATACTGTCTGTGTGACCTTGGGGAATCCACTTGGCCTCTCTGGGCTTCCCTCTAGTTGTTCATCAGTAAAATGGGGAAACTACTTTCTAGGTGGTTACCAGGGCCCGGCATCGAATAAGGACTCTCAAAACGGGTCAAGCCACAAACATTTTCTAAGCACCCACTACGTGCTGGTCGCTCTGCCGGCACTCTGGCACTAGGGGAGCTGTCACAGGCAGGGAGTGGGAAACATGGGGTATGCCTATCCCAGCCCTGCCACAAAAGTGTTGTGTGACCTCTGACAAGTGTCTGGAGGTCTCTGAGCCAAGAAAGCCAACAGGGAAGGGCTATGCGTGCTGCAAGGCGGCCTAGCGCCTGGCAGTTCATCACCAGCGTCGTTTGATACATAACTGATGCAGCCTGAGTCTGACATGGCAGGGGGTGGTCCAGGCAACATGGAAGGTCCAGAGCTCAGAGCTCAGGCCGGGGCCTGGGTGTTGGGGAGGAGGTAGTGCGGTCGCGAAGTGCAGGAACTTCGTTCTGTGGAACTAGAGTGTGTACATCTGCCCTCATCAACTGAGTGTGGCCTGAGCTACTGTCTCAGCTGGAGGAAGGGAGGGGCAGCAGAAAGAACCAGAAGCCTTGGGTTTAAAAGCCAGCCCTACTGTCTAAAAGCTGTGTGACCTTAGGCAAGTCCTTCCCCTCTCTGGGCCTTGGCTCCCACCTCTCTAAGATGGAGGTGATCACAGCCATCTGCGTGCAGGGCTGGGGGAAGGCTCCTCCTGGTACAGCCTGGGAGCCTGATCCATGTTCCCACTGTACCCCCTCTATCATCTGCCTGCTGAGTTCTAATCTTGCAGTAAATTGGGTCACATGAGGTCACTTCTCCACTGACTCAACCTGGTCACTTTCTGAGGAAACGCAGCTGAGGGATAGGAGCGTGGGCTCGGGAGCTGGAACGCCTTGGTCTGAGTCACGGTTCTGCCGCTTCCCAAAGTCTGACCTCCTCCCAAGTCATTTACCATCTCAGGGCCTTGGTTTCCTGGGTAATAATAGCACCTGCCCACGGGGTTGTTGTGAGGGTCAAGTGAGGATCAAATGAACTGTTACCCTAAAAGCTTCCAACTAGTGGTGGCTCTAAAAATAGTAGGAATTACCCTTCTTATTATGCTTTGTGTTGCACCCTTAGCTTTGTTCAAGGCTCATGCAAGTAGCCGTGTGCCATCTTCTATATTTTCTGGAAAACTTCTGCAGAGAACGCTGCCCATTATGCATCTCTCATAATATCCTACGTGAAAGATCATCCCAGAATTCATTGTCAGGGGACATGCTATCTTCCTAAAGAACTAGCTTTCCTCCTTGTTGATTACTTGAGCTATGCAAATCATCCTAATTCACTTTCTGCTTTGGCTGCCAGGAAGTTCAAAGTCAAATTTATATCTCAATCGTGGTAGCAAATTTATCTGCTTTAAACCCTCTTTGGAAAGAGGGCGTGCAGAGAAAAGAAATCAGCTAGTAATACGAGGTATAAAACTGAGGTAGTTGGCCAGATAGACTTGGCTATCCAGTTTCTCAGAAAACTCTGGCCTGGGAGCGGGTGGGGTGACAGCTGTTCAAGGAACCTCAGAGACCACTTTCTCATTTGGGGAAAGGAGGCCCATAAGGGTAATTTCTTACATGCTTTTCACTTTTTATTTGCTTGCCTGAAGCAGTGACCCTCGTAGGATTATCTACTTACACAGCACATTGATGAGAAAATGTCTAATTATAATTAATAACAAAGAAAAGGGTTTATACTTTTCTACTAACACCAAATCAGATTATAAAAAGCTAACGACAAAAAAATATGTGATCTCACATATCTCATGGTATACGTGTGCATATATATCTGTCTGCCTATCTATCTATGTATATATCATAGAGTGATACAGGTTTAAAAGACTTTGTCATCATAAAGGAAAGCTGTCATGGAGCTGGTGAAGCCCTAGCCCTTGGGTGGTGCTCAGTTCCTGGAATGAAGGATGAATGGAGGTTGAGGTTTTCTTTTCCTTTCTTTTTTTTAAATTGAAGTATAATTGATTTACAATGTTGTGTTAGTTTCAGGTATAGAGCAAAGTGATTCAGTTATACATACATGTGTGTATATACACACACACACACACACACATATATTCTTTTTCAGATTCTTTTCCCTTATAGGTTATTACAAAATATTCAGTAGAGTTCCCTGTGCTATACAGTAGGTCCTTGCTGGTTATCTATTATATATATAGTAGTGTGTATATGTTAACCCCAACCTCCTCATTTATTTATGAGGTTTTCCATTATGACTTCTAAGTCCTGACTTTGAGAAAGTGGGTTTGCCCCAGAACCCTCCCTGGGTGAGTGGCACACTGTTTCCTCCACCCACAAAACAATGTCCCCATTCAGAACCCAGGACAGGTTTCGGGATGCCCTCTCAGGTCCGAGACTCGTCACGTGGGAAAACATGTTCAGCATTGGGCCCACAAGGGTGTGCCTGACACTGAACCAAGCTAGGACCGGGACTGAGAGCCCTTCTCCCACAAGTCACACAGCATGGGATCCCCGACGGGGATGCAGGGAAGGAAGCCCGGGGCGGTCTACCCGCACCGGCTGCAGGTCCAGCACCTCCAGGTGCCCTCTGTGTGTGCCACGTTGTCCACACGGCCCTTCACCATCTCCCTGTAATAACCCTTCGAGGTGAGGTCTGTCGCCCTGTTTTGCAGATGAGGAAACTGAGACTCAGAGAAGGAAAGTGACTTGCTTAAGGGCACACAGCCAGGAAGTGATGGAGACAGGATTCTAACCCGGGAGAATGGGCTCACTTCAGAAACTGAGTCTTCATCCACTTTATTCTCCTTCCACACTCAGAGAGCGGTGTCTGGCCAGGGAGAGGGAGAACGGCTTTCTTGGAGCAAAATTTCCCTTCCTGACCTTCTAGGACAGAGGTTGGCAAACTTTCTCTATAAAAGGCCTGAAAGTGAATATTTCAGTCTTTGTGGGCCTTGCTGTCTTTGTCACAGTCACTCAACCCTGCCGTCGTGGTGGGAAGTCAGCCACAGACAGCATGGAAAAGAAATGGGGGTGTCCCAACGACACTGCATTTTTAGACGACGACATATGAATTTTCATACAATAGTCACGTGCCGTGAAATAGTATTATTTTGATTTTCTTTCAACCGCTTAAAAATGTAAAAACCAATCTTAGCTCACGGGCCATATAAAAACAGGAGGTGAGCCAGAGTCGGCCGTGGGCTGAAGTTTGTGATCCCTGTTGTAGAATATCAGGTGCACAGAGCTCTGACGTCATTATGGATTTTTTCGTAGTTGCAGGCCTTGAGGAGCCAGCAATTTCGGGGTTCTGAGGAGAAACCCAGCGTTGGAGCGCTCAGAAGCTGGAGCACCCAGAGAGCAGGGCATCTGAGAACAGGGCTGATGCCCTGTCAGATCAGAGAGTGTATGTAGGCCACGGGTGAGCGATTCGGGGCCTCTGGCCCCAGCTGTGAGAGTGTGGAGCTCTTAGAGAGCAGCCTGGACAGAAGTTCGGAGTCACCCACCCTTGGGCTCCATCCAACACAACCAGAGTCTCTCAGGGAGTGGTCTGGGCAGTGGTGTTTTTAACAAGCTCCAGTGCAAAACCTGGGGACTGTTTCTTTGCTGGGTGACCTCGAGCCAGTTAACTCACTTCTCTGTGCCTTGGTTTCCTCATCTTTAAGATGGGCATAATCACGGACCCTACCTCATGGGGCTGTTAGGACAGCATCTCAGCCCAGAGCTCGGCACCCTGTAAGTGCTCAATAAACACTCACTCTAACATGACCGTTGTTGGTCCAACCCCTGCATTTCACACATGGGAGAATGGGGGCTGGGCACTCTCAGCCTGGAGTCGGGCTCAGCCACCCACTAGCTGTGGGTGAGGCCCTGCCCCTTGGGCCTTGGTTTCCTCACCTGGAGGGAGCCACAGCCGCGAGCCCCGAGTGCCCTCCTGTGTGGCCAGGCACGCGTGCTGCCGGGTGGGCAGCAGGGGTCCCAGGCCCTGTCTTACCTTCGTTGTTTTCACCGGGCGGGTGGTAGAAGGATAGCCCCAGGGAGATGATGGCCGCGATCTCCAGGATGATCAGCGTCACGTCTTGCAGTGCCTCCCAAACGAGCTGCAGGAAGGTTTTTGGCTTCTTTGGAGGTATAAAGTTTTGCCCAAAAATCTGCTTTCTCTTTTCCAGGTCTGGAGCGGTACCTGGCAAACCTGCGGACAGAGTGCAGAGAGGTTGGCCTGGGGGCCCAGGAGACACACACACGTTCCGGGAATCATCCACATGGCAGAGGGAGGAGAGAAGGGGAGAGAGGCAAAAACGAGGCAGGGGGCTGGCAGGCACCCACCAGGAGCCCGGCGCCCAGTGTTTGCTTTGGCCCAGAGGGTCTCCTGAACAGAGACACTAGCGTGCTGGGGTTGGAGGACTGGAACATTCTGCTGTTACAGTTGTGGGGCCTCGTGGTCTAATATCTACTATCATAGATAAGCTATCACATCGCAGCTTCTAGAACTCCAATAGTCTGTCGTTCATTCGCTCATTCATCCAGTTATTCATTCAACCCGTGCTTCTCTCGCTGCTGCAGGCCCGGCCGGTGTGAATGCTGGGGAGTGTCCCGAGAAGGGAAAAGCCCCACACTCAGGGATGCAGGAGCTCAGCGGTCCTGGGAGTCCCGCAGTCTACGGCTCAGGGGTACAGGACATGGCCATGCGGCCTCCTGTCTGGGTTTCTAGGTGCTGATGCCGACCGTGAGACACCCACCTACCGCCGCCAAGAGCCGGGCTGGCGAGACCTCATGGGAGAGCCGGGGGTGGCTCGTTCCCAAAGAAACCCCACACCTGCCTTGCCTATCAGTGCAGGTAAGCACTGGAGATCCGCTGTCCTGCCTGTGCACGGGAGGGAGGAGCCCGAGCTGTTATGCCCATTTCATAGAGGAAGAGACCAAGGCCTTCATGAGACCCAGAGGTGGCCTTGACGCCGCTCCTGGGACCTGAGAACCCAGGCCAGCCCTGTTCGAAGCACATGGAAATGTTGCCCCCAGCCTCTTGTGCTGTGGTGGCATCTGGGAGCTCCATATCCAGAGCAGGCAGGCACGATGTAGTATGATTCAGGGAGTGCAGGGAGGTCCTTGTCTTCCTTCCTTTGCCCAGTTCTACCCACAGACAATGTCTGAAATTCCTCCCTTTACCTAAAAGCTCCAACTCCTTTAGACTCCCTGGGAGGGGAAGCCATCATTGGTTCTGGACACCACCGTGTGAACGAGCTTCAGGCTTTTTCCTGGGAGTGGGTTTTGATGAGCGGAAGAAGGGAGAATTTGAGAGGGTGGTGGGCCTCTGAGGAAGGGGCTAGGCACAGTCAACAGTGGCCTGTTACAGCAGTTAGCTATGCCTTTGGTCAGCCAGTTCCTTTCTCTGAGCCTCAGTTTCCCCATCATGAAAATAGGAGAGCTCAATAGAATGTACGGACCCTGAGGAGCCCAGGGATTTCAAGGTCTACAGGCCCTGAAGTGATCTTGCTGGGGTCTGTCCACATTTTGGGGCTCCTCGTAAGGTTTGGAGTAAATGAAGGTTTCACTGAGAAGTTTGGTGACAGTGGGACCAGCCCACCTCCTGGGCTCCTCCTGGTCGATTCAAGGAGAGATGAGTCTTTGAATCTCCTGAGTGCCTGTGATTCAAATGTTCTGGAGTCTACCAGTAGTGTGACCAGTAGAAAATATGGGTGTCCTCCAGGTCAGGGGGTCTAGCCATGGCTTAGAGGTTCTGTCATCCGGTTGTTCACAGGCCTAACATTGAGATCCTGGGTCCTGGGTCAGAGCACAGGGCAGGAGCTGCAAATGAGAATAGCTGTGGGGTCGGGCAGGTTTTGTGAATGACTGAAGTAGGTGGGTGGGAGGCAACAGGGAGTGATGGGGACTGGGGCAAAGTGAAGAATCTCAGCCCTTCTAAAGGGGATATTTCTCATCTCCTGTGGGGGACTGAGGGCCCAGTGTGGTAGACTCTCTGGTCTTCTAAGACAAGCTGGACACCTGGAATTTGATGTAAAATTTCCCCATTAAAAACATTCCAGGGCCAAACACAACATATCCATAAACTGGATTTAGCCCGTAGGTGGCTAGTTTGAGACCAAGCACCAAGAACTTGGGTGGGGCTTGGAGTCAGATGTCATGGGCTCAAATCCCAACTTGGAGTGACTTTGGGTAAGTGACTTCACCACCAGTGCCTCAGTTTCCCCTTCTGTAAAATGTGGGCAACGGCGGGGCCTACCTCACAGGGGCAGGACGAGGCTTTGGCAGGCTGTCCGTGTAAGGTGCCTAGTGCTATGCCAGGAACCAGGTGAGGATATCGGGTTATTATTGTCCAGTCTTAGGAGGTGGAGTAATTAATCACAACCTCCTGGAGGAAGAAGACTGCAGGAAGACTTCCCCCCAATAAGGTGGGGAGGAGGGCGGTCAAGCTGAGGACAGGCACAGGGGAAGGCCATGTGACTGCAGACAAGCCACTTCCCTCTGGACCTCAGTTTCCCCACACGTGACATGAAGGATGGGCTTGGCTGAAGGCCGGGGACTGGTAGCTCTGATACCTTATATCCAAAGACAGTTTTCTCGATAACACATGGATGCAGTACCACTAGTTTATGTGCACACATGTGGACGTGGCACAGAATGGGACCAGCCGCTTGTGAGCAGCCACAGACACTGTGTCCCTCCAGCCATCGTGACACACATGGACATAAATTTCTCCGCTGATTTAAGTCCCCTAGTCTGGCTGAGTTTCCACCCCTATCTCCGGTGTAGGAATTCCTAGACCCATGAAACCTGTCAGCCCATGGCTCCAGAATGTCTATGTAGGCAGGAAAGTGGGCAATGGCAGGAGGGTGGCAGTGGGTGGTGAGGATCTGGATGGAAGGTGGGTGGCCAGACTTCATCTTGAAGCTGTGAAGACATAAATTATCTGTATCAAAGAAACGGGCGGTGGTGGTGGGGGGGAGCGGTCCAGTGGAGGTGAAGGCCCTGAATAGGGCTGCCTGATAAAATACAGGATGACCAGTTAAATCTGAATTTCAGATAAACAGCAAATAATTTTTTAGTATAAGTTATGTCCCCTATAATACTGGGGACATACTAATAAAAATTATTTTTTACCTCAATTCAAATTTCACTGGATATCCTGTATTTCACGTTGTTAAATCTGGCAACCCTACTCCTAAAGCACCCCCCATCCCGTCCCCCACGGTTCTCCCATTGTTGGAGTAGGACAAGTCCTGTGGTCAGCCAGTCTCACTCTCCCATTTGACAGGCAGGAAAACTGAGGCCCAGAAATGGGGAAATGACTTGGCCCAGTTACAGTGATTCAGCTGCAGAGCTGGGGCTGGACTCCTGACTCCTGGCCCAGGCCCTTTTCACCAAGGGAGGGGCTTCTCATCTTGCTCAAATGAGAAGTGAGTGAGCTTTAAAAAACTAAGCCTTATTGCACACACAAAAGTATGGACATTTCATACTCTCTCTCTCTGTCAACCTCATTTAAGAGATTTGACTCAGACTGTCCTGAGGTGACCTCTGAGTAGCCTTTATCTCACCTCCTTGGAAAAAGGGAGGCCAGAAAAGCCATTTTTCTCTCCTCCTGCAAAGGGTTCTTGATGGTTGAATGCAGACATCTGAGATGTCATCATGAGAGGAGCTTCCCTATCTTTCCAGGAGGGGGCGCTCTGCAGAGCAGCTGCCTGCAGCCTCAGGGCAGCTTTCAGAAACAGAGGGACCAAATTCCAGTCTCAACCTGCCACTAACTGAGACTTTGGGCAAGTGACACCCCTTCTCTCGGAACCTCAGTTGCCTCACCTGCAAACTGGGGCAGAGGGACAACCCTCTGCTCTGCCTGCTGGGGAGAAGGTGAAAGGCCGTGCAATATGGGAAATGCCTGGCACACAGTAGGTGCCCAGAATCTGGGCAGAAAATCCCTTTGAACTCATATGCCACCCCCATACGGCATTGCCAGCAGGGGCAGAGTATTCGTCTTTTCACTGTTCTGGGACCTTGAGTGACCCTTTAGAGATGCAAGACCCACACCCCCCCACCCCCGACCCCTGCCACCCCATTCCCTCCACTATGTTGGGGCTGCAGACAGCGGGGCACTAAATGCACACATACGTGCTCTTAGGTGATCATCGCTTTACATGTGGTATGCATTCACTTCTCCTGGCCATTCTATAAGATGGCAATTCTAAACTCCATTTCATGGATGGAAAAATTGAGGCTCAGAGAGGTAAGGTGACTTGCTCAGGGTCACACAGCTAAAGCTGGGATTTGAACTCAGGTCTCTGAGGCTCCACAGCTGTACTATTTCTACATCGTGCCAGGATGCCTATTTTAGGGCCCAGGACCTAAAAGCTAACAACTCCACCGTTCTCCTTGTTCTCGAGACAGCCTTTGGCTATAAACAGAGACTTGGCAATAGACAAGAGCTAGCTCCCAGGGATGCCAAGCACCTGAAGAAAATGGGAAAATTTAGTCACCAGGCTGGGTGTTGCTAAATATTTCTGTTGTCGCTGTGGTGTAGGTTCCTCCATTAGCATAAATAAAAGCCTTATATTTTGAAAGAAAAAAACCCCATAAGCCCTTCAAAAGCTACAACATTTATAGAAAAATGCATTTCTGTCTTTGGAAAGTGAGTGGGCTAAATCAACTGTGGTGCATCCAGTCCATAAAATACTATGTAACAATTTTTAAAAATGCAATCCATTTATATGTACTAACATAGTACAAACTGAGTGAAAAAAGCAAGTTGCAGAGCAATGTATATAGTTTGATTCCATTTATGGAAAACAGAAAACTCAGGAAAACCATAATTTATATTTTCTGTGGGTACATATATATGTAAATATGTAGCAAAATGCCTGTAAGGATCTGCTCCAAACCCATGACAGTGGAACCTCTGGGGAGGAAAAGGGCACTCTGATTGGTTGCAGTGGTTGGGACTCTAGCTTTGACTGAAATATTTTGATTTTAACCAGGAGAATGTATTCATGTTTTATTTGAATGATTCAAAGTTTAATTTAAAGGGGGAAATCAATATGTACTGTAAGAAAATACATGTTTTTTTCCATGTAACCTTTAGACATGAACTTGGAGACAAATATTTCTGGGTTAAAGTCTTGGCTTCAACACTTAGTACCTGTGTGTACCTCCGCCCAAAGAAATACTTAACTCAGATCCAACCACTCCCCTTCACTACCTGCATATTAGTCGTAGCCATCTCCCTGCTGCTACCCTCAATCCATTCTCCACCTAGTGGTCAGAGGGATGGTTTAAAAGCATAAAGTGCACTGTGTGAATGTCAGGTCCTTGCTGGAGATGCTCCAGGGTCTTCACTGCACAGAGAAAATCCACTCTCCTTGCCCGGATCTGGAAGGCCCTGTACAGTGTGGTCCCTGCTTTCTTCTGAAGTCTTATCATCCCCTCCCCACCACTATACTCCAGTGCCACCAGCCTCTGTAGTATGGCTTCAACACAGTGCCCTCCTGCCTCAGAGCCTTTGCATGTGCTGTTCCCTCTGCCTGGAATCCTCTTCCCCTCATTTGCATCTAACTCAGCTGAACCTGTCTCTCTCCCTGCCCAGGCTGGACCCCTTTTTGAATGCTCTCATACCTCACTGAAAATCCCTTTCATTTTAATTTTAATAATTAATAATGTAATTGTTTTTTCTTAATGTTGGACTCTCCTGCTGACTATTAAGCACCATGAGGGCAGACACTGCATCTGTCTTGGTCTGATACACACTAGCTGCTCAATAAACAGGTGCATAGGAAGAAAGGAGGTGAGGAGGGCGCAATACTTAACTCCAAAGCAATGTCTGCTCTGAGGTATTTTCAGGCTGAGGCCGGGGTTGGGGGGCAGGGGAGATACTCAGGGTCTCCTCCTGTGTCCAAGGCGGTGGTCTCCTCTGTCCTTCTTGCTGATGAGAGGGATGGAGAAGCCTCCAACCAGATCTCCACAAAAGGACTTGTTGGGGAAACACACATGTCCAGCCTCAGCCTCACCCTGCGGCATCCCTCACACTTAGGGAGGTACCTGAAGTTACTGGGGGAAACTGTTGGTGAGATCCAGTATCTGACATAAACATCAGGAAAGGAGAGGCCTTCGTTTCTGTGACAGTAGTTTCTCCTACTCTTCGAAAAGGCAGCTTTATAGAGGACCAGGAGGCATCTCTTAGAAATAGAGTCTCTCTCAAGATGAAAGAATTCTGGGGGTGGATGGGAGAGACGGGAGCAAGGGAGAAGGATGGTGGTGTGACAGTTTTTACCCATGAAGACCCCAGAAAGCAGAGAGTAACTCCCTTGAAAAAATTTTAGGAAATGGGCCCTCATCCCTGATCTTGTTTGGGCCTCTCGACTCTGCAGAGGGTGTATTAAGAGGTCCACTTTGCAGATGAGGAAACTGTGGTTCACAGAGGTTCAGGGACCAACCTGAGTTCGCATACCTAAACCTCAAAACAGTGATGATACTCATGCTTTCCCTGTGGCAGCATTTTGTTACCCCCATCTTACAGATGGGGAAACTGAGGCATGGGGATGTCAAGAAACCTCTCCTCTGGAGGGCAACTCCAAATCTGTCTGAATCTAGAGTCTATGTCTGAACCACTGTATCATGACCCCCAGAACGTGAACCTGGGTCTCTTCACCGTATGTAACCAGTGCAAGCTCTTCCAACCAGGCTGATCCTCATGAGGGAGGCTGGAAAGGCATCAGGAATAGCCCCATTTTACAGATGAGGAAACCGAGGCACAGAGAGGGGGAGAAAGTGACTCTCCCCAAGGCGAATCCTTGAGAGCTCAGGGAGCCGCACTCTCCCTCCTTTGAAGAGGAATGAACCCTGACATGCCCCTTGCACTTGGGTCACCTGGCAGGTTCTGAGCACCTGAAAGGCTGTATGGCTGGAGGCTTAAGGAGGTCTGTGGAATCAGGTAGACCTGAGTTTGAATTCTGGCTTTGTCACTTTCTAACTATATGGCCTTAACCAAGTTATTTACATCAACAGTTATGGACCTTGGTTTCCTCATCTGTGCGAGGGGGATAATTGGTACCTACTCCCTTGGGTGACGCACATAAGGCACGCAGCATCCCACGTGGTGCAGGGAAATACCTGGATGAATGGAAATCATTATTGGTCCTATTATTATCTGCTAAGGAGCTGTGACGTTTGTTTTTGTGTCCAGGGCCACAGCCCCTTGGTCCTCTGTGACTCCAAGCTGCAGCCGTGGTGGGCAGCTCTGCAGCACAATGGCCGTACCCCCATGTGCCCCCCGAATTTGTCTTCTGCTTCAGGGCCCTTCCTGTAGCTGGGTGTTCACTGGGTGTCCCCAAGCAGGGGGCCCAGAAGTGCCGGCAGTTACCCAGACCACACCCAGCGGGAGCTGGGAATCAGATGCCCCAGGCTTGCACCCTTAGAGGGACAATTCTGAGATGCATCCCACACACTCCCTGCAAAGGTCCAGCAGGGCTGAGCCCCCACTGCCCGCAGCAGTGACCAGCTCACCTCCCATCGGCATTTCTCTCTTCCCTGCTTTCCTCTCCTTGCTCTCTCACTCCTGAGATGATTCCCAAACACACCACCTGCACCCCATCCTCGACTCACACCACTTTTGGGGAATCCAAACAAAGACAGGCCGGCGGGGAGTGAGCACGTGAGAAAGCCGGGGGTCTGGCGTCCCACCTTGATTTTCCTCCCATCTCTGGCCGTGTGACCTCGCTGGGCCTCTGCTTCTTCTCAACTGAGGGGCTGGGATTAGCCCTGTGAGGGCTCTGCTTGCTCAAAAATTCCGAGATCCTCCTGCACACTTGTCTTGTAACCGTATAATCCATTCATAAAACCGTTAACCGAGGGGCCTTCTAAGGCTGCTGGGTCGGCCTGTGTCCCCGCACTCAGCAGAGGTGCTGCCAACCGGGGGAGGGCGTGAGCCTGCCCTGTGCGGAGGCACACCGGGCACAGGGTGTTCCACCGATGATGTCACTTTGGTGGAAAACCTCTTATCTCCTCTTGCTCTAGCTCCAGTGCGCCTGCGCTCCCTCCGCCTGGCCGTTTGCCTGCCTCGCTGCTCTGCTGGCCCGCCGCCTCCTGGGATGGGTCACTCCCTTCCTCAGGAAGCCACCCTGACTGGCCCCGCTCTGATCTAGTGGCCCCTCTACACTGCTTAGCCCCCACGGAAGTTATTAAGTGGTATTTTTTTGACAGTTCTATATTTTTATTGTAATTTATCCCTTCTCTGAAACCATGCTATTTGTACCCTTAAGGCTGAACATTTTGTACTTTATTATTTATTTTTTGTTTGTCTTTCTAACGTCTTTATTGGAGTATGATTGCTTTACCATGGTGTGCCAGCCTCTGCTGTCTAACACTGTGAATCAGCTATACATATACATATATCCCCATATTCCCTCCCTCTTGCGTCTCCCTCCCACCCTCCCTATCCCACCCCCCTAGGTGGTCACAAAGCACCGAGCTGATCTCCCGTGCTATGCGGCTGCTTCCTACTAGCTATCCATTTCACACTTGACAGTATTTATAAGTCCATGCCACTCTCTCACCCCGTCCCAACCCACCCCTTCCCCTCCCCGTGTCCCCAAGTCCACACTCTATGTCTGCATCTTTATTCCTGTCCTGCCCCTAGGTTCTTCAGAACCTTTTCTTTTTTAAGTTCCAGATATATGTGTTAGCATATGGTATTTGTTTTTCTCTTTCTGACTTACTTCGCTCTGTATGACAGACTCTGTGTCCATCCACCTCACTACAAATAACTCAATCTCGTTTCTTTTAATGGCTGTATTAAGTGGTATTTTAACTGACTCCTGGGATTACTTAATTTTGAGCTCCTGAAAGGCAAGACCTGTGTCATTTCATTTTGTGTCCTTGGTTATGGCTGGCACACAGGAAGCACTCACTGTGTGCTTGTGGAGGAAAAACAGAGGGAGGGGAGAGAGAGGGGGAGGGAGCAAGAAAGGGGGAGAAGAAGGGAGGGCAGATCACTGGCTGTGAAAACACCTGGGGCAATAGCTCTAATGCTCAATCACAACATAGATACCAAGCCTCTGGTTAAATCACTTATTCTCACCATCATCACAGGCAACACTTAGGGTTTACTCCGTGCCAGGTAACCGCGTTCACATGTACAAACTCATTTAATCCTCCAAGTGGCTCCTTGCAGGAGATACTATTATCATCCCATTTTACACACAACTAGGAAGCGACAGCTAGAACTGAACCCAGGGAAGCTGGCTCGAGTCCTGTTCTGAACCAGTACGTGTGCGGCCTCATTCGTTTGTTCGTTCATTCGTTTATTCATTCAGTAAACTGTGACTGTGCACCTCCCTGCGCCAGCATCCCACCAAGCGCCAGTCCCACACTGGTGAGCAGAAATGTCACTTCCCGCCCTCCCTGGCTTTTCGACACCCACCTGGGGGCCTAACCGTGTAGTACTGTTGCCATACGTGGCCTCATAATCTTCCGGGGGCAGGTGAGATATGCACTTAATTTGGGTCCTCTGGGCTTAGAACTGTGTGGTCACAGCCTCCAACAACTAACCATGGCTCCGGCTGTACCACTTTCCACAGCTGTGTGACCTGCGACAAGTCACTCACCTTCTCTGGGCCTCTTGGGCTATAAAAAGGGGAGATCCTGCAGACCCCAGAGGGCTGATGAGAGGGTTATGTGAGGCCACGCCTGGCATAGAAAGCTTAGTAGAGTGTGTGCATTGAGAATTATTCCCTAAATGTACAGGTTAAAGGGCTTCAACTACAGAAGCCAACAGCCTTTGGACACTCCATGGAGGAGGAAACTGAGGCTTGGGGAGGTGGAGTGACTTGTTCGAGCGCATGAAGCCATTAGCAGCGTAACCAGGGCTAGAACCCAGGTCTCGAGACGCCAAGACCCCGTTCCCCTGCTGCTCTACGATGTAGGCTGTGCTCTGTGACACAGGCTCTTTCGGGACCAGCTGGGCATTTGCGCCAGGAATCTATCACTGACGTTGATGCTTCACTGCACACTGCTGGGGGTTCTTTTGCAGTTTAAATGTTTTGTGTGTCTCTCCAGTAACCTGACAAAGGCCACCTCTGTCGCTGCCCATGCAACAGAGGAGGGTCAGCGCCGCTTTCACTTCGGGGGCAGGGCACTTCCCGTCCCCTCACTTAGGGGCCTGGCATGGCAGTGGGTGCAGCATTGGGCTTGATAAAGATGCTTCACTGACCCAGGCTCCCGCTAATACCAAGAGCACGGTGACCGCCGGGAAAACACACTCAGGGACTCCAACTGGAGCAGACACGGTCATCACCACATCCATCTCCTGATGAGTGGTAAAACCCAGTGATAGCTCTCTCTAGAAACCTGCCACATTCTCTCTGAAGTGTTTTATTTAGAGGTGCGTTGCTTTGGGAGAGTGAGCTTCCTTCAGCAAGCTGTTTCTGTAGTTTTGCTAACTCTGAGCGCTAGAGAAGTTTTGTGTGCCTGCTTTTAGGAACCTGGTTCTTGTGAGGCTTGAGGGTCCACAGGTCCCCGGCCAGCCCCGCGGTGCTGGTCCTGCCGGGAGGTGAGTCCACCCTCCTCTGGGGGGTGGAGAGACGGTTACTCTGCTGACCAGCCATGCCCCTGCTCCTGCCAGGTTGGGGGCAGGGATGCTGGCAGGTCGACTATGATGCTTTCTTGATAACTGGAAGGTGACAGAACACTCTCTCTTTTTTCTAGCTGTTAAGCTGGCTGCGAAGGAGGAAGGGTCGCCGGGGCCAGTCACCGGTGAAGCCATAGATGGCTCTGAGGCCAGCTCCTGCCCTAGTTTGCCAGGCTGTAAGCTCCATGGTGGAGACTGTCCTGTTACTTCGAATAGAGCCCAGCACATAGTAAGTGCTCATGAAACAGGTGTGGCATGAATGGCTAGCAGGCCACGGAGTCCACAGTAGGAGAAAAGCACACTCCTAAAGTCTTCACCGAACAATAAAACTGAAGTCAGTTGAGAAGAGTTAGGCTTCTCAGGAAAGTGATCAAACTGTACACTCAGAATATTATTCTTCATAAGAAGGGATGCTTTTTCACTAATTGGAATGAATGAATAATAATAGCTGGGTGATTTTGCTTAAAAAAGAGTTCCTTAAAAAAAAAACTCTTAAAGAGTTTAAGTGTTTATAAAGATAAAACTACCACACGACCCAGCAATCCCACTACTGGGCATATACCCTGAGAAATCCATAATTCAAAGAGTCATGTACCACAATGTTCATTGCAGCTCTATTTACAGTAGCCAGGACATGGAAGCAACCTACGTGTCCATCGACAGGTGAATGGATAAAGAAGATGTGGCACATATATACAATGGAATATTACTCAGCCATAAAAAGAAACGAAATTGAGTTATTTGTAGTGAGGTGGATGGACATAAAGACTGTCATACAGAGTGAAGTAAGTCAGAAAGAGAAAACAAATACTGTATGCTAACACATATATATGGAAACTAAAAAAAAAAAAAAGTTCTGACGAACCTAGGGGCAGGACAGGAATAAAGATGCAGACGTAGAGAATGGACCTGAGGGAGGGGGAAGGGTAAGCTGGGACTAAGTGAGATAGTGGCATGGACATTATATACACTACCAAATGTAAAATAGATAGCTAGTGGGATGCCGCCTCATAGCACAGGGAGATCAGCTCGGTGCTTTGTGACCACCTAGAGGGGTGGGATAGGGAGGGTGGGAGGGAGACGCAAGAGGGAGAGGATATGGGGATATATGTATACGTATAGCTGATTCCCTTTGTTACACAAAAACTAACACACCATTGTAAAGCAATTATACTCCAATAAAGATGTTAAAAAAAAAAGAGTTTATGTGTTTAAACTCTGTAAGCCTTTAAAGTCTTTCTTACAGACGGAAAATACATGGTTCTGACCTGGACCTCAGGTGGTTTACACCCAACCTTAACTTTGAGGCCTCCTTGTTCCCACCTCTGCTCCTTCACCAGCAGCTTTCTTCTTCTATTCTGGCTTTCAGAGAGTGGTCCAATCTGAAGACTCCCCTTGCCACCCCTAGGACAGGGGCCACAAATAAGTTTCATCTTGCAAGTCAACTGTGATTGATTAGCAGGGGTTACCTGGAGTTGAATTTGAGGAGTCTGAGAATGGGGATTGATTAGTGATGTCTGCCATAGATGTGGGTTCAGGATGTGGGGGCCTGTGTTTCAGGTATTCACGGTATCTCTCATCCTGTCCTCTTTCTCTTTCAATCCCTGGGCCAAGATGTTGAGGGGCCCACAAGGTAGCCCCGCCTGGTTGTTTTATTTACATCTCCAATTCGGGAGGTCTAAGACCAAGCTCTTCGTTTCCTTCAAATCCATCCCTCCTTCAGACCATACGGACCAGCCTCCCTGGGATTTCTTGGGTTTGACCTTTCTTGTTCACTCTTGAGGTCATCATCTGAGTTCGGGACCCTAGCGTCTCTCATCTGGCCCTGTCTGCAATGGCTCCTTGGTGGATCTCCCTCCCAGAACCACCACCCTCTGACCCACAGTGAATGCTGCTCCGATTCCCCTTAAGTGTCCATTAGACATTTACTTCCCCACTCTGGAAGTCACAATGGCTCTAAATATTCAACAAGTAGTGTCTAACATCGCCCTGTTGAACAGTTAAGACTAATCTCTCTCTCTCATTCATTCATTCACTTTTTTTTTAAACATCTTTATTGGAGTATAATTGCTTTACAATGGTGTGTTAGTTTCTGCTGTATAACAAAGTGAATCAGCTATATGTATACGTATATCTCCACATCCCCTCCCTCTTGCTTCTCCCTCCCACACTCCTTATCCCATCCCTTTAGGTGGTCACAAAGTACTGAGCTGATCTCCCTGTGCTATGCGGCTGCTTCCCACTAGCCATCTATTTCACATTTGGTAGTGTATATATGTCCATGCCACTCTCTCACTTAGTCCCAGCTTACCCTTCCCCCTCCCCGTGTCCTCAAGTCCATTCTCTACATCTGTGTCTTTATTCCTGTCCTGCCCCTAGGTTCTTCAGAACCACTTTTTTTTTTTTTTTTTAGATTCCATAAACATGTGTTAGCATACGGCATTTGTTTTTCTCTTTTTGACTTAACTTCACTCTGTATGACAGACTCTAGGTCCATCTACCTCACAACAAATAACTCAATTTCGTTTCTTTTGATGGCTGAGTAATATTCCATGACTCGGTATATATGTGCCACATCTTCTTTATCCATTCATCTGTCAATGGACACGTAGGTTGCTTCCATGTCCTGGCTATCGTAAATAGAGCTGCAATGAACATTGTGGCACATGACTCTTTCTGAATTATGGTTTTCTCAGGGTATATGCCCAGTAGTGGGATTATTCATTCTCTTATTCCCCTTTCTTCTTTGTTCACATATTTATTAAATAAACATTCCATGATTGTTGCATCCAAAGTGTCAGATATGTATTGTCTCCTAAGGACACAAAGATAAATACTTCCCCTGTGGCTTCAAATCCTACGGGTGCTGATGCAGTCCTGCGTTCCTGTGGTAGATAAGTCCAGTCCAAGGTATGTGAAATTCACAACCCCGCCCAGGTTATTAGTTCCCTTAATGTTACTCCTGCTTTGAGGAGCTCGCAGTCTGGGGTGGAGACAGACACCTTAAAAATTCATTCTAATTCCAGGTGAGAAAGTGCCACCTGAAATGCCTCTCCTTCTACCTTTGGTTCCTTTTCCAGGCCTGGGCCTGTCTCCTTTCCTCTGGGGTCTGCCTCAACGCCACCCTCTCCCAGCATCTTTCTCTTCTCTCATAGTCCCCACCACACCCTGGTAAATATTCCGATGGCCTGCGTGGGTCTATTTGCCACCACTCCCTTTCCACCAGCTCCAGATCTTTACCTCATTTCTGTATAAGGCAAACTATCCAGCACACAGTAGGGCCGCAACACGAGCTGAACTGATTCAACTTCAGTTTTTGAGTAAATCTCTCGTGTGTTCTATTTCTCCTCACTGACCCCCAATCTCATCTCTCAGACAGGCCATCCACCCATTTGCTTTGGTACTGGGCTTGGGGCTGGACTGCCTGCCTCTGCCACTTACAGGATGGGTATGTTAACCCCCAGGTGCTTCAGTTTTCCCATCTTTAAAATGGGGGTTTTGATAGCAACTGCCTCATAGGCTTGCTGTGAAGATACAACGAGTTAATGTTTGTTAATGTGCTTAGAACAGTATTCTGCACAAGGTTAAAGTGTGGGCCACTATTATGGTCATGAAGGGCTTTCCCTACATAGGTCCTTCTCTATTTTTCCTGTGGGCCTGAACTCATTTCATGTTTGTTTGGAGTTGTCACCCTCTCCTGTTAGCACTTACTTTGCATTTTGTCCCCCTCATAATGAGTCCCTGGGGTTCTCCTGCCTGGCTGAGAGGGTCTGGATCTTGAGGGGTTACGGAGAGGGGAGGGTGGGCAGACCTGCCACTGCTGTCTGGGAAGAATCATTGCCCCCACCACTCACTGGGTCACACCTGGTTGCCTAGCAACCAGCAACACACATCTCTGCCTCGGCTTGTAATTATACAGGGAAACAAAATGTTTCCGATGAACCCTGAAATCATACTCCATTGAGTTCTGTTCAGCCCATGGCCCAGCAACAAAACCAAAAGGAACAGAACAAAGCAGCAAGACCTTTGGGGACAGGGCACTGTGCTAGGAGACCAGAGCTGGGTTTCTGGCCATGCTGACCCCTGGCTGGCTGGGCGATGCAGAGACCCTCACCCAGGTCTGGGTTTAAAAAGTGGCCCTGTCACCACCCTCCTCACTGGCTAAGCCATATCCATTCAGTGCCTTGGTCTCTCCTCACCCTCTGGAGTGTGGATTTGGTACCTGCTTTGTAGGGCCTGGCAAGAATGAACGAGATAACATTATCATGTCCCTCTCCTGTTCTCAGCTCTCCGGCAGCTGCCCCACTTGAGAGGAAACCCCACAGCCTTCCTGCAGCTCCTGTGGTTGTCCAGCCCTCGCTGGCTTGCCCTCAGGCCCTCACTCCAAGCCTCTGTCCACACTTCCCCTCATTCCACAGGGCAGCCTTCCTTTCGTTCTCCAGGTCCTCTCTGCCTCCCGATCCCGGGATCTCAGACTATCCCTCTGTTATTACTCCCCAGGCCCTTGCTTATTTCCTCCAGAGCCCTTATTACAATGCATGATCTCAATTATTTTTCCATTTACTTGGCTTTTTTTCTTGCCACCCACACTCCAACACAAGCCCCACAAGGCCAGCAACATTTTTGGGTCCTTTCGCTGCTGTATCTATCCCCAGGGCCTAGAACTATGTCTAGCACATAGTAAGTGTTCAAGAAACATCTACTGAATGAATGAATGAACAAATGAAAGAGCTTTCTGATGCCTGGAGCTTAATAGGTGCTTGGGAACTTCTAGCCTTTTGTTCTGTTCTAGGTTTTTCTGCTGACACCTTCAAACTCCGTACTACTTGGTCCAGCATCGACTGGAGGCAATTCTTTCTTAGATATTTACAGCAGAAGGTAAAAATATACATTAATTGAAAAACACGCTAGCATGAAATCATCATCCCTGGCACTTTTCAGGGACAAAACTTCAGGACAGAGTTGGTAGGATGTGTCCCAAGAGGCTCTGAAATTGAAATACCCGCAGATAGGAAAAAAACATCTAAGATCTGAGGGCGTCTAGAACACACTGAAGAGTGGGGGCTTGGGCCAGGTGGGCCTGGGTTCGGATGTCGCCTCTGCAACCTGTTGGCAAATGACCTTGGCACACGGTACCTCAGTTTCCTCATCTCTAAAATGGTAACAATATTGAAAAGAGATGCCATATGTAAAAGGCACGTTCCCCAATCCCCACCATCCTCCAGTGCTCAGAATGAAACCTCGGGGCTGGGACTCACTGCAGCCCCAAGGCTGGTCTCCGTCAGCCTCCCACATCGCGGCTGCACTTTCTTTGTTACTGTGCCGAGGCCAGAAACATGGCTGGCTCCCCGAGACGGTAATTGTTAGGACAATTTAGGAAACCTTCGGGGGAGACAGAAAAGCTGGCAGCTCCAGATCAAACAGCCCGCTGTCCCGGAAGCCCATTGTCAGAACATCACAGGGACAGTTTCGCAGCCTGGCCTCCCATTAACTGCAGCAGTCAGAAAACGGATTATCCCAAACCCCAGCGCTCACTCACTCAACACTTTCCCCTTGTCTGGATAATTAGATCTCCCAGGACTTCAAGAGGATGCTGGCAGCTTCATGCCAGCTCATGCGTCCTTGAGGCTGGCAAGGGGGCAGCAGGGTATTCATCTCTGTTAGATCACAGCCTCTCCCAGCTGGCACCCTCCCCCTGGGACCTGACCTCTAGGTGGGGATGAAAAGAACATACCTTTTCAGGTAAGGAGACAGTGGGAATGCAGGGAAGCTGGCCTGGTGCACGTACAGGGAGGTGGTGGAGACACTGCTGGCAGCTTTGGCCAGGGGTAGGTTTTCTGATATCTCTGTGATGCTCAAGCTGAGCTGGGCTGAGGGTTCTGGTTGCGGGCAGGTGGACTAGGGAGCCCTTAGCATGCCTACACATGTCATCATCACTCATATTTTCATTTATGCAGAAATCCTGCTAGGTGCTGAGGTTTCAGAGGCAAATGAGACTGCCCTTGTCCTCAGGAAGCTTAAGATCCAGAGGCTAGGATCGTGCCTGCCCACTCACCAGATAGCCTATAGCTGCCGCTATCAAGTGGAAGGAAAACACTTTGGCCCTTTAGCAGTTGAGCCAAAATGTGGCAATTTACAAAGCTACCCTCTGCACTCTACAGTTTGCCTCTGCAGGGATACATATATATATATATATATATATATATATATATTTTTTTTTTTTTTTTTCCCCCTGCAGTGGGGCTTGCCCAGGATTTCCCCACATGCCTCCTTCTCTGGGATGGGAACAGTTTGGTGACCACTTTTTCTCAATGAATACTCAGTGGTTTCTTGGGACTTGGCTCTCTCCCAGCTCCCAGCTCCAGCTTCTAATAGACTAGGGAGCTTTTTTTTCTGACACTGTGATTCCTCCAAACACATCCCATTAAGGAAAGAGGTGGGGCAAAGGGCACAGGACTGGGAAAGTGAGGAGACCCAAGGACAAGTCCCAACTGTCACCCACTCACTGTGTGACCCCACACAAGTCCTCTCTGAGTCGCAGTTTCTTTATTATAAGATGGGAGGCTGAAAATCCTTGTCTCCCAGGGCAGCCACCATGGAAATTAGCACACACTACACACGAGGACACCCTCTCAACCCAGAGGGCTGCATGTTAAACGTTTGCCAGCGCAGCGCTGCCTGGAATCTTTAGCAACACAAGGACCCAAGATGGCTGGAGCAGATTCCACCCCCACCACCCACATTCCCCAAGGACGCATTTGTTCTGTCAGTCCTGCCACCCGTCCCTGCACGTCCCTATTTCCCTCGGTTTTCTAGCCTCTGCTCTGACACAGGGGGACCTGTTCTGCCCTCAGATCTGCAGTATGCTGCCCAGATGGCTTCTGTTGCTTACAACCAGCATGCCTTAGCTGACCCACCTTAGAACATCCCCAGCAGTGCAGAAAGAGAAGCTGAGAGAAAAACCATCACCCCTAATCTCACCCGTAACCACAACACCGGCACTTTCTGGATGTTTCTTTTCAGCCTCTTTTCCTTGCATCGGTTTCTATGGAGTTGTTGCCATGTACCATGCTACACCCTGCTTTTTTCACATAGCACTATATCACGAGCCTCATCCACAATGCTTCTTGTTCTCTGTAACAACAATTTCCCACATTGTTCCGTCAGGCACATGGAGAAGCTGAAGGCGGCTTAATTGCTTTCCTAATGTTAGGCATTCAGGAATTACTTTAAAAAAATATCACACAGGGCCTCCCTGGTGGCGCAAGTGGTTGAGAGTCCACCTGCCGACGCGGGGGGCACGGGTTCGTGCCCCGGTCCGGGAAGATCCCACGTGCCGCGGAGCGGCTGGGCCCATGAGCCATGGCTGCTGAGCCTGCACGTCCGGAGGCTGTGCTCCACAACGGGAGAGGCCACAACAGTGAGAGGCCCACGTACGGCAAAAAAAAAAAAAAAATCACACAGGGACGTGGTTAAAAGAAGCTGGGACTGCGGGTCAGGAGACCTGAGTTCTCATTTGGTTTTGTGCCAGACGGCTGTTGAGCTTGGGCAAGATCTTTCCCTCTCCAGGCCTCAGCATCTTGAACCTATAATATGTAAATAATGATGACGACAGTGATAACAGTAATAACAGTAATGGCAGTTTCCGTTCCCTGCAGGCTTCCTGCACCGAGCTGTGTGTTCTTACTCACAGCAGCTCATTTGTTCCTTACAACGGATCACGAGCAAGTACTGTTTCACAGATGAGTAGACAGGTTCTGAGAGGTGAAGTCATCTGCTTCGCACAACACAGCTGGTTAGTAAGTGGCACAGCTGGGATCAGACCCAGGACGCCTGCTGCCGAACACTTAGGCTGTATCGCTGCTTCCTAATGCCCACTGTGTGACGGGCTCTCGGAGACATACGTGTTCACATGCAAGGGAGCTCGTCTGCCCCCACCACAGTCCTCATCTGTCCCCCTGTACATCCCCACGTGACAGGAGAGAAACCGTGGCTCCAAGTATAGAAGTGATTGTCTCAAGTGGGAATGTTCTGGGTGGATTACGGCCCTGCCCCCGTCCATATGCTGAAGTCCTAAAGCCCCAGAACCTCAGAATGTGACCAAATGTCACTGCAGAGGTGAGCAGTTGCTAAGTTAAGATGAGGTCTTGAGGGTGAGCCCTACTCCAGTATGACTGGTGTCCTTACGTAGAGGAAATTTGCAGTCAGAGACAGACACACACCCAGGGAAGACGATGTGAAGACACAGGGAGAGGACGATCACCTACAAGGTAAGAAGAGAAGCCTGGGACAGACCCTTCCCTCACAGCCCTCAGAAGGAACCAACCCTGCTGACACCTCTATCTCAGACTTCCAGCCTTCAGAATGGTGAGACAATACGTTTCTGTCGTTTAAGCCACTCAGTTTGTGGTCCTTCGTTATGGTGGCCCCTGGAAATGTAGACAGCAGCAGGGCAGGGATGAATGAGAGCTGAGGTTCTGCGGGGAGGTGAGGCGGCTGCGATGGGGGCAGGGAAGAGGGACATCTGCCCCCTTCACCATGTGCAGGGGCGACTCGGGGGCCCTGGGCCTGGGTCAGGACCTGGGCAGGTCCCTTCCCTCCTGGCCCTCAGTGCACTCTGGGATTGCTGGCTGAGATGGTCCCTGAGAGCCACTCCAGACCTGTGGTCCCATGGGTTTGCTAGTCCCTCAGGCTATCGTCCCATCTGCCTTGACCTGACTGAGCTGGTGTGTGTTGGGGCAGCCCTAGGGAACGTTCTATTCTGCTACAGTAAGTCCCCTACATACGAAGAAGTTCTATTCCGAGAGTGCATTCCTAAGTCCAGTTTGTTTGTAAGTCCAACAAAGTTAGCCTAGGTACCCAACTAACACAGCTGGCTATATAGTACTGTACTGTAATAGGTTTATAACACTCTTCACACAAATAATACATAAAAAACAAACACAAAAAATAAAGAAAAAGTTTTTAATCTTCCAGGACAGTACCTGGGAAAATTACAGCTGTACAGTACAACAGCTGGCACACAGGGGCACGTTCAAATCTTTGGAAGTTCGCAACTTGAAGGCTCGTATGCAGGGGACTTACTGTATTTTGTCCAGCAGAGGTTTCCCAAGATCTCATGCAGCAGCCTGTCCCTGGGGCTATTACTCCTTCATTTATCCTCCTTGGACCCCTCCTGGCAACCCTTACTAACTGATTGCCTATCCAGTGTCAGACACCCTGACCACACCCTACCTGCAGGTGACACTCTCCTTCTACCTCTCTGACTTCTCCTGCATTGCTGGTTGCCTGCTCCCTTAGCGGCTGGTGTTCCCTAAGGACCTGTGTTTGACGAGCACCCCAGGTGAATTCATTCCTGCACGTTTATTGACTGTACTCTCTGCCGGGCACTGTTCCAGGCACTAGTATACAGCAGTGAACAGCACAGGCCCAGATCTCTGCCCTCCCCCCATGCAGGTTTGGGACCTGTTAGCAGAGACAGGACTTCTCTGTAGGTGTCTTGGTCATCTAGATGTCCTGCCTCCGGGCCTGCCTTCCTATCCCCCGGGCCCTGAGGATGCACAGTGCCCAGCAGAGACCTTTCATTTCACCCCAGCCTTGCTCCTCTCCTTGTTGGCCCGTCTCCACCACAAGCGGCCAGCTGCTGTCTTGAAAACCGAGTCCGCATGACACTCTCGCCCTTGACCGTCTATCACAGGCTATGTCCTGCTGGATGGTGCGCTCTCCTCTTCATCACCATCCCCGGCTGGGTCCAGTCCTCTCTTTTGGATGTCTGTCCTTCCCTCCTCACTGGCTTTATTTCCTGGGGTATCTCCCCATCCAACCCATACTCACGGTTGCCAGACCAATTGTCCCAGCCGCACTGTTCCTCTGCTCGAGAACCTTCAAGGCCTCCCTCCTGCCTCTTAATTTAAGCCCAAACTTTGTGCCTTAACATCTGGAGTCCTAGTATGGACTCTGGAATTGCCAGCCTGGGTTTGGATTCCTCCACTCATTAGCTGTGGGACCACGGGCAAGTGATTTAATGTCTCTGTGCCTCAGGTTCTTTATTTGTAAAAATGGGGATACTACTAGTGCCCACTCCATAGGGTTGTCAGGAGGATTGAATGAGGTGATGATGTGCGTAAAACTCTTAGAACAGTGTCTGGAGCATCTACAATGCTCAGTTACTCTTAATTATTATCACTACCGCTGTGGTTCCGTCCTTCAAGCCATAACCAAACAGGACGATCGGCTCTTCCTTTTACATAACCTTCTTTGCCTCTGTGCCTTTGTCTACACTTTTCCCTCTACGTGGAGTGTCCTTCTCCACTGCAAACCCTGCCTATCCCTCAGCATCTTGCTCAAATACGGCCTCCTCCATGCAGCCCTCCCAGATCCTCCCATGGGAAGGGCTCACTTCTGCTTCTCAACTCTCTGGCATCTTCTCCAAAGTTATCCTATAGAAAGAGCCTGAGTCTTCTCTGCTCAGAAACGGTCCCTGGGATCATTTGCTGGGGCCATAGAAATTTCTAGGGGGCCTCCCTTTGGGGTGGAGGCTGACACTGGCAGGTGGGTACGAGGGAACCATCTGCAGAGGCCCTAATTTCCACTGACTATAAATAACTGTGTGTCTGAAACCACAGCAGGGCCGGGATTGTGCCAGGAGGAGTAAGATAATCGCTGTGGGGAGACGGGAGGGCCTGTATAAGTAACTCACCTGCCCTGTCGGGGCCTCTCGTGTGACAGGCAGGCCTGGAGGGACAAGCGGCCTCAGCTCTCTTGCGCTTTGTGGGACCTGGGCTGGGTGGACAACTGAGGTCGCCCTAACGCCAGAGACAGTGTAGCCTGTGGTTACCAAGCAGCATCTCTCCCCCCTCAGCCCACTTGACAGATGAGGAAACTGAGACTCAGGGAGGTGAAGTAACCAGAGACTGGTGTCCAGGGCAGACCTATTGCATGGGAACCCCACACGGGTCTTTGGAAGCCAGTGTGGGCAGGACTCCGAAGCCGCCTGGTAGGGAAGCTGGGCGGGGGCTTGGGGCAGGGGGCCGAGGGCACTGCCCCGCGGCGGGGCCTCAGCTACACCCCAAGGATATGAAGTTATAGTCTTTCAAGGGAAGAGGGATCTGGGGGCTGGCTCTGAGTTAGTCACCCTTTGGCCAGTCTGATGTCTGTACTGCTCTTGGGGGGGCGGTGGTTCCTGAGGACCTGGAGGGGCCCCAGGGACTCCTAGACCTACCCTCTTCATTGGCGGTGGGGCTTGGAGATGTCTCAGTCCATAGGGACCAGAGTCAGGTTGGTCCCCACTCGAGGCTTCCCAGCCCCGTGGGTCCTCTAACACAGGTGGGTGGGCCATGCACGAGGCCAGAACGTGGTTAGGGTGGAGTGGCTGCAAGATGAACCTCCCGAGGCCCCACTGTGGGCCAGGCTCTCTGAGTGTGTTTTCTCATTTAATCCAGAGACCAGTATGGACCCTGGGGGCTGGATTTTACCCACTCCATTTTACAGATGTAAAAACTGAGGCACTGAGAATTTATAGAACCTGAGCTCCAACCCAGGCTTTTAGACACTACAGTTCAGTATCTTTCTCTAGTACCAGAGGTTTACACAATTTTTTCTTTTCTTTCTAAAAAATTCTTTGTTTAAAAAAAACCTCACCAGATGCTTTACAATGCAAAACAAATTAAAAAAAAAAAAAAGGAGCTGCTCTGTTACATGGTGGGGCAGAAAGGCCAGAGCCCCCCACTCAGCATCTCCCTGACCCCTGGGGCACCTCCATGGACCCCCAGGGAACCTCGTATCAGAACAACCTCACCCAGACCTCAGTCTCTCTGCCTTCAGCGAGTTTTTTGGTTCCTCGGCCCCTGAAGAGGAGCTGTACTCACGCCTCGCCCTCATGGAGCTCACGGCCCATTTCACACTCACGTGGACAGCACAGCATAGACAAACATAAACACAATCACCAGGCTGACAGTCTGCACACACTGCATGAACATACCAGCTAAAACCCAGCCTACAAAAATCAATCCACAGTCCATGGGCTGGAGTCCTCTGTCCTTTGAGATACATCCTAGGCTCCAGGCACAATGAATCCCTCACTTCTCCCCATGCATGTGCCGGCTCTAACCCCAGGGCCTTTGCTCAGGTGCCCCTCTCATTAAGAACGTGCTGTCTTCCCCATCTCTGTGTGCTCAACTGCTCCCCGTTCTTTGAGACCTGGCTCAGAGGAAGCCTCTTCTGACTCTGTCTCCGGTCAGACAGAGACCGCCCCCTCCTTCGCCTGGAAGCTCACTCCCCCTTGCTGTAGGCTTATTCGTGTCAACAGGAGGCAGTAGATTAAGGGCACGTTTGGCAGCCGGCCTGTCTGGGTACCAGTCCTGGCTGGGCCCCTTGTTAGCGGTGGTGCCCTGGCCCCCGATTTCCTCATCGGAAAGCTGGGATACAAACAGTTTCTGCTTCACAGGGTGTGGATTAAATGAGGTGATGCCATGAAGCCTCAGCAGAAGAGCTGGCCTTCTGTGAGCCCTCAACACGTGTTAATGAGTCTGGGGTCACAGCTGAACCGTGTATCACAGCTGTACCTGGTGTGTATCACAGCTGTACCTGGTGTGTATCACAGCTGTACCTGGTATGTATCGCAGCTGGAACTGGGGTCACAGCTGAACCGTGTATCACAGCTGTACCTGGTGTGTATCACAGCTGTACCTGGTGTGTATCACAGCTGTACCTGGTATGTATCGCAGCTGGAACTGGGGTCACAGCTGAACCGTGTATCACAGCTGTACCTGGAATCATAGCTGGAACTGGGATCACAGCTGGCAGACCTATCACAGCTAGACTGGAAAGTGTCTTCAGGGCAGGGGGATTTACAACCCAGCTCTGCAACACCCCCCCTTTCCAGGGAATCTTTAGGGAGCTCTGGAGCAGAAGGTGGTCAGGAAGGGGCTCCACCATCCTGGACCCTGGACCAAGAGGGAATGTGCTGGAAGGCTGCCTCGTCCCGGCCTCCCACCCGTCCCATGTTCAGCCACATCACACAGATACCGCCTGAGGAGCATACGGAATCCAGAGGAACAACGTGGCCCAAGCCCGTGCATGGCAGGTGCACAACACATTTGTTCAATGCGCGAATGTGTCAGCTTACATCTCCGCTCAGTATGACAGCAACAGGGGGGAAACTGGGACAATCTTGAACACCTGTATCCACTGGTTCTGGCAGGTGGGTATTCTTACCATACCATTTACAGATGGGGAAACTGAGGCTCAGAGGGATGGAGTGACGTGCTCAAGGGCCCCGAGGGTAGAGCTGGAACTCAGGTCAGTGCTCACAGTCTGTTACAGCCAGTAGGTGGCTTTGGGAAGCAGGATTTGTGGATGGTGGGTCCACCTAGTGAGAGGCCTACCTGAAATGCTCCCCCCAGCCCATATCCTCCACGCCCGCTCTGGGTGCCTGATGACGAAGCACTGACCAAGCCAAGCAGCATCGCTCAAGGAAGGTGCAGTCCCTCTAGCCCTGCTGGAACCCCCCAGGAGCCCCGTCAGTGGCAGGTCGGGCCCTTTCTCTAACTGTTCTGCATTCTCCCCAGGCCTGCGGAACCGTTTGCCCAGCACAGACTCCGCTGCCCCAGCCTGGGAAGACGGAGAGCACGTATCAATCGGCACGTGGGTTTATTTCATTGATGATTCAGGAAGATGTGCAGGTGGCATTCTGGAAAGCGTCTACACGTGATTCATCCGACTTTCACTTTCGCAGAAAGCTGTGCTTCTAAGGGATTTATTTTTCCCGGTGGCGCTGGGGGTTGGGGAGGGAATATAAGCCTTGCAAGTCAAATACAGCACTCGTGTTTGGAAACCCATAGACTCACACGTGTTGCTTAAGCCCATTATCTGCCCTGATAAGCTGCCTCTTTCTTCTCCACTAATTTAAACCCAACCTGTCCCTTCAAGTCACCCAGAGTCCCCAGCTGACACTGAGACAGCACCTGCCAGGCACTCAGCGCTTGACACGTGTTACTGTGATCCTCACAGCGACCCTGTGAAAGAGGCCCTGTTATAATCTCATGGCACAGATGAGGAAACTGAGGCACAGAGAGGTTAGGTAACTGGCCCAGTGTTCCACAGCTGGATAAGAATGGAGCCAGGACTTGACCGTGACACAGAGTTGGCCCCATCACTGCTGGGACACTAGTCGTAGACCCCCGTCCACCCGGACGGACCCAGCTTCTGCCTGCTTCCCTGGTGTAATTATTAACAGTGTCATTATGATTACTCCAGACTTGGGGCTCCTGAATCCTGCCTCCGCACTTCTCTCCTTTCTCCCCATCCTCGAGGGCATGCAGCATGCCTGCTCTTCCTCCATACCTCCCCCCCCCCCCCCGCACACAGTAGGACCACACCCCTCTGGGGTGAG
Organism: Phocoena phocoena; assembly: GCF_963924675.1. Classification (NCBI taxonomy): domain Eukaryota; kingdom Metazoa; phylum Chordata; class Mammalia; order Artiodactyla; family Phocoenidae; genus Phocoena; species Phocoena phocoena. The sequence continues at coordinate 6,644,554 of NC_089228.1, read as the reverse complement.
CATATGACCTGGTCTGGCCTATCAGCCAATTCCATCCTCTGGCCACAGGGATTAGTTCAAGAGTGGCTCCAGGTGACCCAGTAGGGGGGAAACCCTGAGAAAGAGGTGCCTTTGGCTGCTGGGGGCCTCACGGGGTGAAGGCCTGCCCGAGAATGAAGCCAATACAGAGGACGGTGGAGGTGGAAGAGAGCAGGAGAGGGACGGACAAAGCCCTTCTCAGCACTGGCGGCCCTGGATCCAGCCATGCCTGAGGCCAGAACAATCCCTGGATGTCTCAGGTGCACAAGCCAGAAAATCCCCTTTTTGCATAAGCCAGTTTGAGATGGGTTTCTGTCAAATAGAATCCTAATAGATAGAAATGGTGATGATTGTTTGGTAGAAAACCTTCAAAGCACTTTCAACTCACTATCTCCAAACGGCAGAGAGCGAAGTAGCACAATTCCCATTTCACGGAAGAGAAAGCTGAAGTTATCAGTCTAAATATCTTGCCTGAGGTCATGAACCTACTTAGTGACAGAGGCAAGGCTGGGAGGCCTCCCCCCACCGGCTTCACGCCTGGCCCTCCTCCACCCCTGCATGTATTATAGACGGTGGTTGGTTACCTCAGCCTCTTAAATACCTGGAGGGGCTTTGCTCCTCCAGGCCTCGCCCCTGACAGCGTTCTGGGCTGTTTTACATGAAGAGGGCGGTGGGGAGGGGCTGGTGGGGGAAGGCGTCCTCCCTCATCTCTGGCCAGGTATGAATTCCCTGCATGGACCCTGTGTCTGAGCGGCCCCCAGCTCCACCCTGCCTGGGACACTGCTATAGCTGTGTCTGCCTCACTTTCCCTGTTGACCTCTCAGGGCTCCAGAGATACCTGGGGAGACGGAGCACACGGAGAAACAGAGCGTCACAGTGACAAACAGGAGACCCCCTTTGCTGCCTTCGTGCCCCTCCCCCCCGCCCCCGCCCCGTGCCTGCGCAGTGGTGGCTCTGCGTAATGTGGGCCCTGCCAGGTCTGAGGGGTGTCTCGTTCATCATCGTGTTCATGCCACATGGGGTACCATCTCCCACGATCTGCTCTCCTGTCCTCCCTCAGCCCCTCTCTCTCCCCGACTTGGGCAGGCCATAGGATTCATACAAAATTAACTGGAGGTTCCATTTCACAACACTCCGATGTATCCGGTTCCCACCCTACCCTGCGGCTGCCCTGTCTTCTTTGTCCCCTTTCTCCCCCACCATGAAATATGCAATGCAGGGAGCGCCCAGCAGGGCCTCTTGAGCTGCCCCTGCTGACAGCTGGTGGTGCAGGGTCAGGAGTGAAGGACGAGAGCCATGCATGCCGAGTGAGTGGCTCAGGGCACTGCCACTCCAGGCTCCCGGGAACTGAAGCTAAGTGTTCTCTGGGTGACACAGGGTGTCCTGTGTCCTGTCCCCACACTGCAGCCTTCCATACTACACAGAGAGGGACGCTAAGCACCCCACCTCTTCCTTCTCCCTCCCTTCCTTCATTCTGCTGATGCTTTCTGAGCCCCAGGCATTGCAGCAGGTGCTGGGATACAGTGGAGAATGACAATCAGCTCCTGCCTCAGGGCTCACAGGCCACCCCAACACCCACTACCCATCTTTCCAGACAATGCGAAGTCGCCTCCTCTGGGAAGCCTCCTCTGATAGCACACTGACCCTTTGTTGGGCACCATCTTATTTAATTGCCTAATTTTTGTACAGGGATGGGGCCAGATCATGATCTTTTTTTAAAAAAAGAGATACTTGGGTATAATAATAACAATGATAACGAACATCATTTTCTAAGTGTCTAGGGACTGCCACACAGTGCTAAGCCCTTCATGTGGATGACCTGATTTATTTCTCACATCATCCTGTGAGGTAGGTAGTGTTATGCCCATTTTACAGATAAGACAACTGAGGCTCAGAGAGGATTCACTGAACTCTCCCAGTGTCCCTTGAAGAGTAAGCCAGTCAGGATTCAAACCTGGGTCTCAGGGGCTCTACTGTCCTAGGCTGGACAGGTATGGAAAGAAGGGAGCAGTGGAGGGCACGAAGGGAGGGGCATTACCAGGATGGAAGAGAACCAGCAGTGGGAGAGGAAAGCAACGGCACGCAATGGCCCAGTGAAATACCCAACACTGCCAGACCACGCGCGCTGAGTTCATGGCCTGTGCGGGCAGCAGGTGGTGTCCCGGGTGGGAGTTGATTTCTATGGCTTCAGAACCCCTCTGTCACTTGCAGAGATCTTTCTGCCTAAAATTAGCTGGATGTGAACAGGAAGGCTAATTTATGCGGGGCCTGGAGCAGTTTCCGGGAGTGTGACTCAGAGGCTGCTCCCTGCTGACGTCAGCAGACTAGGGCAGGGGGTGTCGGGAATGGCCAACCTGGGACCCTGGGACAGGGCTTTGAAGGGCTTTGAAGGGCTTTGAAGTTGGGGGCTGGGGCTGGAGGCCAAGCATTTCCCTGAGTCAGAAGAGGGCTAAACAGGGCAGAACAAATGCTGAGCATGAGAGGGAAAATGAAAAGTGCCCTGGTGGCTCCACCCTCCTCAGACCCTTGGCAGACAGAAGGCACCTTCGCAGGACTGTTCCTAGGTACATGCGCGTGGCTGGGGGCTGAGGGCACACCTGGCTGTGGTGTCTGACACAGCTGTGTTCAAAGTCTGAGCTGATGTGAGCCATGGTGGTGACCCTGAGCCCTCATGCTTCCCATCTGTGAAATGGGTAACACCACCTGTTGCCAGGAATGTGGGTGCTAAGGATGCAGAACAGCCTAGTAAAACGTGTAGCATCAGCTCAGACACTGGCCAGTGTCCCAGAAGCGTCAGATTTCACCGTTTCCGGAGAACGTGACTGCTTCTTCCAGAGTAGTGATAATCATACTGGAAACAACAAAAGCTGATGTTGACTGAGGACTTCTATGCCGGGAACTTGGCCTGATCTCAATGTTCAAAACCCATGTTACTGATGGGGAAATGGAGGCGTTTAGTCTCTGGGGCTGAATTCTAACACACAGTGCTGTCCATGTGCCTGGTAGGCAGGGTACTAAGCTACTTCACTTTAGCCTCACCACAACCCTATGAGGTAGTCACTATTATCATCCCATTTTTCAGATGAGGAAACTAAGGCACAGAGAGGCTGAATAACTTGCCCAGGATCACACAGCTGTTAAGTGACACAGCTGGGATTTGAACCCAAGCTGTCCAAGTCCAAGCCCAAGAGTAGCACTATGCTCCTCTGTCCTTCCCCAAACCTCTTTCAGCTCCATCTGCACCCTGGGACATCCTTCAGGGGATCAAGGCAGCAGGGGCTCTGGTTAATCCTACTGTGGGCTTTCCTCCTTCTCAGGGACGTTTCCCATGAGAGATCTCACTTGATGCTCATGAAATATTAGAAAACCAAGGCCTAGAGAGGTCAGACAAAAGCCTCAAGGGCACACAGCTGACAGGCAGCAGGGCAACAGTCGGAGCTGTCATTATCGTTTCCATTTTACAGATGAGAAAACAGAGTCTCCTTTATTTTTCTTTGCATGTAACTTCTTGCAGCACGTCAGCAGTCTGGGGAATTCTAAGAAATATGGCTCTGTGCCACATCACACGCTTTCTCTTCTCTTCCCTCCATAGCCAAGTTCAAACACCTCCTCCTCCAGGTAGCCTTCCCTAACCTCCACTGCCCACCCATCTCGTTTCTCCTCGATCCCTGGGGTCCTTGCTGCACTTGGTCTGGATTATCTGCTGTTCTGGCTGCTCAGCCATCTGAGAGCTTCTCTCTGTGGGCTGGGGACTCAGTGGCCACATCTCAGGGTTTTACGGGTCAGTTACCCACCCTCCTCTGTGCCAGGCACCAGGATGGGTGCTGGATGTTCAGAGAGGAGCAGGACAGGATTCCGGCCCTCAGGTGCACACCTGCTGTCCCCAGCTGGAGCGTGGCCATGAGCCACTCGATTTCCCAGGTCCCCGAGCCTGTCAGGTGGGAGGGGAGGGTGGATTTCTTAACCTGGGGTCCAGGGCCTAGCTTTGAGGGGCTCTGCGAACATGCTGGTAGCGTGGACCACACTGTTGCACACAGTTGACTATTCTTCTGCGGGGAGGGGCCATAGCATCCATCAGGTTCACCACAGAGTCTGGGGTCCAGAGACACTTAATAATTCCTGACTCAAGAGAATCTCCTGGTCCCATTCAAAAGGCAAAGACCATTGGGACAACCCTGCCTCCTAGCAGGTCAGGTGTGCCAAAGTGATGGTGGAGGTGAGCATGGGCCATTCTGCCACAGATTGATGTTTACATGAGGCCGGGGCCCAGGAGCCCCCCAGGCTGAGCCCACTCCCACCTCAGGGCCACACGTGGCTGTTCTCAAGCCCTGAGCTAGAATCACGCAGGGAAGAAACGACGCTTCCCCTCTTTCCACCCTCCCTGCCAAAACAAAACCAAACAATATCAAAAAAGCAAAAGGTGTTTCTAAACTTCTGCCCAGACTCAGCAAGGTGGGCAAAACATCAGAGACAGCAGCGAATCTGGGAAGAAGGACCAGTCTTAGCTTTTCCTCCTGACCCAAGAGAGGAGGGCCCCAGACGAAGAGGGACACTGACCCCTGGCGCCGCAGGGCACGATGGGTGGCGGCACAGCAACGGACTGTCTGGCCCTGGCTGAGCAGCTAGGTCCACAGGCAGCCTCAGATTTCTTGTCTGTCAGTGGGGATGAGACTTCAGATGCTGCCTGCCTCCCAGGTTGTGGTCTATACCTGGTGGAGGGATTGTCATCCACTCTCTTTAGAATAATCATGGCTACCACACATTGAGCACCTACTGTATGCTGTGCCTACTGAGCACCTACTGTGCGCTCAGGCTTCCACTGGGCACTGTGAGGTAGGTATCGGCCAGAGGAAGAAAGTGAGGCTCAGTGCAGTTTCTCTGCACCAAGCTGCAGGACTGGGAGTGCCAGGGCAGAGTACCTCACACCTGTGCTTTTGGGGTTTATTTAGGGAACTTTTCTTCTTCCTCGTGAGGGGAAGGTAACCCAAACTCTGAGCTCTGGTGCCCAAGCTGGGCTGGTGCCCTCCCTCTCTGCCTTGTGGCAGATGACATGGCTTTGGTCCCCTCCAGAAAGCTGAAACCTTCCCTGTCTGGAGATCGCAGGCCTGCTCATTTTGGCAGTTGTAAGAAAGCCCCACGCCCAGCTCCAGGGCAAGACACACATGGGCATCTGTCACCTTTTCCGGGACAGCCCATCTTCCTGCCTGCCCTGTCTTCCCAGCAGCTCCACGGCTGCCCCAGAGACCGAGGGATCCCCAATCAGAGTCTGGATTTGGATGAGTCGGACATGACGCAGCCCAGCAGCAGGGGCTGGGGAGCTGGAATTGGCTCATTGCTTCCATGCTCAAGCCTAGATGAGGGGGGTTCCTGGGGCCTGGGTAAGGGAGCCCAGGGTCTGACTGACCCCCGAATTCAAACCCCGTGTTTGAGCCTTGTGCACCTACCTTCGACAGGTGAGGTTTTGAGGCGCCGGCAGATGGTGTCGGTGTCCCCGTAGGTCTCCTTGATCTTGACCACGGCCTCGGTGCCCCGCAGCTCCATGAGGGAGCGCAGCTCCTCCATCGTGCACCCAAACTCGCCCCCATGGCTCGACTCATTTCTTTGGTTTTTGGAGTAAAAGTCACTGTTGGTCATGTCACCCATGTCTGCCGCAGTCCCCGCTCGGGGTGGCTCCGAGGGTCAGTGCTGGACAGGAGGCTGCCAGGCGACGGCTCCGTGTGGCTGTCCTCAGCACAACCTCACTGGACGGCTGTGGCTCCTGGCAGCTGACTCCAGGGGGCAGCCGAGGTGGGCTGGTGACAGTGGCGGTGGGCTCTGAGGGGCGTCCCCGGGCGTGGGGCAAGGTCCAGGGGCCGGAGGGGCTCAGGGCTGTAGACCCAGGAGTCTCCATTCAGCGGGGCCCATGCTGCTCCCTGGAGCTGGCATCTACATGGTCAGGGGTGGTGGCTCCTGCAGGGGCAAGCAGAGAGTGGTGACAGGGGTCAGACACTGGAGGCCTCATGGGACAGGTACCCAGGAAGGCCCGGCTTGCAGGTGCTACACACACGCCCCCCCACCCCAAATAACACCCACCACACATACACATACCTGGACGTGGATGTTCGTACAATACCCCATTGTGCACCGGCACCCACTGCAAATCCAAACGTACTGACACCCGCTAGGCCCTCCACGCTATACCACCCCCCAGCATAGCCTGATGTACCCTCATAACACATGCTAACCCCCTAATTGTCCACTGTGGACACACGGACTTGGCGATACGAACCCCGGTGTACACACACCCTGTGACATGCCGCTTGGGGTGCAACACCCCACCTGCCTACTATTTTTAGGGCCCACCCACTGCCATACACACACACCAACACAGGGCCCCCTTCACACACACGGTGGCGGACACCCCCTCCCCACCATGCACACTGTCACACGTAGTCACATTTACAGGCGTCATCTTAACATCCCCACCTCCTCCCCTCAAAAATACCAGTGCTCACAACCCTGTGTACACACATGCCATGCCCACACAATCAGGGGCCTAACCCCCTGTCCCCAAGTAACAGCTCCCAGACGCCCCAGCACGGATGCTTCCCCTGTCCACGCCTCCTATAGCTGCCGAAACGCACTGCTCTCCCCGCTGAGTCTCACAGGCGTGGGGATGGGAGGAAGCAACCTGCCTGCACCCGCAGCCCACAGCTACACTGATCGAGGGCCTCAGCCTCGCCAGAGGGTCCGTCTCGTGCATATTCACCAGGATGTCACTGTGGCCCTCAGAATGAACCGGGGTCAACAGAACCCTCACCTTGGGGCCCCAGAGTCCGGAACCACGGAACGCGGCTGCCACGTCCCTTAGGGAGCCCAGGAGGAGGAGGGAGCCCCGGCTACTCCCTGCCCGCCTGGCCACCCTTGCCGGAGTGTGGCATCTGTGGAGCTGCCAGGAGAGAACCCAATCCACCCAGATACCCAACACCGGTGGCCAAGGCCCCGGCAAGCGTTGGGTGACAAAGGGCCTCTGCTGAGCTCAGCTGGGTCTGGCACAGGGACTGGCCCCGCCCAGCGGCCGCGGAAAGCTGGCCGTCCTAGGCCCAGAACAGTGAGGGGGAAGAGGTGGGGGCAGGAAGGTGGGACTGAGCCCCACCCCAGCCCCAACTCCAACCTCGTGTCCCCCTCCCCTGCCCCATCTCTTTCCTTCACAATCCTTTCCTCTTGCACAGAGTTTTAGACCTGGAGGTAATTTAGGGTTAATCTCATTTTCCCAGTGAGGAACCTGAAACTCAGAGAGGGAAAGGAACTTGTCCAGAGACACACAGAGCAAGAGCGAACGGAGCCCAGAGCTGGGCTGGGATCTCCTGACTGCCAGCCCGTTGCTCTTTCCCCTCCCACTAGGGGGCGCTCCCTCCTCTCTCTCTAAAGAACAACACAGGATCCTAAATCACAGCAATCCGGGTTCAAATCCTAGATCTCCTGAACCCCGGCTGTGGGATCCTGGGCGAGTCCTTTCACTTTTCCGAGGCTCAGTTTCTTCATCTGTAAAATAAGTCATTCTCCCCTGTGCCCCAGCTACTTCCCAGTTTACTGGGAACTAATTGTGAACCACCGTGTTCAAATCCAGTGAGCTTCCACCCGGGGTACAGAGCTTCCCAGCCTGGATCAGGGGGTGCTGGAGCCACAGGAGAAGCCTGTCATACCTCACAGGAGGGCACTTGCACTCAAGGATGCAATAGGAAGCCTTATTTTCACACTGGGACCAACTGGTATCTTACCGAGTAGAACTTAAAATGGGCCTGATGCCTTAAGCAGAGACACGAGACACCAAAGAAAGTGCGTGCTTGGGATTCCCACCTGCAGTCCTGCAGGAATACTCGGGGTCCCTGGCCATCCGGGCATGCACCACCACCATAACCCGTGAGTTTTGACCCCAACGGTATATCCCCGAGAGGAGCAGGTGAGGCAGGGACCAAGCAGGCCTGTGTGTAGAGATGCCGTGGAGGTTAACTGGAGGGGCTCTAGAAGACACAGCCTCTGGGTTCAAGTTTTGCCACCTCTCAACAGACTGGGAGGCCAATTAACTTTAGTTTCATTATCTTAAACAAAGGGAGGGGGAGTAATAGTATCTATTTCATAGGTATTATGAGGCTTAAGTGAATTATTTCATGCAAAATACTAAGAATTGAGTCAAGCGCATGGTAAGCACTAATTATTGTGATTATTAGCAATCCATACAACCACTTTATGAGACAGGTAGTCTTGTTATTCCCTAGAACATATGAGGAAACTGAGGCCAAGAGAGGCGAAGTCACTTGCCCAAGGTCACAGAGTTAGCGAGTGGAAGAGCTGGGATTTGAACTCAGGCAGTCTGGATCCAGAGACACTGTTATTAATCAGGACGCTTTGCTGCCTTCCCTGGTGCATCTCCCTCATAGGGTTCTTACAATGCTTAAATGAAGTGCCATATGTGAATGAAAGTGCTTTGCAAAAACCACAAGGGACTCTGTAACGCCGAGGTGCTGTTTTCTATCTGTCTTCCTGCTACCTGTGGCGTGTCCTACAGGCACTGATAATTACATCTCTGACAGCACGAGCTATGAGACCCGTTAGCAGTAATTATATCTGTGATGACAACAGCAGAGATGAGTTAATGGGCTACTGGTGATTTTAATGACTATTGTGTTAAGATGAACAATGATCTTCAACCAACTATCCATCCATCTACCCATATGTCCATCCATCCATGCATCCAACCAACCACTCATTCATTGTGTTGTGTGCACCTACTTTGTGCTCACAAGGGGGAAGAGAGACAATTAGATGAGTGACCTCCATAATATGATGGGTTTGCCATGACAGGGAGTCCCAGGTGCTGTGCATGTCCAGAGCAGGAAGATGTGACCTGGCCCAGGGTATCAGAGAAGATTTTTCCTTTTAACATGAGTAGGGAGTTTTTTTCCCCTTCAGGAAAATGGGCTGTGTGACTTTGGAGAAGTCACCTACCCTTTCTGGGCCTCATCTGTCCAGTGAGGTTGACCCATCTGTCTTACAGGCTGCTGTAAGGACCCATTGAGGCCCTTATGTGTGGGTCTCTGTGTGGCTCCAGGCCTGGAGCAGATACTCCACAGTGCTGGCTTCTGCACCTCCCCCAACCTCCCTCCTACCTACGCACCCTGTTATTAGCAACTGCACCTCCCTCAAGGCTGAGATGAGGTTCATTTGTAGCCAGTTCTTAATACCACACTGACAGTCACCCCTGTCCTAATTGATGGGCACACTGGCTGCTATGGACTGAATGTGTCTCCCTGCCCCAAATTGATATGTTGAAGCCCTAAACCCCAGTGTGATGCTATTTGGAGGTGGCGCCTTTGGGAGGTAATTAGGTCATGAGGGTAGAACCCCCACAAATGGGATTAGTCTTCTTATAAAAAAGAGACTTGACAGAGATGATCTTTCTTGGTTGTGTGAGGACAGTGAGAAGGTGGCCATCTGTAATCCAGGAAGTGGGTTCTCACCAGGAACTGAATCTGCTGGTATATTGATCTTGGACTTCCCAACCTCCAGCACTATGAAAAATAAATTTCTGTTGTTTAAGCCACACAGCCTATGGTATTCTGTTATAGCAACCCGAGCTAAGACGTGTGCCTGGGCAGGGCAGATGTCTGGGCAGCCAGTCCTGGGCCCAGAGAGGTTGAGCAACACAACTAGGGGTCACACAGCCAACTGGGGTCACAGCCCACTGAAAAGCCCCTCCCTGTTTTCCAAGCTCCTGCTGTGTGACCTTGGCCAAGCCCCTTTCCTCCCTGGGCCTCAGTTTCCCATGTGGAAACTGAAGAGATTGGACTAGTGTTCTCTGGGGTCCCTTCAGGCTCTGATGCGCCAGCTCCTTCAGAATCCAGAATGAATGTTCTGACAATATTGGGTTTATGCATTTCGGTTTCATCTTATTAGCATTTAAATGACTCTGTATTGTTACATTTCAGTGACTCAAGAATAGGTTGCGGCACCTTAATAAAGAGTCTTTGCCAAGAGAGACTCTGGCAGAGGAAGGAGCAATGGATTTTTTTTTTTTTGGAGTTAATTTAACAAAGAAGAAATCTATCTTTCGAAGGAAGGTTTTAAAAAAAACACCCCAAAACCTAAACCATCAGCTTTTCAAATCCTAATTGAAGGATGGGACATTGCAAATGAATTACGTGCTAAAAATAATTTTCGGATGCCGAATCCTCCTGTTCTCTGACCTGCGGAATTTAAATGCCATCTTAATACGTATTTATAAAGTCACCCTTCGCTTTGAATCGCCCCTGGCACCAGTGACAGATGTGGGGACACAGGCCCCGTCTGGACCCCTGATGACGAGGCCTGATGCTGCCACTTGGTAGTTTTGTGATGGGGGTGAGGGGTGGGGCAAGGTCTTAGCCCCTCCCTGGGCCTCCATCCCCTCTTACCCGCACGCCTCCCTCCCGCACAGGGCTTTGCGAGGCCTACCTGAGCTAGAGCTTAGAGCAGTTCCTGGCACAGCGTAAGACTTGTTCAACAGGGACTGTTCTTCTGATGGTAACTTAACTCGCTCCTTCCCTCTGCTCTCAGCTCACCCCCACAAGTCTTCTCTCAGACTGTCCCCCACGCTACTGTCCTGAACATGGGGCTCAGGCCAACCATGCCATCCCCACAAGGCTTCCAGCACCGCTTGGAAGGCTGGGGAGGGTCCCAGTTTGTAGGCACAGCTTACGGGGCTAGCCTCCCCTCTGCTCTGGTCCTGACTGACTAATCTCCACAGGCAGGACATTTTCTTTCCTCTCCTGGATGCAAATTCTGGCCTTTCTGTGGTCCCCACCCTGCTCCGCCCCAGCTGAGGGGACCCTCCTCGGTGCTGACCGGGGAAACGGGTGACCTCAGCCAGGCAGCTGGGGGCAGAGGGACAACTGCTCTTCTTCCCTCAGCCTCACTGGGAGAGTCAAAGCGTTGTAGCCACTGTCTTAGCCGCCCCTCTCTGGGGGAGGGAATGTTCCATGTATGTGTGTGTCAGAGGGTACCTGTGGTGTGTCAGCAGATGTGTACTGACTCTGGGTGACCCTGGAGGACAAGATGTGCTGTGCAGGTCTACAGGAGTACGTCAGAATGAGTGTGTACCTGTGAGTGTGAGTGAGCCAGAGATGTGTGTGCCCATGCCCGCCTCTGAGTGTGCAAGCCCCACGATCTGTGTGTGTGTATGCGTGTGTGTGCATCAAAGCTGACAATGACAGTCTCGGCTTTGAATTCTCACAGTCAAGGAGACAGAACGGGGAAAGAGGAAGGGAATTGAAAATGAATACCTCAGAGGCGAGTTTAGTGCTATTTTTAGAAAACTCCTATCCTGTTAACCAGAAAAGGAAAATCTAAAAGAAAAAAAATTATATATATATATATATATATATATATATATATATATATATATATATATATATTCCACAGAAGCAGCCACGCACCAGCCTCAAAGGCACAGATGGCGGAAGCAGGGCCAGGGTGTGGGCTGCTAGGCACTCAGGGTGTCTCACATAGCTTCTCACTCTCCTGCCTGGCTCAAGGGAGGGTAGGTCCCCAGCCCTTAGCTGCCCAGCAGGGTCAACTCTCTCTACTTCCCCTGTTCTCCAAAGGAGTTTCCAGTGTTACATGGTAGGAAAACCCCCACATTTTTGGTCCTCTAGGTGTCTTACATACCCACTCATCCACTCACCCATCCATCCATCCATCCATCCATTTGTCCGTCCATCCATCCATCCATCCATCCATCCATCCATCCATCCATCCATCTATCCATCCATCCATCTCTCCAATAACAAGCTGCATCTCAGGCCCTGCCCCAAGCACTGGGACTCTGAAGAGAGCAATGGAGGTGCACAGACCCTCCTTCTAGCTGTTGAAGTTATGCTCATTTTGCCACACAGAGTCCCCCGAAACCCCATGGTCAGGCTCTGCAGACCAAGTTGAATGATTCCTGCACAAATTTTGCTTCAGATTTTGGGAGGATGTAATCCAAATGGCACTTGCCTGGGAAGCAGATCTGCTGAGTCCCAGTCTTGGCTTGACCACTACTATTAATAGAGATTGCTTAGTACACGCTTCCATGGGCTGTGGAGTATCACTGTCCCTGTTTTACAGGCAAGAAAGCTGGGGCTCAGAGGGTTACAGATGGCCAATGCCGTACAGATGGGACCTGGCATAGTTTAAATACGCCTGCTTGAGTCCAAAGCCTCTGTGTTTCCTCTGTGTCCCAACGCCTTTCACCAACTCACGGTATGGCCTCGGACCAATGCCTTCTTCCCTGTGCCTCAGTTTCCTATCCTATAAAGTGAGAGGGGGATTGGACAGATACTCAGTCTTAAGGGGCCATTTTAGCGCCATCCTCAAGGATTCTCCCGTCACCGGATACTTGCTTCTAAGGGCACACACACTTCCCCAAGCCTCCTTGCTGTCCTGCCATCCCCAGAAGAGCACCATTCTAGTTGCAAGCCAACTCCTGCTTGACTGGAGGCCTAAGGAAGGAGAAATGCCCTAGAACCTGGGCGTCACAGGCTGATAATTCACCTGGTGCCTCTGACATCTACTGCCCGCCCCCCTCAGCCTGCCTTCCACGATTTGTACCCTTTATGTGCTCGTTTAGAAATCTTCCCTTTAAAAAGGAGAGTTTTCCGATGAAGCAAAAACAGTAAAGTCATCAGCATATCAAGGCAAGAAAGCTTAGCGGAGGCAGAAAAGTGTTGGGGGAGACTTCACTTTGGCCTGCAAGAGAGGGGACATGCAGTGAGAAGGCTGGGGACGGTGACTCTGCCTAAGACGGACCAGCTGTCCTGGACAGTGTCCTCTGGTTTCAGTCAAATGTCTCAGCCACCTCCCCAGCCTCATTTCTTGCCCTGCCCAACTTTCCCTACAGATGCAATGACTTCCCTGGCTGCCCCCAGCCTCCAGATCCTAACTGGCTATAGTGACACTGTCCCCTCCTGTCTTCATCTGCCTCCTTCTCTCCTGCCTCCAGCTTTGTCTCCGTGGATTACAAGCAGAGGCCTGAAGAAAGGACAAAAAATGATAACAGCAACGCTTGGATCATACCTGCTATGTGCCAAGTACCATTCTACGCGCTCCCCATTTGTTATCTCATTTAATCCTTCACAACAACCCTAGGCCACGGGTACTGCCACACTCCCGTTTTCCAGAGGAGAAACAGAAAAAGAGAGCGCAGTGATTGGCATAGGTCTTTGGTTGGAGGGGTGAGGGCAGCAGAGGCAGGTCTCACACACACACACACACACACACACACACACACAGACACTCTTAAGGGCTCACTCCCATCCCTCTTTCCACCAGACCCTTTTTTCTGGTTTCTATAATGAAGCACAGGGTTCTGCCATGTCAGTGCTCTGACCATAAACAACAGCAGGTCGCTGGCTCCTTGGGGAGTCTTCAGGCTTCACCTCTGACCGTGGAGGGTTGGGGCCCAGGGAGCCGTCTCTGGGGATGAAGTGTTGATGGATGGATGGAGGTGGGTGCTGGGAGGGATTGGGTAGCTAAGGTCAGGGAATCTGATAACCACAGGCCCCCCTCTCTCCGCTGCAGGCTGACTAGCAGAGGCCGGGAGTGAGCGCTGCCCACGTGCTTGTGGTGCTGACCGACAGCCCCCCTGGGGAGGACAAAGAAACACGCAGTGGGGAACGGTCTCCACTGGGAGCTGTCCCCAAGGCCACAGTGCTATTCGGGATCTGAGTTGGTTTTAGGGACCACGTGCCAAGGAGCTGTCCACGTTCTGCGGTGCTGACATAGGGCAAAGAGTTAGAGTGCCCTTAGAGCTACCCAGGATAGCAGTGCTGACCAACGGAGCGCAGGGTTGGGAAGCCTGAGGAACTGGGTGTGGGTGCAGTAGGGAGGGCACAGGGCATTTTCCTTGAGTTATGTGAGCAGGCATGGGTAGCTGACCCCAGGTATTTGTGCTGTCGCTCGAAGCCAGGTTGTCAGGCAATGAGGTGTCCTAGTGAGCAGGCCTGAGCCCAGAAAATGACACCAGGCAAAAGGTCACTTGGGGCCACTTACATGCATACACAGAAGACTCACCTCAGCCCATCAGTGCCACCTGTCACCAATGCCAGAAATCCCACCACTAATGATCCATTCTTTTGTGTTGTGCTTGGTCCCTTCCCTCTGGTTCCTGCTGGGACCATAGTTAAGTGGTGGCATCTCATTCTGTCTGAATTTATTAAATTCTTTCCTCCATGGAATGGGGAAGGAAAATTCACCCAAAGAGATGCCAAGGGATGAGTTTAAGTCGGGAGATTACTTTTGAATAGCTGGGTAAGTTCTTTGGGGTCCAAATCAGAGAAGCTGGAAGCTAAGGCTTGGGGAAAGTCATTCTATGTGGCCTGAGAACACAGAGGCCAGGAAAGAGAACTATATAGAAAAGGGGAAAAGGCAGAAAAGCAGGACTCCTAGATTCCAAGGAGAAGGGGAGTCAGACTGGTGCAGGCACTGGCAGGGGTTGGTGTTTGTATGTGTTCGGGGGTGTTTTTCAGATTCTACTTCTCACTACTGCAGTGAGTCTTCCAGGCTCAAGCGGAACTATCCCTGGTTTGACTGTGCACTCACTGCCTTTCCTGCCCCAGCCCAGGTTCTCTCCCTCAGAGCCTCCTTGGTGGAAAGTTAGTGATGTCTGTCGGGACACTGACTTGGCTTCAGACCTGAAGGTGGTGAATCAGAAGGTCTGGAAGCCAGAGGAGGAGCCCAGAGCAGGAACTGCCTCCCATGGCCAAGGTTTCCTCTCCTTCCTCTCTTGATAAAAGCTTCTCTGAGTGGAGCTCGGGGACCCCAGAGCAGGGTCACTCAAAGTGTGGTGCCCCAAGGGCCACCTGTGTTGGCATCACTTGGGGGCTGGTTGAAACACAGATTCCCATGCCCAAGCCTGAAGAGATGGGTCAATCTCTGGTGGTGTGGCTGGGAGTGTTAAACAAATAGAACCACTGCCCTAGAGCTTTGGGGGTCCCATTCCAGCCCCTCTTTCGGCCTTCTTCCTCTTGTAGCCAACATTCCCCTGGTTCTGTGTTCTAGAATCCTGTCCTGCTCTTGTAGCCCAGCCTACGGCTCAAAATCATTTCCAGCTCCCTGTCCCTGCTTTTCCAAATGCCACTTCCGGCTAGGCCAGGCCCTAGGTGTCTTCTGGGAATGACTCCCACCAGCCGCTCCCGGGCCCTTCTGTCTTTACACCCTTGCCCACACCTGATGACCCCTATCCCTTCTTCCCACTCCCCTATGGCTTCCCTGTTTTGGGTGAACTGCAGTCTTTTCCCACAGTCCTGCCCTTGACCCTCTTAAGGCCTCACCTCTCCCTGGCAATGTCACCCACCTGACATCAACCTGCATCTGAACATGACTGATTCCCAAACTGCCCTTTCCACCCTGCCCTTTCTCCTAAGCTCCAGAACCAAACTTTCCAGGACTCTCAAAAGTCCCCTCTGAAGGTTCTCCAGGCTCTCAGACTCTTCCACATGTCCTCATCCTTCTGTGACCTCTGTACCAATTACGGCATGTAAAGCGTCCTCTCAGATTCCCAGAATGGGACTATCAGGGTAGCCCTCGACTCCGTTCCCTCCTTACACTCCGTCAGGTACCCAGACCCAGGGACCACTGGGGTAAGAGCTCAAGCCTCATTGTCTTCCTCGCCGCCCTGGGCCCCTGACCTAGTTCAGGTTCCTTATCCACAACCTTTCAACCGGTTCCTCACAACCCACCCCCTCCACCTTCACTGTCCCCAGAGTGATGCTGACAGGGACGCTCATTTGCTGAGTGGCTTCCATGTGTCAGGAGCTCTCTTAGGCTCTGAAAACATCTTCTTCCACAATAACCCCATGAGGTCGGCATTCTTATGCCTATTTTACAGATGAGGAAACTGAGACTCAAAGAGGTGAAATAACATCATGCCAAGGCCACAAAGCTCACAAGTGGCAGAGCCAGGAGTGGAGCTGGGACCTGTCCGGCTCTAAAAACCTCTTGGATTTGAACATGCCACCCTCTGGATTAAAAACCACCACTGGCTCCTTGGTGCCTATTAAACAAAAACATATTCACAACCACTGCATCCAGGATCCTGCCTGATTGGCTCAGAGCCAACTTCTCTGGGCTCTGGGGTAAGTCAACTCCTTGTATTTGCTGAACAACTAACACATGTTCCGGCCTCCGACCCTCTGTATATACTGTTCCCTCCATCCGGGATGGTCTACACCCACTTTGCCACTAATCCAAACCTTCCTCTCTAAGGTCCAGCCCCAATGCCAATCTGTGAAGTTCTCTCTAATTCCTCTGCTACACATTTCAACCCCCTTCCCACTGCCAGCTTATACTTTGCACCCTCCACCCTCGGTCTTGGGGTGGGTTCTACCAGCTTGCCTTCCCGACTAGACTGTGAACTCTCTGAGAACAGGGCCTCTCCAGCCCCCAGCACAGGACCAGCCTCCACCAATGCTGGTTCCATCACTGAGAAAGCAATCTGACTACGGAAGGACACTGGGGACAACAGATCTGGGGACGCAGCCTGCATTTGGAAAGTGAAAACTGGTCAGCCGAGTGGCTGGATGAGCGGGTGTTGAATGCACCCAGGCAGCGTGCATTACAGAAAGCAAGCTGGCAAATCTGCACCTGAACCTTGGGAAGCAGCTGCTCCAGCATCCCATTTCACAGATGAGCAAGTGGAGGCTTTGCCAGGTTAAGGAAGTTGCCCAGGGTCACATCACGGTTGGATTCGAACCCAGGCAATCTGCCATCAGAAACCCTAAGTCCCTCCCAGGATGACTCAGAAGCCAGAAGATGGTGGTGGCTAAGACAGTGTGACACACAGGAGCATCTGGGGTCTAGTGGGGAGATGTCCTGGCCCTCCTGGACCACACTGATCAGACCTGTGTCTTCTGCCACACCCAGTGTTACATCCCACAGAGGATCCTTGTGGTCTGGTCATCGTACTGTTCTCCCCCCAACTCTTCTCTGTTCTCTACCCAAAGCTGGAGAACAGGGATAAGGTCAGGTCAGAATCTGTCAGGAGGCAGGTCCAGGCTCAGGCCCAGGGACTAGGCGGGGCGCTGGGAGCACAGGACGCCCTGCGATGACCGTCCCTGGCCCCGGAGCCTCCCCTCTGGCAGCCCCAGACCCCTGACCCCAGAATCCCACGCCTCATGGGCCTGCAGAATCTCTTTGGCCCCCTCACCCAGCAGGCCAGCTCTGCAGCTCTTCCCCTGACTTGGCATGGCTGTCCCGGCCACTGCGGAGACAAACAGAATCCGCCCGGCACCTTGAACAGATGGCGCCACTTCTAAAAATAACGCCGCACCACGCTCCCCGGCGCAGCCAGTCCCGGCGACAGAAGGGGGTGCGGGTGGGCGCTGCTAGCTGTGCTCACCAGCCATCTGCACAGGGACAGATGCGAACGCAGCCTCCCTGGGGGTGTGGGCCCAGGGGACCCCAGCCTCACTGAAGCTGTGCAGAGCCGTGGGCCTTACCTTCCCTGAAGCGAATGTAAGGCGGCGACGACGGGTGTGTGTAGCCTGGCTCCCCTCTCTCCCCATCATCGTGGAGCCCCGGCAGCCCCTCCTCCACACGTTGCGTGGCTGGGATTCCCACCTGGAACACCCGTTCTTTTTCGCCTGCTGCTTCTACCCCATATCGGGGCCCCTATACCCACAATCCCTAGTGCCATCTTCTCTTGGGAATTTCCTCCCACTCCCAGAAGCTTCTTCTTCCCTCTGTGAATTCTTAAACCACTTTTCAGTGGACTTGCAACCTAGTAGGGTCAGAATCCCTTTCTTTGAGCTTAGAGTCAGAGAGATCTGGGTAAGAACCCTCAATCTGCCATCACTGAGGGATCGTGGGTAAATCAAGGCACTTCTCTGGCCTCAGTTGCCGCGTCTCTAAAATGGAGACGGTCCCTTCCTTGCAGGGTGGCTGGGAAGGTAATGTGAGTTGATGCAGGGCACAGGGTTCAGCCCAGAGCCTGGCTAGTGAGAGACACACAATCAACTGGAATGATAGTGATTTCTAGACGGGGAAATGGAGGCCCTGAGTGGAAGGCACTGGCCCAAGTCCTCAGAGCAGGTGCTGGCAGAGCCAGGTTCAGGCCCGAGGCCTCTGCCAGAGCTTTTACCCTCCTAAGACATTCTCCTCTGTTTCTGGGATATTCCAGGGATATGTCTCACCTTCATCCTTGTGCAGGATTTTCCCTGAGTGCCAGTTCATCTCCGAGCCTGGGAGCTGGCCAGGAGGCCTAAGGGATGCCCTGAAGATACCCCCTCCCCATTTCTCACTAAGAACCAGCCCTGAGTCCCAGCCTGACCCCTCCGGCTTCTCAAGGAAGTTCAAGTCCTGCCAGAAAGTTTAAGAGCTCAAAAGCCAAAGTGCTTCCAAGGCCCCAGGAGACCCCAAACCTTGGACCCTGGAGGTATCCACATCAGCAGACCTCCCACGATGGCCCCCAAAGGTGCCACTCCCTCTGATTTCCCTTCCTCTCCCCGTGGGGCATGGCCCAGACCCCCTCCCCCACCCCATCACCGTTATTCTGCTTTTCAAAAGTCCTGCTCCAGCCATGTCTGCCCTTCCTTTCTCTCCTGGAGTTCCCCATGGCTCTGGGGGGTCTCCCGAAGAGAAGGCGTACAGGGATCCATGGTGGGGGGAGCCTGATGTCCCCTAGATTTCAAACCTCATGTCACGCTGCTTCTGAGGCCTGCTCTCTGCTGGGTGTAATACAGGGGAGTTTAGATTTTGGGTTTCAGATGCAGTCAGAACAAATTGTGCACAATTCCACGTCCTGGGAGCTTTCTCCAGCCTACCTCACTCACTCCCTACCTCTCTAGATATCTCAGTCCCTGACACCTCCTGCTAAATCAGGGCTTTTGCTACCCCAGACTCCTTGTTACAACTGACTGACAAAGCCAGAGCCGTCACCTCTCTTTCCCTCTCCAGGGTCAGGCCTGGCATGAAATGGGTACCAGGTTCCGGGGGCTCTGGTGTGTGCATCTTTAGCGGCGGCCACAGATGCCAACGCTACCAGGCCTGCTTGGAGCTGGTCCTTGTGCACCACGTCCTGAACTGCGGGGGTACTCCAGGAAGCCCCGCCCCAGGGCAGAGAACACCAGAGGGGTATCACTGCTTGTAAGACTTGAGGGAAAGCCAGAAGAGGCCCTGATTCCACAAGCTTCCTTGAATCCACAGACCAGAAGGGACCTCAGAGGTGAAAATCCCTGGGATGCCCAAGCCCCTTCATAGCACCTGTGTAGAGTCCTGCTTGGGCTTGCATGCTTCCCTTGACAGGGGGTTCACGCCCTCCTTCCATGATAATCTATGTCCGCGCTGGGAATTACCGAGTTCTGTGGGTTGAGCTGAAATTTCCTTCTTGCCAACTTTTTATTGTTTTACAGTTAATGGGCGTTTTCCAGCTCACACAGAACAACCCTGCTCCCTCTTCTCCACTTGAAGTTCACGACCGTGGACGCATACATATGTGTGTGCCAGGGCAGAACGTGTGCCAGGGAGCACACGTGTGGTTGCACGAGGGCATGCATAAGCCTGCTTGAACATGTGTGAGCTGGGGGTGGGGGCAGCGGGGGCTGTGCTGAGATTTGCAGAAATGTATATATTTTGGAAATAAGACTCTAGATGGTGCCTGTAGGGGGATGTTAGGGAGCCATGGGTCATGGCAAAGACTCTTACTACCACCTCGAGACAACCTTAGTCTCACAGTTTGGGAGATGGGTGGGTGGCGAGAGGGGGCACCCACAAAGGCTCCAGAACAGAACAGAAGGCCAACCTGTAGAAGCTGCCTTGTCACTGTCTCTGTGGCTGTCTGCAAGGTGGCCCTGAACCTCTGAACCCCACACCATGCCATCAGATGACTTTATCTCTCAGGGAACTCTGCCATTAGGGCTCGACCTGAACAAAATGACAGCGACGACAGAGTATCATTTTATACGAGTCATGAAATGCTTTTCAGCTTGAAGTTCACAAAGAACCCACTGATTATTTACATTTCAGAAGTAAGGAACTAAGGCGAGAAAGATGCAGGGGCCTCTGGTGGGCCCCGCAGAGAGTGACGTCTCCGGGGGGCAACCTGGGGCATCAGGATTCCGCACAGAACATACAACTCCGGGGCTGGTCACCCCCAGCCATGGGTGGATGGGCTTTGGGTGGGCTTGGCCAGGAGGTCTGCCATCAACTGTCCCTGGGCCACCATCTTCCCTCTTTGGCTTGAGTTTCTCCATCTGTAAAATGAGGAGCTTGGACTAGAGAGCTTATAAGAGACCCTCACATACTGGCTCGTGGTAAGTCTTGGACACTGGATTGGGCACAGGGGAGGGGGCTTCTATGGCTCTCGGAATCCGCCCCCCAATGGCCATGTGTTTGCCCTTGGATCAGCCAGAGCTATCTTCTGGATACTGGGACATCTATGGGGGGAAAATTTCCTGTTTTAAAAAATAAAAAAATCAGCTCAGAGCTTCCTTGTGAACATGACTTAGCACAAGCTCTTCCCTTCCATTTGCTTCTCTGCCTGTTAGACTCCTATTCACCCTGCAGGGCCCAGCTCAGAGGGCCCCTTCTCAGTGAACACTATGCCGACCTCACTCTCCAGGCAGAGACAACTGATCCCTCCACTGGGCTTGACCGTTGACACCATCGAGGGCAGGGGACTGTGTCCATCTACCTCCAGATCCCCAGTGCACCTGACAGACAGAGTCAGTGCCTAACAGAAGCTTGCTGAGTGACCACAGGAACCCACAGCCTGACCTCAGAAACTGAGAGAGAACAAGATTGCCTGGGTCCTGGGTTCACCCACTTCTTCAACAGCTGCTTGCTTTTGAGGCAGAGAGCATGCACTGAGCGCCTACTGTGTACCCAGCAGTGGCCTCCAGGAAGGATGGATGCTGTGGCCTAACTAGAGGAAATGAGATCACCTCCCTGGCAGGGAGATGGTCACAGTAATCATGGCAGCAGAGCAGCAGTAACAGTAATAAAAATAATCATAAGAGCAACTAAGTGTTATTACTGCCAAAGGCCATTTAGCTTTTTCTACGCACGATCTCGCTCATATGCATAACAGCCCCTGAGGTCGACACTCTAATTTCCTTCATTCTACAGATGATGAAACTGAGGTTCAGATGGTGGGGTGACTGCCTAAGGTCACATCAGGGTCTGCACTATGGTCTGACTCCCAAGGCTGTACTCTTGACCTTGGCACTTAACAGAGCCCCAGATCTGAGTTCCTGGTGTCCAGGTGGGCTGGGGACTGGGAGGAGGCCCCCAGGCTTTTGCCAACTTCAGCATCCATAGGAAACCCCCCAGTGGGATTCTTGTCTGCAACACTGCTGACAGGTGCGAGGCGGGGGCTTTGGCTGACCTGGCAGGCTGGGTATGAGGGGCGGGAAGCAGATGGCAGCCCCTTCCTGTGTTTGGAAGAAGTCAAGGGTGAAATCCTGGAGCCGTCAGCCTGGCCGCGTCACCTGCTGTTAGAAACGGCCCCTGGGCCAGAGGGCTGGCGGCCACCCAACGTGGCTCTGCTGACGAATGGTAGGCCTGGGGAGGTGCCAGCCCAGCCCTTTTCCATGGAGAGCGTCGCTATCTTTTTATAATTAAGGACTGTTACTGGAAGGGGTTCTTCACAGTACTACCTCCTTTGTCTTGCCTGTGACTCTGGGGCAGAGGGAGCAGGGTGCCCATTTTAAAGATGCGGAGACTGACGCTCAAAGAAGACAAGCAAGTTCCTTGATGCAGGTCCCTCACAGTGCTGGGACTGTGAGGCAAGGGAGGCGCCCAGGGTGCAAAATGCAAGGCAGTACTCATTCTCAGGCTCCTGCCCATCCCTCCCCTAGCTGTCTGTCCTGCAGTTCAAGTCCACCTGAATTAGCCATGCACCTACTTGCCCCGCCCCCACCCCAAACACAGGGAAGAGAGTGAAAATCTACAAAGTGATTTTAAACCCATTTTGGTAATTGTGAAGATGACGCAGCCGTAATAGATTCTAAGAAGTACCCAGAATTGTAAAAGAGGTTTAAAGTCGATGTCCTAGCAATCAGTGCCCTGAGCAGCAATAGATTTTGGGGCAAAGAGTTCATTTCTCACTTCCGCTCACTTGGCAAACGTTTGCTGTGGGCCCACTACATGCCTGGACTTGTGGGATGCGACGTGGACAGAAAGGACTCGGACGCAGCCCTGCTCCCTCCCTGTGCAGCATGGGTTCTGCACACTATAACGATTTCATGCAAATAGTCATGATAAACCAACATTCATGCAGCATGTTCTATGTGCCAAGATCTGTGCTACGCATTTTACAGTCGTCAGCTCATTCGATCCACATCACAACTCTGAGGCAGGTATTCTTAGTATCCCATTTTGCAGAAAAGAAAAATGAGGCAAAGAGAGGTGAAGTAACTTGCCCACGGTCAGGGAGAATACAGTAGAGCTGGGATGGATGCTCAGTACAATGTTTGGTGGGTGAACGAATGAAAACGTAGGGCAGGTCGAGCAGGGGTGATGTGATTGGTTAAATGTGACCACGCAAAGTGCCCTCAGAGCTCCAGGAAGCGGCATAAGGCCTCCTGAGGGCAGCGCTAGGAGTGGGTCAGGGAATTATCTGTGCTTTTGGGCAAACTTCGGCTGCAGGCTTCCAAGAAGAGGGTGACAGTGACAGCCACCGTATCAGTTAGCAGCGCGAGGAAGCTCCGATTTCTCCCTCTGTGAGCCTGACCACGTGCCCCATCTATAAAAATATCCCAGGCTGATGGCCCCTTTTACCCTGAGAAAGTGGGCTCTGAGACAGGTCGGCCCTGGGCAGGTATGAGAGGAAGAGGAGGCCTCTCCTGGGCTGCCCCGGTCAAGGGTCCCAGCCCTGAGCCCTCCTGCTTCCCGGCCACATGGTGACCATAGTGACGGGGCTCCGGCCTGCAGGGAGGGGGCTGCAGCTGGACACCCTGACACCCAAGCCTCCCCAGCTCGCGCCTCAGTTGCCAGGCAACCAGGCAGCTCAGGTTTCGGGGGCTGAGGACAGGGCTCGGGTGAGGGCATCAGTTAATAATAATAGATACAGCCCAGCCCGGTGGGGCTGCTTCAGATACACAAATCTCAGACCTGGGCAGGGCCTGGGTGGTCCTGTGGTCATTTTGCAGATGGAGAAACTGAGCCCTGGGAGGGAAAGGGAGTTGCCTGAAGTGACCATTGAGTCAGAGATGAAGGTAGGGTCATCTCGCTGAGAAGGTCGGAAGAGAAATAAAAATTCAGAAAGTGATGGGAAGTGCAGTTGCCACGGGCGGGCACTGACTATGTGTGTGGCACCGGGCCAGAGGCTTCTCCCACCTCAGCCCAACTCATCCGCAAAACAACGAGGGGCAGAAGTTGTTTTCATGCCCATTTTATAGATGGGGAAACTGAGGCTCAGAGAGATTGTGTAGCCTACTTGAAATCATGGAGCTGGTAAATGACAGAGGCCAGATGGGAATGCAGGCCAGTGTGACTCTGAAGTCTAAGCTTCGCCCTGACCGGTACCGCCTTCAGGGACTAAGGAGAGGATGGGTGAGAACTAAGGGGCCTGCCTCACAGCTGGTGGTCTCTGATCTCTCCAGCAGCCCCTGGAGAGGGAGGCGTATCACTCTTCCTGTCTCAACACTGAGGATGCTGAACTCAGGGGTTAAGTGGTGGTCCCAAGGTGACCAAAGTAGTAGGTGGGGATGTAGGATCTGAACCCACATCTCTCTGGCTTCAAGGCCCAGGCTGACCCAAGTTGCCCAGTTCGCTGGCAGAAGCCTGGGGCAGTGCCCCTCTTGCCAGGCCTTCCAGCGTCAGGCATCTCTGCCCCTCCCCCACCCTCAGCAGCGTGAGATTTCTCAGGGGACAGGACCCCACTCCCCAGCCCCGGAGAGAGCCGGCAAGCCCCAGCATAGAGCGGCGATCTTTGATTCCAGGCCACTGGACCTCTCCCTCAGTGGCCCACGTCTCCCACAACCTGAGCCTGGGCTGGACGGGGACATGCAGGTTGCCATGGCGACAGCACATTGGATACTGACCTGGGGACCCGCTGGCAGCACAGGGGATGGGCAAGCCTTGCCTCAGAGGGATGGCTGGAGGGACGGAGGACAGGGGGCCCGGGGGCCCTGCAGCGGCCGTGGTTGCTCTGTGGGCCAGGCTGGGCACACCATGCTATTTATAATTCTGCTGAATGGGCCCAATGACCCGACCTGCAGTCCAAGGGCCGGGAAGCCCAGCAGTCGCACAGAGGGGAGGAAACAGCCCAGGAACCTCCACCCCACTCCCCCACCCCTGGTTCCCAGCTCTGAGCACGGGGCTGAGGGAAGTGGGGAGGATAGGACACCTCCCCCACCACATCCATTACCCCCCGCATCCACCCCTCTGGCCGATCCTGCCCTCATCCCTGTGTCCTGGGCCAGGTTCGGCCAGTGTGGGAGGCTGGGGGTGGTGGTGCTGGGCTCAGAGATTGTGTGTGTGTGTGTGTGTGTGTGTGTGTGTGTTCCAGGATGCCTCCCACTGGAGGGGGAGGAGGGGGTTGGGTGGAGAGCAAAGAAAGGGGAGAAAGAGAAGCCGTAAGGCAGAGAGGAACTTGAGAGGCTGGGGTGGGAGGGATGGGGGAGGAAAGGAGGTGGAAGAGGGGGAGAGAAACAGAGGCAGACTTGGAAATAGATAAAGTGAGACACAGTGAGAGAGAGAAGCAGGATAGGGGCAGGGAGGTGGACAGCAGGAAGGAGGAAGAGGGGGAGAAAGAGAGAGAGAGAGAGAGAGGGAAATGGACAGACAGACACAGAGCCAGAGAGACACAGAGAAACTGGGACGATGGGAGACACAGAGAGGAAGGACAGAGCATCGCGTCCTCTCTGCCCTGGTGGTCAAGCCGCGGGTCCAGAAGCCGAAACGCAAACACGACTGGGTACTCGTGGGGCAGCTCAGCAGCCTGTGTGTCGGGGAGAGAGGGCCTGGGCCACGGTGCCTGCACTGACCACCCAGCCCCCTCGGCCCGGGCCTGGAACTCTGGGCTGGGCATCCCTCCTCCAGCCCCCTTGCCACCCGGGCACACAGGGCAGCGCAAGGGCGGCTCCAAGGTCTCCGGAACTCAGCCAGGAGAGGCATGGTGGTGGCTCCCGGGGCTTGCCGGGCTGTCCGCCCTCGGATCGGGGTTATTTTGGGAGCTAAACAGCCAGAAGCCACCTCCTCCTCCCTTGTTCACGGGCCAGTGACTGCTGACTCAAAATATTCTCTCAAGGAAAGTGTCTCCCCGAAATCCAATGTCACTTCTTCTGGGAGGCCTTTCCTTACCTTCCCGCATTAAATTCTCTGCTTGCACAGGGCCTGGCTTGTACGTCCGGTCCAGTGCTCGTCCTGGGGAACCAGAGCCAGGGTGTATCTACCCATCTCCCCCATTAGACTGTGAGCTCCATGTTTACTGAGCAAGGCCTTGACATGCACCATCCCATTTAGCCTCTCAGCTGCCCTTGCGGAGGCTTCAGGAGCAAGCCCTGGCTTACAGAGGAAGACACCGAGGCACAGAGAGGCTAAGGGGTTTGCCTGTGGTTTCACAGCTGGAAGTTGCTGAACCAAGGTCTGACCCATGGCAGTCCGATTTCAGAACCCAGTCACATGGCCACCGGGCATGCAGCCTCCCCTGCTCTAAGGATCACTTCTCCTCCCAGGACTCTGCTCAAGATCCTTCCGTGGCTCCCCAGTGCCTCTAAGATCAAATCCAAATGTCCCACCTGGTACTAATTCCTTTCCTCTATTCGTCCTGCCACTGTCCTTTCAGGTCTCATTCTCTCCCCCCGATCTCCTGCTTCTAGGTCCCCTCTGCTCTGGCCTTTTGTGATTTACTCACTCAAGAGTTATTTAAGAGTAGGTGCACACAGCACCTACTGTGTGCCAGACACACTGTGCTTGCTTCTGTTGGAAAAGACAGGCTGTGAAGAGTGCTATGAAGAGACTAAGGCTTTATGACCGACTGCCAGGGGACTTATTTTGCCAAGTAGACGTGCAAAGAGCTGGGGCCAGTGTGTGCCAGGCAGAGGGAACAGCACAGGCGAAGACCCTGAGGCAGGAAGGGGTGGAGCATGGTTTTAATAACACAAAGCATGGCTGGGCCTTGTGAGTGAGGCAGAGGGATGAGGCGAGCTCAGAGAAGGACACAGGCCAGACTGTGTGAGGCTTCGAAGCCATGGTGAGGAGTTTGGGTTTTACTCCAGGTGCAGAGGGACGCCTCTAAAGACTTTTAGGTGGCAGATTAGCACGAAGTTTGTTCGTTTGTTTTTAAGATCCATCATCCATTGGAGGATACACTGTCAGGGTGAGAGGGAGAGAGGGTGGGAAGAAAGGGCGGCTACTGCGTCATCCAGGCGAGCGCGGACAGGGTGCCGGCTGCAGGGCCGTGGGCAGGTGGGAGATAGGAAGAGGAAGCAAGAGGATGAGCGGGG
This sequence comes from Phocoena phocoena, assembly GCF_963924675.1. Lineage (NCBI taxonomy): Eukaryota > Metazoa > Chordata > Mammalia > Artiodactyla > Phocoenidae > Phocoena > Phocoena phocoena. The sequence continues at coordinate 6,618,092 of NC_089228.1, read as the reverse complement.
GAGAGGCAGGTGCAGAAGCATGGCCGGTAAGGGCTCCGCCTTCAGCAAGAGGGTGGGTGACGGTGCCATTTACTGGGATGGTAAGTTGGGGAAGGAGCAGGTTTTGGGGGTTGGGTGGGCACGATCAAGAATCCTGTTTTGGACTTGTTAACTTTGAGATGTTTTGTGAGACGTCCAAGTAGAGATGCCAAGCGGCCAGTTGGATGATGAGTTGGGAATGCAGAAGAGAGACTCTGGCTGAAGATAAAAATATGGGAATCAGCAGCTTAAAGATGATATTTAAAGCCATGGGACGGGGTGAGATCACCAATGAGAGAGCAGAGTGAGAGAAGGGAAGCAGCTCGGAGCCGAGCCCCCAGCATTTGGAGGTCAAGCAGAGGAGGACGGAGCCACGCAGCCTGCTGGCTGACCTGTCAGGTGACTCCCTGCTCGGAAGCCTTCAATGGCTCCCTAGTACCCTCAGAACAAGGTTCAAAATCCGCAGCTCAACACACAGGTCCTGCCTACTTCTCCAGTCTCACGGTCTTCGGCCCCTCACTTGTATCCTTCCTTCCAATTGTAAGAAGCACCTTGTGAAGTTCCACACCCCCAGGCTCTCGCCCGGGCTGCTCCCCCGAAGCAGGGGGAGCTCCTTCTTTGGGCAAAGGCTCCTTCTTTGGGCAAAGGCTAATTCTAACTCTTGCTCTTCTAAAGCTTTCTCTGATCTTCCAGGCAGACTTTGCAACCCCGCGCCTGTGTTTCTATGGCCTTCTCAACGTGCTACGCTATCACTGTCTTTCTGGGAGCCCCCTGGGGGAGGAGGCTGGTCCACCTCCGCGTACCGGACCTGGCACGTCCGAGGCTCATGGAGAGCCCTCGTGTGCTCAGCATCCATCTCTGTGTCACCCAAGAGTTGGAGAAGTGCCATCTGAGCTGGGAGGGGGCCAAGAATGTGGACTTCATTCCTTCCATCCTGAGCCTGGGCTGCCGCTCTGAACAGACACAGGAAGGAAGCTGCACAGAGGGAGTAGGTGAGTGGGTGTGAGAATGAGGGGCGGCCCCTGGCTGGGCATTTGCTGGGCCTCCCACCTGCCGCTGCAGCAGGAGGGGAAAAAAGTGAAAAGACAAAATCAGGGACCAAACAGCAATCAAGTTCATCTTCCTCACTACTGCCCCAGCTCATGACTAGAGACTTCATTGTGTAGGAACTCAAAGAGGTCTTGGGGAGAGGGGGACTTCATCTGGAGGGGTCACAACAAAGCTCCTGCATGCTCCCAGGCCACTTTTATTCTGTATTGTGTCTGATGTTACCACCCGCAGGCTCTTGCAGAAAGCCTCTCTAGCTGGGGGGCTGGGGGTGGCACCTTGCCCATTAAATGAGCACCTAGTAGGTGTCAGGCACCATGCGTTTGTTCAAGGGCACGGACTGGGCTTAGGCAGACCTGGGCTCTGATTCCAGCTCTGCTACTCCTACACGGCCTTGGGCAGGTCATGGCCTTGCTCTGGGACTCAGTTTCTTCATCTGCGAGAGGGGGATATTTACACGTGCGTGCTTAGGCTTTGGGGGAGGAGATGTGTGACAATGGCTGCGAAATGTTGAGCACTGTGCCTGTCACACAGCTGTCTCCTTTCATCTTCCTAATAGCCCTGTCAGAGGAGCGCTGCTGCTCCCATTTTACAGACAGGGAAACTGAGGCTCCGAGAGGCCCAGATTGCAGAGCTGGGATGGACAGAGCTGATGTCTAGGAGCATTTCTGTTTCCAAAGCCAAAGGTCCCTCCCCCTGTGATGCCCCATGCATTCTCTTAGTTGTCATTCAGTCAGTTGATTTTGGGGCCTCGGGTTGGATGCTGGGAACTCAAAGGTGAATCAGGCAAAAGCTCCACCCTTTGGGGGTCAAGGCCTCCCACCACTGATTACTTGATATCTCCTCCTCCCAATCAGAGAAGCTGTGAATGGGAGGGTGGGGTGGGGACTCCCAACTGTTCAGGAGGAGAAATAATTTGGGAATTCCCAGCTTACGGGCCCAGTTACTCCTTTTGGGACCAGGCAGGCCGCTAGGGTTACTCCTTTGAATCTCAGTTTCTCCATCTACAAAACTGGCATAAATTGTACCTCCCCCTGAAGATAACGAGAGGGTTAAGCAGAAAAGCATTTAGGTAGGCTTGGCGCCATTGCAGGGAGCTCCAGATCAGGCTGTCTTTAGCCGAGATCCATGTAAAGGTCCTTTGTAAAGGTTTGTGTAGATTTGCATTTTTTTCTGAGGAGGAAACCTATGGCTTTCATCAGCTTCTCAAAGCAGTCCCTGACCCCTTTGTCCCACAAAGACCCAGAATCACTCTGCAGCGCGACCAAGTCAACTCCCTGCTTTCCAATGAATGCTGTGTAGAAACAGTACCAAGACGGTGGAGCCAGGAAATCCAGGGGCCTGGGGATGGTCAGAGAGAGCAAGGTTTGAGGCTGGGACCCCAGGCTTGGGGGCCCTCAGCAAGACAAGGCCACGTGAAAATCATCTCTCACTCTACAGCTTTCCCGCAGTCCTGTGGTCTGGGTACTGTAGTAACCAACTCCCCTCCAGGCCAGCCTGGCGGAGGAGAAAGAGCTCGGACACTGGTCTTTCCCAAGAGAAATGCAAAGCTCATTCTTCCAGACAGCAAGTTCCGGTCACCATAATTGATCAGCCTCTTGTTTAGAGGAAATGAGATTTCATCCGACTCCTCCATTAGCCCCAGGGATGGGAGAGAAAGAGACAGTGCAGTGCAGAGAGCTGTGATCACAGATGCACCCCGAATCTGGCCAGAGAAGTAGACGGACGGTATAAGCTACAGCCCAGCGAGATGCCACTCAGAGAAGATACCTTGGGAAAATGCTCAGCGGCTCATCTGCTTGGACATCCACAACTAGACCTATTCCAGAGGTGGCCCAAAGTCACTTATTCTAGTCTGGTGGATCCTAAGGTGGGTGACCCCATTGGCGGCTCCAAAGGCAGATTGTAGCTAGAAACATCAGCTGACTTTGGGGCCTCAACCTGGTTCCTCCAGCCCACACCTCATCACGAGCGACAACCAGCTTCCTACCTGGCCTCTCCACCCAGATGTCCCCACACCTCACCCTCAACCGATCTCAAGTCCAACTTGTCAGTTTTTTCTTTATGATAAATGCTTTTTTGTGTCTTCTCTGAAAAACTCTTTTTCTTAGGTGGTGAAGATGTTCTCCTATGTCTCCTAGAAGCTTTACAGTTGCAGATTTTACGTTCGGATCTATGTGTCGTCTCAATCCAATTTTTCTCATCTACTTTTTTTCCTATTGTGGTTAAATCTACATAACATCAAGTTTACCATCTTAACCACTTTTAAATGTACAGTTCAGGGGCATTAAATACATTCACACTGTCGTGCAACCGTCACCACCACCCACCTCCAGAACTTTCTCATCTTCCCCAACTGCAACGCTATCCCCATTAGACACTAACTCCCCATTCCCCCCTACTCCCCCGCCCCGCTCCTGGCACCACAATTCAACTTCTGTCTCTATGATTTTGACTACTCCAGGGGCCTCATGTATGTGGAATCACACAGCGTTTGTCCTTTTGTGTCTATTTCATTTGGCATGATGTCTTCAAGATTCATCGTGTTGCAGCATGTGTCAGACCTTCCTTCCTTTTTCAGGCTGAATAATATTCCGTTGTATGTTCAGACAGACATTTTATCCATTCTTCTGTTGATGGACACTTGGGTTGCTTCCCCCTTTTGGCTATTATGAATAATGCTGCTATGAACATGGATGTGCAAGTATCTGTTTGAGTCCCTGTTTTCAATTCTTTTGGGTACATACCCAGAAGTGGAATTGCCGATCATGTGGTAATTCTGTTTAATTTTTTGAGGAACCACCATACAATTTCCTACAGCAGCTGCAAGATTTTACATTTCCACCAACCAACAGTGAAGAAGCGTCTCAATTTCTCCACATCCTCGCCAACACTTGTTTTCTGTTTTTTTTCCCATAAATTTATTTATTTTTGGCTGCATTGGGTCTTCGTTGCTGTGCATGGGCTTCCTCTAGTTGCAGTGAGTGGGGGCTACTCTTTGTTGCAGCGCGTAGACTTCTCATTGTGGTGGCTTCTCTTGTTGGGGAGCACGGGCTCTAGGCACGCAGGCTTCAGTAGTTGTGGCATGTGGGCTTAGTAGTTGTGGTTTGCGGGCTCTAGAGTGCAGGCTCAAGTAGTTGTGGCATGGGGGCTTAGTTGCTCCGTGGCATGTGGGATCTTCTCGGATCAGGGCTCGAACCCGTGTCCCCTGCATTGGCAGGTGGATTCTTAACCACTGCGCCACCAGGGAAGTCCCTGTTTTGCTTTGTTTTTTATAATAGGTATCTTAATGGGTGTGAAGTGGAATCTCACTGTGGTTTTGATTTGCATCTCCCTAATTATTAGTGATCTTGAGCACATTTTCATGTGCTTATTGGCCATTTGTGTGTTGTCTTTGGAGAAATGTCTAGTCAAGTCCTTTGCCCATTTCTGAATTGGGTTGTTTGGCTTTTTTTGGCTGAGCTGTAGGAGTTCTTTATAAATTCTGGATATTAATCCCTTATCACATATATGATTCACAGATATTTTCTCCTATTCCACGGATCATCTTTTCACGTCTTTTCACTGTTGAGAGTATCCTTTGAGGCAGAAACCTTTTTAAGTTTGACGAAGCCCAGTTTAACTATTTTTCTTTTGTTGCTCATGCTTTTGTTGTCATAGCTAAGAAATATTTGCCAAAAACTTCCCCCGTCCTGTTTTCTTCCCTCTCACTTTGATCTGTGTATGGTGTGAGGTAGGAGTTCAACTTAACATGTCTGAAATCCAACCCTTAAACTTCCCCACCCCCACCTCATTCTCCCCTGGGGTTCACCACCCCCATGAATGGCCTCGTCTTCTCTTCGGGCGGACAGCTCAGAACTCAAGAGTTACCCCTGTCACTTCCCTCTCCATCATCCAAGTCCTGTTGATTTCGCTCCTTCCTGCATTTCCCTGAAACCACTCACTTCCCTGCATCTCCACATCCCCTGCTCTTAAGCTCTCCTCATCTCTTGCTTGGGTGGCTGCAGTAGCCTCTTAACCGGCCTCTCTGCTTCCACTCAGAAAGGCAAATCTGATTACATCACATCCTCCCCATCTCGCTCTTAGGCTTAAGACAGAACTCCTTATGAAGTGACCTTCAAAGCCCCGTGTGGCCTGGCCCAGCTCCACCAGCCCTGCCCAACACCCCATTCTCTCACGTTCTCTGCTGCAGCCACACTGCTCACTCTCCCCACCAGGCCTCTGTCTGTTCTGTTCCCTTGCCTGAATGTTAATGCTGTTCCTGCCCCATGAGCACCTAGCAAACTCCACCTCATTCTACTATTCTCGGCTTAATCCCACCTCCTCAGGGAGGCCTGTCCCGACTTGCCTACTATATGTTCTGTTGTCGAACTCATCATGGTTGTATTTTACACGCGTCTGTGTGACTGCTGGATTACGGTTTGACACTAGATCAATGAGTGCAGGGTCTGTGTCTGCTTTTTAATCACTACTATACATTCCCAGGGCCTTGCACAGTGTCTAGCACATAGCAGGTCATCTGTAAACAGTTAAGGAAGGAGGGAAAGATAAAAGGAAGGAAGGGAGGGAGGAAGGGAGGAAGGGTGGATGCACGGGGTGAAAAGATCGATTCGCTTTGCTTTACAAGATTCTTCCCAGAGTGGGCCGCTATGGTGTTCATCATTTCCAAAGGGCAGGGAGTGCCCTTTCCGTCAATTTCACTTATTATGTGACAAACATCATGCAGCCCCTTTCTCAGCCTCAGTTCCCTCATCTGTAAAGTGGGGATAATAACATTCCCCTGTAGGACTGTCATATAAGAAGAGATGATGTATGTGAAAGTGGTGAGCCCCAAACAGGTGCTCCATAGATGACCGTGAGTCCAGCCATGCTCCCAGATACAGCCAAACTCTCCTAGGTTCTCTGTGCCGTAGTCTTGTCTTCATTAGCCACCAGATTTGGGCATGGACGCATCCCTAAATGGTACATGGAGACACAAGTCCCTTCTGAAGCATGCAGTCTTTGAGAACTGCCCTAGGTGCATGCCCTGGGAAGCTTAACTCAGATATACCTGGATCTCCCCTTACCTGAAGCCTGCTCAGAGCAGGAACCTTAGAAAAATGCTCATGTTTCATCTGACTGGACATTTTTTTTTTTTGGAAAGTTAGGCAATGGCCCAAGACTTAGTCTAGTCTGGTGGGTCAGAGATGGGTGATCCAGTGTGGGCCCACCATCTTCCATAAACCTAGACTCTGGGCAGTTCTTCTCCTGCATGTGACGTGAGTCAGTCTCCGTGACTCAAGGCAGGGCAGACCCCTTAGCTGCCCTTAGGCGCCAAGAGTACGTCAGGACAGGTCCTGAGAAGCTCTGGGACTTACCTAGGACCCTGATGCTGCTCACAGGGGGACTGTTCTGTCCTGGACCCAGCACTGGTGGAAGGGGCAATGGCCATGTCTGAAGTAGGAGGCTTCCTCAATTCTGGGCCTCCTGTTGTCTGCTGGGTGGGCTCCTGGACCTCTCAACTCTCCTTTCCTCACAGCTGGGGCCATTTGGGCCCTACCTATAGGCTCCAGGCTCTGGGCTCAATGGGACCCTAACTGGGAGAGGAGTCCAAGATCTGAGGCCTCCAGCTCAGGGGGCTCATGCCATCTGGGCAAAGAGGCCCCAACTCTAGGGACTGGCTCCTGCCTTGCCCCTGGCACAGAGCTCCCTCCCACACCCCAGTCCATCTGGAGTATAGACTCTGCCATAGTCCTTGCTGGTGACCCTATTCCCACCTGGGCCCCAGACTTGGTCCAGGGTTTCCCCTAAGTCCCCTTCCCCCCAGTCCATCCCCTTCCCTCCATCTCTACGTCTATCATCGAGGCTCACCTGGGTGATCGCACTAGCCTCCTCATCAATCTCCCTGCTAACCCCTTGCTCCTACAATCCATTCACCACACAACAACCAGACTGACATTCCTAAAACATAAATTATCACGCCACTTCCTAGTTGAAAACTTTCTATGGCTTCCAGTACACTCAGAACTAAGTCCAAAGTCCAGGGTCTACAAGGCGGGGGCCCAGGTGCCCTGGCTCTGCCGACCCTCCCCCTTCCCCTCCCATTTCTTTACCTCCCATGCTCTTCCCTCAGCCTTCTCTCACCTGCCATGCCTGGACCTTACAACAGAGCATCTCTTTTTGCTGCAGTTACAGACACATAGGACATCTGGCTGGGGCTGCTGGGACCTTCCTGAGAACGAAGATACCACAGATGCAAGCAGAGCTGACGAATAAAAAAACTCATTTGAGCACCAAGATACAGCCATACCTGAAGTCAACACATCTTTTTTTCTTAAGTTAACTTGCGTTGACATTTATACTACTTGCTTCTGAAAGGAGCCCAAATTAATTCAACTGGCCAACCCTTCCTCACCCCGCTTCATCTCCTTTTCTGTTCCTCCGATATGCCAGCACACTCCCACCTCAGGGCTTCTGCCCACGCTGTTCTCTCTGCCTGCAGTGCTCTTTTCCCAGATGTCCACATGTCTCACTCCCTAACCTCTTCAGGTCCCTGCTCAAATGTCACCTCCTTAGAGAGGCCCGCCCTGCCCACCCCGTCAAAAATGACAAGTCTCATCATCACCCCCTACTCCCTTACTCTGGGTTATTTTAAAAAATAATACTTTCAACCACCATGAATGTTATATGTTTACTTACTGTCTGTCTCCCTCTACTAAACCTTAAACTCCATAAGGGTAGGGATTGTGTTAGGATGTCCAACTGTCCGGATTTTCTTGAGAATGGGGGGTTTTCTGGGGTGCGGGACTTTTAGTGCTAAAACCAGAATGTCCTGGACAAGCTGACGACCCCAGACAGCTTTGTTTGTTTACTGTAAAATCCCATTGCCCAGATCAGGGCTGGTACACGGTAGATGTTCAGTACACAGTAGAGTGGGTAGATGAATGCCAGCCCTGGGCCTGGTGGTGTCATGCCGTATTTATGTACACTGTTTTGTTTCATCCTCACAGCCAGCCTGGGAGGTGGGCTCTATTATCCCCATTTTACAGGGGCTTGGGCAGCTTGCCTCCCAGTTACAGCCTGCTCTGCTTACGCCAACTGACCCTCAACCCCTGTCGCCGAAACGGCCCCATCTGGGCCCAGAGCAGCTCACCCCTCACCTTGCCCCACCCAGGTGGGTGAGAACTCCCCCAGGGGTGGCTTGTTCTTGGCCAGAGGAGAGGGAGAGCAGGCAGTTCACGGGCTGGAGTCGAGCTGCACTAAGGCGGGAACCCTAGAGCATGGTGGCCACCTCCCTGAGCTGTGCATCCCCAGGGCACTTCCAGTTCAGGCTCCACTGGCTCCATGTCTCCCTGGGGGTTTGTCAATCACAGCTGCCTTCTCAGCTGGTCCTATCCCCTGTGACTGAGCTGGAGAAAGCCTGTTGTCTGCCCACCCACAGGGGCCTAAACTAAAACATCCTTCCCACCCCAGTTAAGGGAAAGGCTTCTCTGCCATCCCAGGCCTGCTGCCCTCCCCCACCCCAACTCGCCACCAGAACCAGAACAGCACTGGGAGCGGGGACAGGCCAATTTACCTCTCACCTGACCCCTACAAGCAATCCCGGTGACACACGCTCTTTCTTATCCCAATTTCGTGGATGAGGAAACTGAGGCCCAGAGAGGTGAAGTCACCTACCCCATGCGACACAGCTCACAGAGACAGAGTCAGGGCTGTCTCCCAAGCTCACGCATTATCTACCTATTCTGTGTTGGAGATGATCCGAGTTTCTGTCGTCTACCGAGCCAGGCATTTCCCACGCTTTAGTTCTCATTTCAACCTCGTGCAGTAGGTATGATTGTGTCCGTTTTTCAGGAAGTCGGCCAGCACAGGAGTGAAGTGGCTGACCATGGTCACAAGGCCTGGATGATTCCTAGTGGAGCCCGTCTTACCAATATGCTTCCCTCCCTCCTTTCCTTCCTCCCTACCCACCCACCTACGCACCTGTCGCACCTATCTCATAACCAATCAGCATTCACTGAGCGACAGTGAGGCACGGACACCACCCCAGCACAGAACAGGAGGATGTCCTGGGCTGCAGTGGCTGTCCTGGCTCCTGGCCCAGAGCAGCTGGAAATCCCTTCCGGAGAGGCTGCCCGGATTCCAAACCAGGATCCCCTGGGTCCTATTAGAGATCTACTTGGGAGTCTCTCACTGGGGAATTCTTCTCCGCAGGTTTCAATCTGGGATCTCAGCTGCTCTCCCCCCTTCCTAGCCACCAAGGAGTTGTTTTTCAGAACAAAGTGGGGTGGGAGAAGGGCCACGGAAGGTTTCAATAATTCCATCACTGGAAATTTCCATGGCGGTGGAAAAGACCTGCTGGCCACCCTCCAAACATGTCCCTGAAAAAACTTCCAAAACCAAACCTCTCGACTGGGCCACTGCAGAGCCAGCAGACACTGGAGCCACCACGGAAGGGCTCGGGGCCAGCGTGTGGGCATCAGCCCCCAGCATGGGGCTGGGCACCAGAGGCCCAGGGATCAAGGAGAACGGGGAGCTTTTCTTCTCTTGGAGGGAAGTGTGAAAGGACAAAGCAGCTGTTTCCCTGGGAGCGAGTCACAAGCCCAGAGTCCATTTTCTCTGCCATCCACTCGCTGTGTGACCTTGAGCAGTGACTAGACCTCTCGGAGTCCAGTTCCTCCCCTAGGAAAGGAGGCAGTTGGTGGGAGGCTCTTTAGGGTCTGAGGCATCGGTGATGTGTGCTGGCTCTGACTTTGGGTCTCCTGAGTTCTGGGGACTGAGGCCAGAAAGGGTGCAGAGAAACCGAGTCCCTGGGAACACTTGAGGAATCTGAAGGGCCCAGAGGCTTCCTGGGAGGGAGAAAAGGACCCGCAGGTCCTGGAGAGTGCGAGCGTTCAGGTCAGCAGGCAGCTCCCTCACCGCCCAGCCACCATCTGCTTCTCCCACGGGCACGCAGCTACCCCCGCTGCCCTCTGCGAGAGGAAGGGACACACGGAGGGGTCTGCACAAAGGTGAGGATCCTGGGGACGCCCTCCCCCCAGCATCTTGCCTGCTGTCACCCCCACGGCCATCTCTGAGGGTCTTGGTGGCATTCTGAGCTCTCCACACCCACCTGCTGCAGCCGCTACCCACTCCTGCCTCGGTGGTTCCTTCCCACCATCCCCAGGCTGCCCCACTCCCGGCTCTGCCTCTACTCACCAGCCAAGCTGGTCTCTGCCCATCCCTGCTCTGACCCTGTCCTGCTGAGGGCCCCCAGGGCCCTAACTCCCCGCTGGGGAAGAAGGGGGGCAATAACCCGGAGCATCAGGTCTCCCTCCACCTGAAACCTCTCCTCCCAATGCAGGAAACACCCTCACACACCAAGGCCCACAATGGAGCACAGCCTCCACAAACAACCTAAGAAGAATCCCCAAAGGTTAGGAAAAGTGGCGATTTCCCCTGCAGACCTGGGTTTGAGTCCCCCTAGACAGACGCCCTCACAGCTGGGAGCCTATTTCCTCGGCCGTGACGTGGGGGTGAGGCCATGGCCCTTACACTGTTGTCCTGAGGATGGAATGAGAACGAGCCAGAAGCCCTGAGCCCAGAGCCTGGCCTACAGCAGACCCTGGGCACACCTGACCCGGTGGGACCCCCTCCGTGAACGGGGCTGGGTCAGGGCTCAGATGGGGCGTGGCGGGGAGTGTGAGATGGGGGAGATGGTGGCAGGGGGTAAGAGGTGAGGTGGGTTTTAGGAAGATGGGTGGCCACCATCATCCCTGCCATCACAGACGTGCTGTCTGCTTTGTAAACTGACTACTTAGTATATGCCAGGCACCAAGTTGAGGGCTTCTTGCAGCTCCCTCAGTAACGTCCTGCCCGGGAAGGTTTATCACCTTGTTTGCAGCTGTTGAACAGCTTCAGAGCGGTGAGGTCCCTTAGCTGGTGGGTGACACAGCCTTTACCCCTGAGCTCTGTGCTGGTGAGGGCGCAGGAGGGAAGCAGCGGGGTGACAAGAGGGCTTAGCAGACAAGGTGGGTGATGGTTTCGTGCCCCCTTCGCTGTGCCCCTGAGCAGCTGCTCAGGGTGAGTCGGGCACACAGGGCACGGCCCCCTCATGCCTTGGTCGACCCTCAACAGGTTCCTCTCTTGCCTCCTGCCCCGGAGACCCCTCTTCTTTGCTTTCTGCTTGTCTCCTTGTGGAGCCTGTATAAAGCAGGCCCTTGTGATCACAGCAAAGGAACCAAATTTACTCTGCCTGTCTCCAAATTTTCTCCAGGGGTGGGCGGGGACAGGGGGTGGAGCGGGGTCGGGGAGAATCTTGTCCATCCCTCCTGCCCACTCCACAGAGCCACAGAGGCCGGGGCTGCACACCAGCTGTCCTGGGCTGCTTGCTCCCCTGGTCCCCGCCAAGTCTCAGCTGGGACTTGGCTCTCAGGGCCTAGGAGTCGGGAGGTCAGTCTGCGAATGTGCTGTATGCCAAGGGCAGGGGAAGGCCTTTGCAGAAGCTTCTGACAGAATCCTGTGAAATCCATGCTCCTGGCGCCCACCCCTCAAGGCCCCTGAGCGGAGGCAGGTCCAAAGCATCAGGGAATGAACCAGTGCCTCTGGAACTGGAGCTAAGGGGGCGGTGAGTGAGATGAGGGGGCGTCTGCCCTAGGGGCACAGAGGCACCCAGGCAGGGGCCAAACCAGAGGCCCCTAACCGGTCAATGGCCACGTCAGCATTCTGCAACCCCACCAGCACCATGCCATTTCCCGGTCCGGGGTCTTTCCGTGGGTGCCCACGATCATGTGCAGGACTTGGTCATGCAGATGTGGGTTCAAACCCTGCTCTGTCACTTACTAGCTGTGCAACTCAGTTTCTCTATCTGTGAAATGGGAATTTCCTCATCAACTGCCCAGAACTGTTGCAAGGAATGAATGAGATGACAATCCCTTTTCCACATAGCAGCCAAAGGGGGCTGCGTGTGTGTCTCACCCCTGCTTAAGACCCTTCAGGGTCAGGATCAAATCCAAACATCATTCCATGACCTATAAAGCCCCCACGACCTGGCCCCTTATCGCTTCTTCTGCCTCATCCACCTCTCTCCCTTCTGAGCACTCTACAGCAGCCACAATGGCCTCGATCTCTGAACACGCCTCATTCGTTCCCACCTCAGGGCCTTTGCACATTCTGGCTCCTTCGCTGGGATTGCTCTTCCCCCAGATGGTGGCACGGCAAGGTACTTCTCGTCATCTCAAACATCACCTCCTAGGGGAGGGCCTCCCTGACCATCCTACTCAAGCTGTCCCAGGCGGCCCCTTCTATTGCCCTGTTAATTTTCTTTGTAACACTCACCACTGCCTGGAATTATTTATTTTATTTATTAGTGAGACCTGTCTTGTTCACCGCTGTATTCCTACTGCCTCAAACGGTGCCTGGCACATAGCGACAGTTCAAGAAATATTTGTTAAGTGAACAAATATGTAATGAGCCTGAAACACAGTGGGCATTAAATGCACGCTGGTCCCTTTACCTTTACCCATTCCCAGCACAGTCTTTCCTCCCAAGCAAGTGCGCACATGTACGTTCACACACACACACACACACACACACACACACACACACACACACACACACACGATCCTCAGATGAAACCAAAGAACAAAAATCCCAAACAAGAAAACCCCAAGCTAGAAGGAGGATGCTAGGGGTCACTAGGTTCCAAGGCCAGTCATAAGGTCTTGCCTGGATTACTGGAGGGTCTCCACCGAGGCTGCAGAAAGTCAAGGTCTCTGGGAAGGGCAGAAAGCAACCCATCACTTCTCAGCATGAAGCCGGGGGGCTGCTGAGCCCCAAGACTAATCTGCATCCTGTCTCTGGTTCTGAGGCCCAAGGGAGGGTGAAAATGTGTCCTGTGGGCAGAGACTGCGTCTGGTTCATTCACACCAGGTCCCCAGAGTGCCCTCATGGAGTGAACGCTCACAGAATACTTGCAATGTAGAAATGAATGAGGGTGGGGTGTTGCACAGCAGGAAAACAGAAAGGATCGGCCGTCAGTGCCCACAGCGGTTACCAGCTTGGGGGATGGTGCCAGACACTGCCCAGTGCCACCATCTGGCAGTGTCTCCAACAGTCCTCACGTCCTGTCATGCCCTTGCTCAAGAACCTGCAGTGGCTCCCACTGCCTCTGAGAAAGTTTGGATTTCTTAATGTGGCATTCAAGGCCTGCCTCCTTGCCTCTCTCCCTGCCTCCATCCGTTCATCCATCCTGCCCCTCTACCCATCCATCTATCCATCTGCCTGCCCATCCATCCATCCATCCCTCTATCCCTCCACCCATCCACCCACATATACTCCTTCCTCCCTCCCTCCCTCCTTTCTTCCACTCATCCATCCATCCACCCATCCATCCTTTCATCCAACATTTACTAAGTGGTTCCAAGGTTCTAGACAATGTGCTAGGTGCTGGGGTCAACCCAGCTCTTCAGTTCTATAATAAAATTATCTCACCAAATATTGATCTGCAAATCCTGTCTGCTCTACCTTCAAAACGTACCCCAAATGTGATCACTTCTCACCAGTGTCACAGCCTCTACCCTGGGCCAAGGCACCGTCTTCGCTCACTGCGCTCATTGGGGAGCCTCCTCCCTAGTCTCCCTGCCTCTCACCCCCATCAACCCACCCCAGTCTGCTCTCCACAAACAAATCCAGTCCTTTTCTGTTCAGAACACTCCTGCGGTTCCTGTCACTCTCCAAGGCAAAGCCAAAGTCCCTGCAGTGGCCCTACATGATCTGTACCCCCCACCCTGTTACCTCTCTGACCTCATCCCCTCCGCTCCCCCTCGCTCGCTCCCTTCCACCTCACTGTCTTCCTCGCTGTCCCCTGAACCTACTGAGCACGCACCCACCTCAGGGCCTTTGCACTGGCTGCTCCCTCTTCCCCAGACAGCCACAGGGCTCCCTCAAGTCTCTGCCCAAATGCCACCTTCTCAGGGAGGTCTTCCCTGGCCCCATACTTGAAACAACCCTCTTCATCTTCCTTCCTCTGCCTTCTTTTTCTCCATCCATGAACCACTCCCTGACATGCCACCGGCTTGCATCTTTGTTTACTGTCTATCTCCACCCCTTCGAATGCAAACCACGAGGCAGTGAACGGGTCTGCTGTACCGAGTGTGGCATCCTCGGTGCCTGGCACACAGTGGGCCCTGCACTGACGTTTGTGGCCTGAAGGAATGCCCTCCACCTTTAGGTATGGGTAGTCGTTTCCATTTTATGAAGGACTTTCCCATTCCTTTTGTCAGTGATCTGTCATAATCTGATGATTATGTCTGTTTGTAATCATCCCTCTGGGCTCTCATTAAATAGATTCGTAGGCTTTCCCTGACCTGCTTCCCCTCTCACCATCTCCATCCCTTTCTAAATGGCCCCAGTGTCAGCTGGGGCTCTATGTGGCCTCCCCCTGGCTGCCCTCTTAAGTCCCAAAGCCTTGTCAGCTCACGCTACCCCCTCCCCCCAGAACCTGCCCCTTAATTACCCAGATGCCTGTCCAGCCTCCACCTCACGGGCCTCCAGCCTCCAGCCTCGTCTCTCCAACCCATTATCCTCACTAGGGCCACAGGATCTTCCGAACGGGCCAATCTGGCCACATCACTGCTCAGCTTAAAACCGGCCAGCCCACTGCCCTTGGCTTGGCCCTGCCACCTCCCTGCTGAGTGCTCACCACGCCGGCCTGGCCTGGAGCCTTCTGCTCTGGCTGCAGCTGCTGGCCTCCGCCCGGTTAGGCGGTGCCTTTGCCTGGGGCACCCTTCCCACCTCCTACCTTCCTTCCAGCTGGCTGGCTCTTATTTATCCTTCCATTCGGCCACCGCGTGACACCCTCCTGGGGCTGTTCCTTGACAGCTCCAACGACGGGAGGCCTCCTTTGGGCCCCACATCCCTGTGGCTTCCCCTCGCTGGGCTGTTAGCACACGGATCTGCAATTACTGCTGTCCCTGCTAGAACAAGCAGTCGGGGACCGTAAGGCTGCTGTCGTCACGGTTAAGCTGGGGGCTCTGGAGCCAGCCTGCTGGCTGGGTGCCCTTGGGCAGGTCACTGTATGTCGCAGAGCCTCATTCCCTCACCTGTAAAGTGGGGATAATAACTGCCACAGGGATGTTGTATGAAATAAATCCCAGAAAGCACTTGGAGCAGCATCTGTATATGCGTCAGTCTCCGGCATTCAGGTGGAGAAACCGGCGCAGGGAAGGACCCGAAGGCCCTGGCGCGCAGGTGCACCGGGCTGTTCCAGGCCTCCTGGTGCTGGACCTACCCTGCTGAGGGCTGGGCCAGGGTCCAGAGCATCACCTTGGCCTCTCTGTGGCCTTCCTCTAAGAAGTCTCTATTTGCTTCAGCTGCTTTTTAAAAACGTGTCTTATTTGCTTTGGGGGTGACAGAAGCGTCTTTTCAGGTTTGTGGTTAATGCCCTTCGTTTTCTTTCTTCTGACCCTTGTGCCTGTTTTCTGACTTTGCCTCCTGCCCTTGTTTGCATGTGGCTTTTTTTAGCCGACCTTTTGCATCCAACCTTTTTATTTGAGCTCAGACTCCCTGCCCCTCCTCTGGGTCTCAGGGCTACATGGGAGAAGCGGGGAAGAACCAGCCCCGGGTGCACGCTTGGTGCCAGTCTGTGCTGGACACTGCACGTATGCAGTGCTGGGGGCACAGAGAGGTAAATGGCAGAGCTAGCAGCTCCCAAGCCCTTGTCACCTGCACTAGCCTCTGTGTGTCTGAAAGGCTGCCGAGCCACCAGGTTGGCCACAGTACCCTAAGGACGTAACAAAGCCACGGGTGTGAACAAAAGGATTTCGAAGAAAGGAAACAAAATCCCTCCGAACATATATGTTCCAGGAAGTGGAAATACAAGCAAGGGAGGGAAACAGCAAACTGTCAGATTTCGTCAAACAGAGTCGCACCACGATCCTACGGACCACTAAGAAAGGGAAGGCAATTCCGATAAACTAGGACATGATTCAGGTTTGTTTTATTTCTTTTTCAGATTATACTGTACACTTGAAACCAACGGAATATTGTAAATCAACTATACTTAAAAAACAAACAAACTATAATGTGTTGTCAGCTGCAATATTTATCCCTTTCTCAGGGCTGTGAAAGTGTGGGAAAACGTGCATCCCAGAATTGAGGAAACACGGTGTCAACAATGGTTACATCAGGAAACAGTGGGATGTGGGGAGAGGAGAATTAGTTGTTTGGTTATAAACCCTTCTGTATCATTCTGTCTGTTTCAGTAAACATGCCATTATTTTTTAATTCCAATGACTGCAGTTTGCACAAAGGAAATAGGTTTTCCAAGCAGTCGCTGCCTGGTTTCTTTTCTAGCCGCCTCATGGGTTGGGGACGTAGTAACTGGCAGCTCCTGGTGCCTGCTGGGGGAGCTGTGGAGGGGGGGCAGTGAGCATCAGGCACGCACAAGCTTTCCAGAGCTTGTCCTGGGTGAGGCTCGTCAGCAAAACGTCCTCTTATTGAGGCCTGGCCCCCAAACTCCTCACTAAGGGCTCTCCAAGTCTGAGAGTACTCCGCGGAGCCACAAACAATGCAACAAAGCCCAGTCCCTCAGAGCATGGGGTAGCCGAGGGCTCCTCCTCCTGCACCTTCCTCCACTGCATCCGCCTGGTCACTGCTACCCGGTGTTGAATCCTTTAAAGACCCCGCTGTCTGTTTACTGCCCTCTCTCCAGCTAGAACGTAAACAGGAGGAGAGCGTGGATTGTATTTGTCTTGTTTAGGGCTGCACCCCTCACCCACTCTCTCCCTCTCTGGTCCCTCCCTACGAGGCCTACTAGAGGCAGGTAGGGTTCCCAGGCAACCCCCAGAATCACTTCTCTTCATCTTGTATGTACAGGGTCAAGTGTGATGTTGAGGAAGGACACTGCTTTGCCCTTCACAGCCTCCCAAAACAGAAACCCTCCCCTGATCTAGGCCCTTGAACACAACAGTGAATGGGACTGTCCTCCAGGAGCTGGTTGTCTAGAGGGTAGACAGACAACAAATAAGACAATAAATACTGAAACCAATGTCAATTGTGATAAATGCTTTTGAAAAACAACTGCTGTGACAGGGAAAATTCTTTTACATAGATCAGGGAGGACCTCAATGGTGACCTATGAGAAGGAACCTATAATATAAAGTGAAGGGGGAAAAACAGTCTAGATGGGGAAACAGCATGTGCAAAGGCCCGGAGGCAGGAAAGAGGCTGATGAGTTTGAGGAATGGAAAGAACACCAGTAAGCTACAGGAGACGAGTGAGGAGAGAGGGGTGTGGTGAGGGGCCTACAGGCCATGGAAGGAGTCTGGGTTTTATCCTGTGCAGTGTGGGGAGGACTGCAGAGTTTTAAGCAGAAAGCACCACAATCTGATTTACATGGTTAAAAGGATCCATCTGGCCACCTAGGGAGAACAGATGATTTGGGGGGAGCAAGAGAGGATATGGGGGACCAGTGAGGAAGGTCATCCTTTCACTTATTCCACATGTGTTTATTCAACAATGTTCTAATGAAATCTCTGACAAACACGAAGATGAAAACAAAGACTCCTCAGCTGAGGCCCGACTCCAGAGGTCCAGGGCCTGCCACTGGGAGCTTACAATAAAGGGAGAGGCAGGAAGTCTCCCTGCAGAAGGAGGCATTTAAGTGGGGTTGAAGGATGGCTAAAGGGTGTTCGTGGATGGGCACAGCCTGGGCAAAGGCTCAGAGGTGGGGAAAGGGTCAGTGTGAACAGGAGCTGTACTCCAATTTGTACTGAATGACTAACGTCCTGACAAACGTAGTGGATGAAATAACTGATGAGGGAGAAGTGGTATGAAGGTGAAGCTGGAGGAAGGTGCTGGAAGGGTAGGTGGGGTATCAATCATGGGCGCACCGAATGGGGGCCAAGGAACCTGAGCTCTATCTGCTTGGCAACAGGAACACTGAAGGCCTTGCCCAGAGAGCGGCTGGCCAGATGGACATTCTGAGAAGGGCCCCCTGCACTGGTGGCCATACGGGGCCGTGGAGGAGGCTGGGGCAAGACCCAGGGAGAGAGGGTGAAGGGTGGGGCCTGGCTACCCTGCCCATTCTGATTCTATGATGAATAGTAAACAGCTGATACTTCATAGAGCTTCTATGTGTCAGGCACTGTTCTAAGCACCTCACACCGACTGACTCATTTAATCAGCGTAAGAACACTATAAAGTTGCTACTGTGATTTACTCCCATTTTGCAGGTAAGGCGACTGAGGCTCAGAGAGGTTAAGTCACTTGCTCAAGGTCACAAAGCAGGGAAGGATTACGTCTGGGAATCGAGCCCAGGTTCTCAGAGTCCAGAGTCCACTCTTAACCACTGACCTTGGCTGTCTCCTCTACCTAGGATCCCACAATCTTATATTCTGGCAGAGAAAACTCCCTCTCGACAGCGCCCCTGGCTGCCTTCTGAGGTTCCAAGAACACGTCAACAAGCCCCTCAGAGCATGTGGACTGACCAGATCCCACTCGCGGCTCTGCTGCTGACCTGTGAGACCAGGGTGAGTCCCTAGACCTCTCTGAGGGACCGGTGTCCGGTCTACAAAGTGAGGATGAGAACGCCTTCTTTGCAGGATGGGTACAAGAACCACGTGTTGCTAGCCAGGGCGATAACCACGAGTTAGCTAGGAGGCACTGGGCAGGGGACGCACAGATCCTTTTTTTTTTTTTTTTGCGGTACGCGGGCCTCTCACTGCTGTGGCCTCTCCACTTGCGGAGCACAGGCTCCGGACGCGCAGGCCCAGCGGCCATGGCTCACGGGCCCAGCCGCTCCGCGGCATGTGGGATCCTCCCGGATCGGGGCACGAACCCGTGTCCCCTGCATCGGCAGGCGGACTCTCAACCACTGCGCCACCAGGGGAGCCCCGCACAGATCCTTTGACTCATGCCTCACCTCATCTCCACAACAGCTACAGTCATCTCTCCCATTTTAGAGGTGAAAAACATGAGGCTCAGAAAGGAACGACTCACCCAGGGGGACACAGCTTGTCAGTGGCAAAGCTGGGGTTTGAACTACAGTTCGCTCAACAGTGCCTAGTAGGCGCTTAAGAAATGTAGTTACCCCTCTTGCCCAAATGTGGACTCAGTGTGGCTCTGACCCCACCAGGGTTACCGAGTGTCTTTAGGGGGCAAGAATGAAGAGCAGGACATGCTCGATTCCTGGGGTCCAGGCCTGTTGTTGCCGAGGTGTCCACCTTCAGGGTCTCCTGAATGTCCCCTGTGTCCGTGGGCAGCTGTGTTGGGCATACGGGCCGGGTGTGAATGGCCCTGTTCCTGGCTGGATGTCTGGCCTGAGGCCTCGCCATCTCCCCTGGAGGGCTGGGGTAGCACATAACCTTTGGGGGTGGCAGCCGGTACCACGGACAGAGTCCTGGCCTTCTGGGCTCTCACTGGGCAACCTTGGGCGATTCCGGTCTGGGCCTCGGTCTCCCCTCGAGTCCAGCGCACACAGCAGGATGATGGGGGTGGGGGGGTCGGCTTCTCCCCAGCGGTGCCCTTCCCAGCCGGGAGAGCTGGCCTGAGCCACCACACTTGGCCCAGCCCGGGTGTCCTCCTCTGTAAAGGGGTCCCGTCACGGCCATGAGGGGTGAGGGGACGCATGCGCAGACAGCACTGCACACAGAAGCCCTTGGTCAGTGACACTCTTATCGTTAAAACGGTTACCGTGAAGGCTGCAGTGAGGCTGGGGGAGGCCACCAGGTGAAGGCTCACCGGTCACCGTTCAGCACCAGCGCCGCCTGCATTCACCTTTAGCTGCCGCAGTCCCACTGTCGAGGTCTGACTCTGGAGTTCAGAGATTCCCGGGAGAAGCTTTTGGAGGTCCCAGGCTGAGGGAAGCCGTTGGAATTCCCTCCCGCTGAGGACGTCTGTGCAGACTCCGGCCTCTGAGAGCCTGCACCCCAACGCCCAGCCACTCTTAATTCTATTACCACTGCCTGAGCATGGGGTGGCCACGGCCACCGACTCCTCCCTACACTGGCCCCGTTTCAAAGATGAGGAAACTGAGGCCCAGTGAGCTCCAAAGGCTGTGGCTGGAGAGGCCAAGCCTTGGGCACACGAGTTGTTCATGGTCCAGCCCCCAACTGGGCATCTGCCATCGCCTACCACCTTCGACCGGGGGCTGCACATGGCCTGACACACGCTAAGTACTCAGCCAATATTGGTTTTATTGATTTCTATTCTCTTCCCTTTTCCAGATCCTCTGAGTCTGGAAACCCGAAATTGGCTGGGGGTGGGATGGGGAGAAGGGCCCCGTTTTAATCTGAAGTGAGTCATGTAAGTTGATAAATTGAGAAGTGGCCTAAAGAGCTCTTAATCTCCTGCCTTCAGATAGTTGCTAGGAAGAGGCTGGTTCTCAGCAACCTCTGCGTTGCAAATACACATGACCACAGGGCCACTGTCGGTGCCCCGCCCGGGTCCCCGTCACCGGCCTGCAGCACCCGTACCCCAGCTGCTGGGCTGTTATACCTTCTGCCTACCTCCTCCTCTTGAGGAATCGTCCTGGGATGAAAAGGAGCTCCTGCTGTCTCAGGCTTGCTCCCACGGACCCCAAGCCGAGATCCATTTTGATGTGCACACACAGCCGCAAGCTCTTTCCCTCCAACCCTGTCCCTTCCCCGTGACCTTGACTCTCAGCAATGCCTGGGAAATTTCAAATCTCACACATTTAAAGTCCCAGGGGGCCCAACTGGCTCCAAAGTCCTTGTTTCAAAGATGGGAAACTGGTGCCCAGGGAGGGACCGTGACAAATCCAAGGTTACTTGGAGTGTTTGTCAAGGCCAAGCTGCACCCAGGTCTCTGCTCCCCCTCTCCCATCCCAATCCATCCTGTGGCCCTGGCGCTGCTTGGTGTCCGGACCAGCTTGGCAGCGGGGCTTTTGCTCCCTCCAGGAGGGAGTTTTGCTGTGTCAACTCTGCAGCAACCACCGAGAAGGTACTTGGAGGCCAGGAAGTGCTGGCAGGTAGACTTGCAGGGTGGTTGGCAGGCTCTGCTGACCTGGGGCACAGCCCAGCGCAGCCCCTTCACCTGTGCTGTGGTGAACAGGCAGAAACGTAAAGGAAGAAGCAAACCACTTCTGATGAGAACCCCAACCCAGCAGATACCGCATCTGGCTGCAGCTTCTTCTCGAAAGCCTTCCTCCCCTGGCAAGAGCTCCCTTCTCCATAAGAATCACACAGTCCCAGACTGACACGGGCGAGGAGGCAACATCAGGCTATTGCCTGGATGCTGGGGTGAGGTTCCAGCTCCGGGGAGGGCCAGCTGTGTGACCTTGGGCAAACCAACTTGCAGCTTGGGCCTCAGCTGCCCCATCTATAAAACGGGTGCAGTCTGTCTTCTTATTACTTTACTGAGCCCAGTGTCCATTTTAGCTCTATTTATGGAACTAGAAGAGACTCATTAGGAGCTCATTAAATAATAATTGCTTACACATCTGTCACGCACTGCCTTAGGCACTTTAATTTTAATTCTCACAGCAATCGTATGAATTGGATACTTCTGTTATCTCCATTTTACAGATGGTGGGCACTAAGGCGCAGAGAAGTCAGGAAACCGGCGCAAGGTCACGTGGCAAGGAAGTGGTGGAGCAGGAGTGGGAACCCCAGAGTCTGTGCTTTAAACCCCTCCCCGCACTACCATCCTTGCTGTTTCCTTTGGAACGCCGGTGATTAGGCACCTACTGCATATGGGTACTCTGCTGGGCACGTGATATACACGAGCTTGCTAACTTCTCACAACAGCCCTGGGAGGCCAGGATTCTCACGCCCATTGTTTCAGAAGAGGAAACGAAAGCTCCTATGAGATGCACAGAGATGCCCAAGATCCCACTGTGACTACGCTGAGGACGCAGGTGGGAGACGGGTTTGTTCCCATCAGCCTGGTGGCCCTAAGTCCTTTACAGGTTTTATCTTATTTACCATATTTCACTGAATCTCAGGTGCATCCACTATAAGAAGCATCGCTACTTTATGTATCGTTGAGAAAGAGAAAGGCATGGCTGGGTCTACTATGATGCGCCACCCGTTGTAACAGGCCCCCTGATTCAGATATGTCAAAACGTGCATCTGGGAATCCACGCGATTCAGCTTGAATCACCACACCCTACAAAATAGGCACTGTTATTACTCCCATTTTACAGCTGAGGGAACTGAGGCTCAGAGATGAAAGACACACAGCTGGTCAGGGCTCGGGCCTCAGGTTTGAGGCTGGGTTGGCTGGGCCCAGACTTGGTCCTGAACCACCATTTGCATCACTGCTCAGTCAGACCACGTGGGACGTGCCCCCTGCCCCCAGCACATTAGGACGCGGAGAAGAATCGGTCAGCTGGAGCCCAGAGCCCCTTGTTTCCCAAACAGCTTCCCAAGGGTCCTCCTCTCCGCCATGGCCTCGACAGAATGCGGTGACAGCTCAGCTCCCGAGCCACCCTGGCGCCGGCACTCAGCCCAGCGAGGCAGCGGTATCGGGCACCAGGCTGGAGTGGCTCCTCTGTACGAAACTCCCCAAGGCCCCTGCAGTGGAGACCCCAGGCATCCAGGCATGGATGGGTGGAGCTGCCCAGGCCAGTGTGGAGAAGGCCACCGCTTCATAGACAACTTCCCTCGTGGTGGCCTGAGAGACCTGCTTCTCTCCTTGGAAGACACATGGCTCTTGGACCCAAAACGGGGTCATCCATTCACAGCTTCCTCCCACAAGCTCTTGCAACCCCAAGCTCCACTACAGCACAACTTCTCTGGGTCTTTGAAGATCGAATCCACCCCACCCCTTTGACTAGGATTTGCCCCTTCTAAGGACATCTTTAAGGAAGTCTTCTGGGGGTCTTTCCCCAGAAGCAGGACAGAAATTCAACTTCTTTCAAATGTCTGACATGATTGCGGCTCCACCTGTGACAGTTTTCTGTCCATCATGTCACATACACTATCTTGTGAGACAGGTTTCTTTAACCCCACTTTACATGTCAGGATGCCAAGCTCAGAGAGGCAAAGCTACTGACTCAAGGTCACACAGCAGTAAACGCTGGCATTAGGATTTCAATTCGAGTCTTTCTAATGGCACGAGAGGAGGCCACTTTAACATCGATCTCTGGGCAGGCCCTGAGCCAAGTGCTTCCTCTGCATGACTTCACCAAATTCTCACACAAGTAATAGTATATGATAATAACAACACTATTATTACCCCCATCTTACAGATGAGGAAATACCCCCTGGGCCTTCAACTGGAACATAATCCCAGGCAAGGCACTCTACTTGAATCCCCTTTGTCTCTCACAGCATCAAAGAAGGTGGGTACTAATGTTACCCCCTTTAGTGGAGGAGTAAACTGAGGTTAAGACACTAGTTCAACCATACACAGCTATTTCATGGTAGAGCCACTCATTAGGATGTGGCTTGGAATAAGCAATTACCCTCCCACACATTAAATTTAAAAAATTTGCGAAGTGCTTTTGTATACATTTTAGCTATCAGTGATGACCATGACGATTAGCATTTTAGAACTTGCCAATTACCCCAGGAGGTGGTGTTGCTGTTCCCATTCTCCAGATGAGAACACTGAGGTTCGCGGAGAATAAGTAGCAGATAAGAAGGGACTGTGGGCTCTCAACCCTCTGCCCCACACTGGTCTCCTGGGGCCAGCGGGGCTCACTCATGCCCCCGGGCTGCCCTGTCCATCCTCAGCTCTTCTCTCTGGGGCCCAGGAGTCCCGCAGGCCCTGGGCGAACACAAGGCTGGCTGGAGGTCGCACCCCATGGGTTCCTGGCTGCGGGCAGCCCCCATGCAGCTCCAAAAAGGTAGAAAGGAGAAAGCGCACCAGAGACCTGGGTTCAATCCCAGCTCTGCTCCCACTTGCCGTGTGACTCGGGCACCTCTTAATTCCCCAGGTCTTGGTTTCTTTGTCTGTAAAATGGATGATAGTGAGGAAACGCGGCACTGTGCAAAAGGACTTACTAGCAGTAAATACACAATGAATACAGCCGTCCCAAGACCCCCTGCAAATTCCAAACTTCGAGGATGCTCAAGTCCCTTCCAGGGGGCCTTCCGCATCCGGGGGCTCCACATCTGCAGACATGAAGGCTGACTACAATCATGACTGTAATGGGCTGAATAGTGTCTCCCCAAATTCACATCTACCTGGCACCTCAGAATGTGCCCGTATTTGGAAATAGGGTCTTTGTATATGTACTTAGTTAAAGATCTCAGTCATCCTGGATTTCAGGTGGGCCCTATATCCAATGACTGGTGTCCTGATACAAAGAGGAGACACACAGAGGGTGAAGCGAAGATGGACTCGAGATGGAGGGATGCAGCTACAAGCCAAGGAACGCCGTGGATTGCTGGCACCACCAGAAGCTGGGAGAGAGGCAGAGGGTGGCTTCTCCCTCAGGGCCTCCAGAAGGAACTGGCCTTGCCAACATCTTGCATTCAGAAACCCAGCCTCCAGAACTGTGAGAAAATAAATTTCAGCTGTTTTAAGCCACTCAGTTTGTGGTCATTTGTTACGGTGACCACAGGAAACACACACAGCAGCTGTAACTACTACAGTTGTTAATGTCTCTGACTTGCAGTGGCTCAGACCCTTTACCCTAAGGGCCTAAGGGCAGGAGAATCTGCTCCCACTGAGGACATGAAGCAGGCAGGATCACTGTCCCTTCCTTCAAGGGGAGAGCATGGGACCAGGGCGCTGACATAATTTGCCCAAGGTCACCTGCCAGTGCCTGAGGTGGGCCTGGAAACCAGGTCACCTGACCCTCAGACCAAGGCCGTCTCCCCTATACCCAGGGGCCTCTGCAGCCTCAGACACCCCAGCCTTGGTGTCCCTCCCCTTGGCCCCATCAGGCCCAGCCATCTCGCCCTGCATCTGACCCTGCAGCGGTTTCCTGGATTGTGCACGATGATTCCAACGTCTGGAGACCAGGGTGAAGCCCTTAGCACACCACCTGGCACACGGCAGGTTCTCAAGAGATGTTGAAAGCGTCACCTATTTTTTATTGTTGTCATACTGCAGTCCTATGTAGTGGGCAGCCTGGGAAACACAGTCCCATTTTACAGATCCAAAACCACGGCTTGAAGAGGCAAAGGGGCTGACACAAGGGCACTCTTAAGCAGCAGAGGTAGGTTTTAAGCTCACACCTTCTGATTCTCCATCTCGACGCCTTCCATTCACTAAGCCATAAATATGGGCCACACCCTGAGCCCAGCACTCTTCCACTTGCCCCTCACCACGGCCTGAGAAGTGGGTACCACTGTCATCCATTCTACAGATGGGTGAACTGAGGCTCCACCCAACCATGTGGAACACCAGGGCCTTGCCGTCTCCATCTACTTCCAGCTCTTAATGAGGGGTAAAGCCAGACATCCAGTTGTCTCCAGCCAGGGGGACATTCTCCCAAAATATTTTGTTTGAGGTTCCTACGGGGACGGAGAAATGAATTACTGCAGGTTCAATGTTCTGGCTTTGGAAAGTGCAGGGTGGGCTGGGGGGCGCCCAGATTCCAGGCAGGACACCCACCCCTGCCTCCCACATTGCACTGTGTGCTCCAGGCAGGGTTGGGGGAGGGACCTGTCCACCTCCTGCAGCATGTGTGTGCACGTGGCACCCAGATCCTGCACCTCAGACACCTCCACTGCAGCCCTTTGGGAGCTAAGGGAGGCTGAGAGGAGTCATAGTCTGTACCTCAGGCTCCCCCATGGCCCCAACCTTGACCATGCAACTACTATGTGACAGCTGTTTCTTAATTTTAATTTTAATTAAGCAGCTCTGCCCTAAATCTATCCCCCTTCTAGGGAAGGGCAGAAGGAGGTTTACATGTCCCCCACTGTCAGATGGCTGGGGAGAGGCACCACCAGGACTCAAGGCCACGGTCCAGTGACTCTTTTTGGAGCCCTCATCACAGCCACGCTGGATTTGAAGGTTGTCCTGCTCCCAGAAGGGCCTGATTTAACTGTGCAGGCTGAAGCCAGGGGCTGGGGGTGGCACGGGGGACTGGAGGGCCGGAGACCCGAGTTTCAGTCTCCCTCCGCCACCACCTTGCCAGGCACCCTCAGTTTCCCCAGATGTGGCAGTGGCCGGGGGACAGCATGACGGCCAGGTCACCCCCAGCTCCAAGGGCCTGTCAGCTCCCCAAGCTCATTCTCATGCACCTCGGCTCCCCCAAGGCACAGAGCCATAGAGATGAGAACCCCGGGGCTCCCGTGAAAAGGCAGCCCCCAGGACCTCCTGACTTACTGGGAGACCCAGAAATCTGCCCCCACCAGGTGATTCCTTAAGTGCAGTCGTGCTTGAGGCTCACTGACCTAGAAGTTCCCATCCTTGCTCCCCCTTGTGACCTTGGCCGATCGCAGCACCAAGGTGCTCTGCTGCCCTGGCTCCCGGCCCTGACGCCAGTCACAGCTCTGTGCACAGTCCCCTACAGGAGTCCAGGGCCCCGGCCACTGTGGGCTAAGGCAGGGCAGGGACAGGTCTACCCTGGTCACACACGAGGACACTGAGGAGCAGAGAGACAAAGCGACTTGCCCAAAGTCACACAGCTGGCCAGGAGCAGAGCCTGGGTCTGGCGTAAGCATCCTTTTAACTTGGACTCAAACATCTGGGGGAAACCAAACAGGCCTTTGCTGCTGCAAGCCTGGGACCTGAGACGGGCTAGCAAGACTCCCCACTCTCCCTAGAATACAGTATGACCTTGGACAAGTCCCTTCCCGTGGCTGGGCCTCAGTTTCCCTCTTCTCATTGGGTCTGGGCCAGGGAACTTTAGAGCGCACAGTCTGCTTGGCTTTCTAGGTGCTGTCAATTCCATGGGGTCATGGGATGGCAGAGCTGTCCGGCTGCCTAGGACAAGGCCACGCCTGCCTGTGGAGGGCTCCGCCTTCACCCACAGGAGACCCTCTGGACCCTTTCTTGGAGCCTCACCCCCATATCCTAAGTTCTTGGCCTACTGGTGCTCAGGAAGTTGGCACCCCAAATTGGAGCTGGCCTCACACAGGAGGGGAAAGGAGGAGAGGGTCCAGGAGGGCAGGCAGGGAGCCTGACGGCCTGGTTTCCATCCCATCTCTGACACGTTCCAGCTGTGTGACCTTGGGTAAGTGTCTTCACTTCTCCGCGCAGCTTCCTCATCTGTGGCGTGAGAATAACCAGGCTGTGAGAGGCCCCACTGAAGTGATGCACGCAGAGTCATTAGCTCAGCGAATGCTAGAGGGCTCATTATTACCTACCCCTGTCCCTTGACCCGCACCTGTGCTGGGCAGGGAGAAGCGGGGTGGGGGTAGTGGGAAAACAGCGGGAAGGGACCAGCCACGGGCAGCTTTTCTGACCTTCGGTTTGAAGAGGACTTTGGAGGCTGCTGGAGGCATCCCAGGCCCCAGCTTTCTGAGACCCCACAGCCATGTGCCGGTTTTCTGGTGCCAGAGGAGGGGGTGGTGGGGCTAGTCCAGGCTCCTGGTGGTCTGGAGCTGCCTCTAGACCAGTAGCTGGTCTGCCCTGCTGGGCAGTAGCCCCCGCCCCCTCCTCTGTTTCCTTTCCAACTCCGGGCAGCCCTCTCTGCAGAACATCAATAACCCAAGATGGCCTTGCTGAGCCCAATCATGGCTTCCTGGGAATGAAGCCTGGCCCTCCCCTTAGGCCTGTGTGGGAGCAGGTGTCCCTCTGTCCCCACAGGCAGTTCCTGAGACGCAAGCCTCTCCCCGGCGCCTAGAGAGGCACCTTCGCTCCTATGGCGGATGCCTAGCTGCTGAGGGGCGGGTGTGCGCACATAGCACCTGCAGAGGTGCTGCATCTGTGTGCCTGGGCTGTCTTTGTACCTGTGCAACCTACGTTCACCTGTGGGCACATTCCAGCAGACTGTGTGCCTGCCAATGCCCAGACAGGCATGCAGATGGCACTCAGGACACCACACGTGTGTGCCTGTCACTTTCACAGGGGCCAGCCCTCACATGGACACATGCCCCATTTGCGGCTGCTGCAGGGCACTGCGGTGTGCAGGCCGATTCACCCAGGGGCAGCCTACTTCATTCCTGTGTGGGTGCTACATGCACGTGCGGGCATGCTGCATTCACAGGTATGGTGTGTGTGTGTGTGTGTGTGCACAGGCAGCCTACTTCATTCCTGTGTGGGTGCTACATGCACGTGCGGGCATGCTGCATTCACAGGTATGGTGTGTGTGTGTGTGTGTGTGTGCATGGGCAGCCTACTTCATTCCTGTGTGGGTGCTACATGCACGTGCGGGCATGCTGCATTCACAGGTATGGTGTGTGTGTGTGTGTGTGTGTGTGTGTGTGTGTGTGTGTGTGTGCTGCACTCGTGTACATGCTGTATTTTGCAGGTGAGCAGCGGTGTTCAGGAATGTGAGCTGTATTCACATGTGCCGGGTGTATCTGAGGGCATGGGCACGCCGTCTGTGTGTGTGTGATTTGAACAAATACGATGCACTACGCTGTGTACTATATGTGCACATGTGCACCCGTGCAAATCTGTGGGTGTATATATGCCTTGATGAGAATGGGACTGGGGGTACAAAGGTGGCTAAATAATATGGGCCATCAACCTCTTTCCTGGACCCTGCCAGCAGGGTTCCCCCAGAGCTGCAGCCCCCTCCCTGCCACTGCTCCTTCAACGAAGTTAACAGGCGGAGGCCCCCAAGGCCTGTGCTCCAAGCCCCCTCGTACTGCACACGTCAAAGCAGAATTTCTCCGGAGGGCGCCCGCCACTCCTGGAAATGCCCCAAACATCCGCTCTGCCTCCTCCCAGTGATTTGGAGAGCAATGCAGGCGAGGAAAGGAGCCTGTTCTGTGCCAGGCAAGGGGGGCTCAGGGTCACACGAAGACCCTCTGCTGGTCCAGCCTGCTGCTCACTTACCCTTCTGAAGGTCGAGCCAGGCTGGGTCTCTGGGTGGAGGCCCCCAGATCCCCGGGGCTCTTGCCTGACTGGGGCAGGCCAGTCACAGAGACCCCTCGCCACGTGACCTGGGTGAGCAGAGGACAGCCGTGGTGTGGAATGGCCACTTGGCTAGAAAGAGTGGCTGCCCATAGCAGCCCACCCTTGGGGAGTGCAGAGGCCCCCTGCTGGATTTCCCAATCTTGACCCTGCCAGGGAGCAGGGAGGAGCCCCAGGTGCCTAGGGCTCAGCCAGAGGCCACCGAGGCCGGCAGAGGAACGGGGCTTTGGGGAGAAAGTGCCAACTCCACCGCCCAGCATGACCGCTACAAAATGGCCCGGCCATCCCGCTCCTGCCCCTCTGCTGGCCATCTCAGGGACCGGGGGACTTGTCCATGCCACCACACACCCTGGCTGGCCTGGCCCGGTGGTCCGGGGCACACAGCAGCCCACCCCACCAGGGGGACCCTCCACAGGGGCATCCCTCTGCCTCTTTCCTGGGACTCTGGCCGCAGTGGGCAGGGGGCACCCTCTGGTCCTCTGTTTCCCTGGGACGCAGCTCAGAGGGAAAAGAACCTTGCCCCACACTGTCGGCTGGCCGGCCCTTGCGTAACATCCATTAGGGGCATTTGCTGTCCAGAGGCTGCCGGAATCTGCCTGAGATCCCGGGTATCCGCCTGTCCGAGGCCCCCCTGCCCGTGTCCCCAGCGCCCCAGCCCTCCCCCCCAACACACGGACCCTCACACTAGTGCCTCCCTCAGCGGCGGCTCCCAATGCAGCCTCAGCTGCTGTCAGATAAACAAGCCCGGCTCCCCGCCCCCCCCCCCGCCCCCCCCACCCCCCGCTGCCGCCGCCACCACCATCAGCACTGAAAAAAACCAAATGAAATGAAACAAAATAAAATGGGTGAGGGAGGAAGGGGAGAGCGGAGTGGGGCGCTTTTTATTTTTTATTTCTCATGCTGGGGGATGCCGGTACTTACTTGGCTATGAAAATCGCCACAAATCCGGCACGGTTTCCAGGCGGGCAGCCCCGTAATCTCGGTGCGGCAGCTGGTGCCGCGGCTGAGCCCAGCCAGTGTGCCCGGGTCCCTCTGCAGACTGTACCATCCTGCCCGAGGAGGGGGGGGGGGCGGGGGGGGGGGAGGCGCCGGCGCCGGCTTCTAGGAGAGCATCTCTCCCGGCAAAATGCAGTCTCCGGGGAGGCAGAGGCTGCTGCGCTGCTGGAGGCTGGGGGAGGGGGCAGGAGGACGAGGGAGGGATGCGGGGAGGCCTCATTCTGGTGGGGGGACTGGGGGAGGAGAGTGGGGGGCGTGGGGGCGTGGACCGAACCACCACGGTGTTGTTTGCGGTTTTAATTCTTCCCGTGGGATCATGAGGAACTGAAGCTGGCGGAGTCCCAGGAATACGCCCGCTCCCCCGAAGTAGGAGGGAATGTCAAGGGCATGGTGAGGGTAGGCTTGGGGCTGCGCTGGAGGGGAGGGGGTCCTTCGAGTAGTGGAGGGGGGGGGTCAGTGAAACGGAGAAGAGGATTTTGCTCAAATGGCCCTAAGTCTTCCTTTACTTTCTGAGGGACCCATTCGGCTGGGCAGGGGCTCTGGTGCCCCCTCTTTTTGATCAGGACACCCCCAGACCTAGGGGGCAAAGGTCACATGAGGAGCAGTGGACTCAACACAGTCTAAACACAACTGTGGTTGCAGGACCGACGGAGCAGAGCCTGCAGCGAACTCCCTGCTGCTGTGGAAGCACAACCCCTGAACCCCTGCAGCCCCAGGGCTGGACTGCGTGCAGCCCCACCTGCCTGGGGGCGGCAGGTCTGCAGAGGACCCCCTCAAGAGTCCATTTCTCTACTCACGGGTGCCCACTGCATATGCCTCGCGCATCTACAGAATTTGCAGGGACATCTATGGTGAGTTGCCGGGGGCTGGTGATGCCCAGAGGAGCCCCTCAAGAGTCCATTTCTCTACTCATGGGTGCCCACTGCGTATGCCTCGTGCATCTACAGAATTTACAGGGACATCTGTGATGAGTTGCCGGGGGCTGGTGATGTCCAGAGGACCCTAGGGACCCCCAACAAGGAGTCTGCAGGAATGGGATTCCCCCACCCAGCTGCCTGCTTCTTCCTGCCTCATCTTTGGCAGACCTGCTGCCTCTTTAAATCCAGCCAGGTGGGAAGACAGCCCCAGGAACAAGGGGAGGAGGTCACAGTGGGTGAAGGGGCTCTTCTCAGATTCAGGAGCCTCCCCTCCACTGACGTGCCCCCTCCAGGAGGGTTGCCCTGCTTGGCAGGAGGGCACTGAAGGTGGAAGGACCTTCAGGAGTGTCTTGGGGCACCTGTCTGCGTGGAGGGGCTGTGTGAGGGCTGGGGGGTGCCCCAGGAGGGAGTTCCAGACTAGAGCTGCCTCCTTCCACTGCCCCCACCCCCTGACCACTTCTGAGCTGCCCGCCCAAGCGAGCGTCCCAAGCTGCTGCTCCATCCCTGGGCTGGCACAGAATATCAATTTGTCTCGTTAAGCTGAAAGTCTGCACTGCACCAAAATCAGAACCTGGCCGGGCAGAGGGGCCACGGGAGGCATAGAGCCGGGAGCGCCAGTGGCAGGGCCCCTGTCAACAAGGCCACGCTGATACCCCCTTGCCCTTCATCCCCCTAACCCCACCAAGGTGTCCCCTTCTGTCTCTGGGCCAGGCAGAGTGAGATGCAGGGAGGCTGCTGAGAAGCTTAGGGTGCTGGGCACTGGGTGGCCCTGGGCTCCAGTAGGGCAGGCAGGGAAGGCACCAGGCTGGGTTCCGAGGGAGCAGCCCAGGACACCACTTAGGGAGGCTCTCATCCTCTACCAATAGCCTGCGACAGGGACCTCCCACCTCGGCCCCTTCTTGGGGGTGCAGACGGGGGACTCCACGGGCCCCTCTCCAGTCAGACTTCTAGGACAAACTCTACTTCAGGAGGGGCCAGGCCAGTCTCTGTCCCCCAACACGGGGCCAAGTAAAAGTGTCGGAGACACTGGGGTGAGGGTGAGCACAGACCGGCAGAGGGGAAAGGACCACTCCAGCTCCCATCTGTTGGAGCAACTGTCTGGGCCAGGAATCCCACCGTCATTACCGTGACATTAATGGGGGCAAAACCCTTTCCCTGTGATTACAAAACAAACAGTCCCACCAGGGGCCGGTTATGAGCTACCATCTCAGCAATAACAATCCCGTCCCTGTCCGGCACACTTCTGTTCACAAAGGCCACCTGCAAAACAGTAAATCGCTTGCTTCTCACAAGTACTGCTGGAATGGCTGCTGTGAGCACCCATGTTACAGATTAGGAATCTGCGTGTGGCTCAGAGGCGTGTGGTGGCCAGCACAAAGTCCCTTGGTTGGGAAGGGGTAGACTGAACCTGTGACCCAAGCCTGAGGACTCCAAGCCCAGGGCTCCCTACATGTGAAGGCCAGCATGGCACAGGCCGCCTGGGGGCCCCAGTACTCATCCACTTGGCAGTTCTAAGTCCTGCCTCCTCACTAGCCCCTGTGAGGGGTGGGCTGGGCCTTCACCAACAGACACCAAACTCTCAGGAGCTTATGGATTTTGGTTCTCAGGATGTAAGACTAACACGGCACCTGGCTAAGCTCCCAGCTTCTTGGCATTTCAGGCCTGTGTACTTCAGCCTCTGCATCCATACCCCAAGTACAGGATATTCCCTAACTTTTGAGGCAGTCCAAACGTTAAATAGCAGAGTTTGGAAGTTTTTTCTTATGTTAGGCCT
This sequence comes from Phocoena phocoena, assembly GCF_963924675.1. Classification (NCBI taxonomy): domain Eukaryota; kingdom Metazoa; phylum Chordata; class Mammalia; order Artiodactyla; family Phocoenidae; genus Phocoena; species Phocoena phocoena. The sequence continues at coordinate 6,585,434 of NC_089228.1, read as the reverse complement.
ATGAACTCCTACTCATCCTTCAAAGTCCAGCTCAAATGCCCCTTCCTTGGACAGTCCTTCCTGATTCCAGCAACAGAATTAGTTCATAACTCTGGCCCAGCTCTGATCACAACATATTGTGATGGTTTCCCATCTGTCTCCCTCATTGGGCTGTGACCACATCAACTCTGTCTCCAGAGTCCCAGCTCCCAGCTCCCAGCACGTAGTGGGTGCCGCAATAAAGGCTTGAATGAAATCTGCTGCTATGTGATTTTAAGTTCAAATACCAGAACTAGAAAGACTCTTATCCAGTTCTCCCATTTTATAGTGGAGCAAACTGAGGCCTCAAGAAAAGAATGTAAGTGGCTTGCCCAGGTCATCCTTGAGGGTCGAATCTGGCCACAGACATTCGTCCCCTGCCCTGCCCCCTTTGCCTCCCCTTCCTGCAGCAGACACACCTGGGGCATCTGGCCTGTCCTTCCAGGATATGTTGGGGGCAGGAGGTACTGGACAGGCAGAGGTGTTGTGAAATCAGACAAACAATGGCACCAGTGTTGCAACTCTGGGAAGGCTGGAAACGACAGGTCAGGGTCACTCACAGGGAAGAGGGGGAGAGAGGCAGGAGGCCAGCCAGGAGGATTACCCATAGCTTCTGCCTCCAGCATGATTTGGCTTATGGTGGACATGGCTTGAGGGTCAGGGTTGGGGGAAGATATGAGAAATAGGGCAGGGGTGAGGGGAGAGCCAGTCCAGTCATATTTCAAACAGTGTTTAGTTGCCCAGTTTTTTCCCCTTGGGGCAGATCCTGGGGCCGGAGAGAGAGGGGGAGTAGAGAGGGTCAGTCCACCCAGGGATGAGGGTGGGGAGCCTGGCCCCAGCTGATGGAGGCATTTTGCATAAGGGAGACTGATGAGGTAGGTCCAGACAGGTCTGAGGCAGGCAGAATGGAAAGCAATCCGAGGCCAGCTGTGTCCTCTCTGGGAGATATGGGCCCTCTGGGGCTTTTCCCCCTTGAGGGGAAGCAGGAATGAAGGCTATACCTGCCCTCACCTTGCCCAGCTCAGGGTCTTCTGAAGCCTGGCCGGGGGTCCTGGGGCAGCTGCCATCACAGTGAGCTGCTGGCTGGGCCTCTCAGGGGATGAGAAGCTATTTCCAAAGGCCCCTCCCATCCCTGCCTTGTCTGACTTCCACTAATCACTCACGGAGAGATTGGGCTTCTTCCCATTTTGCAGGAGAAAATTGAGGCCTGGAGATTTTGAACAACTTGCTTAGGAATTACAGGGCCAGTGAGGGCCAGAGCTGAGATCTGAACCCAGATCTGTCCCACTCGAGCTTTAGGCTCTTCCCTCTGTCCTTGCCTCAAGCCACCCAACTCTGAGGCCCATGACTCAGGCTCTCCTAGGCCCATGACCTCAAGGGGCCACAGAATGTCTAGGGGGCTATGTGGCCCAGCTTGTCCTAAGTCTTTCCTCCACCACATTGGGGTCGTATACCCACTCCCACCAAAGTCCAAAAGTCCTTCAAGACAACCTGATCTTGGGCTGAGACAAGACAGCCCAGGTTTGTGGTCAGACAAACCTGGGTTCAAATCCTGGCTCCTTCATTTACCAGCTATGTGACTTTGGGCAAATGACTCAACCTCCCTGAGTCCCAGTTTTCTCATCTGCAAAGTGGGGACAATAATACCTATTTGGCAGGTTTGCTAGAGGAGAATGGCAGCTCTTACTCATAGAAAAAACATAGAGATGAACTTCTTCCGAAGGCCCCTGGGAAAGGTTGGGGGAGTGGGCCTCTCCCAGCCCCTCATCCCCCTGGCTTGTGATGGTTCTTAGATACCACCAGTGGGGCCTAGGCAGGGCTGGTCTCTAGGACTCTGAAGGCCCAGACAGCTCTGCTGAGACTCGAACCCAGGTCCCTGATTCCCAGCTCCTTCTACTGGGTCTTGCTCCCTCGGGAAGGAGGGTACAGGCCTGACCCCTGGCTAACTCCAGCTGCCATTCACATCGACATCCTACCGTGTGTCTCATGTGGTGTGAGCGTCACAAAATCCCGGGAGGTAGGTCCTATTTTTACCCTTCCCCCCCCACCATTTTACAGATGAGGAAACTGAGGTACAGAGAGGTGAAATGATGTTGCCCAGGGTCATAGAGTAGGGGAACCGGGGCCTAAAACCAGGGCTGCGCGAGGCCCCACGCTGAGTCCAGGGACTGTAGGAGGCAGGCGTAAGCTTGGGTCCAGGGAGCCACGCGGGACCTCGATTTCCCACAGATCAGAAAACCTCAGCCTAGAGGGCCCACCCCAACCCTCCAGCGGGGCGGGGCAGGTATGTGGCTATGGCTGACTTGCCACCTCTCTGCGAGGTCAGGAATAGGGGCCAATTAGGGAGCAGGCACTTTCCCACCTGGCAGAACACAGAGCCTAGTGAGTCAAGAGCTACTCTGGGAGGACTCCCTGGGGGAGGCTGCCTTTTCCAGGCCCGAGAAACACGGTCTCATCCACGGGCAGCTAGCCCTTCGGGTTAATGCCGCCTTGTTAATGCACACGCACTTACACACTGCCCACTCCCATCCGTCCATCTTGCCTCCTCACCTCGGTCTCCCTGCTGCTCCGCCTGCCATCCTCCTCCCGTTTACCCACCCCCTGCACCCTAAGGACCTTCCTTAATTCTTCTAAACCCCTCTTTGGCTGCCCTGTGCCTTTAGCATAAAACCCAAATTCCTCACCATGACTCATGAGGCCTGGATGACTGTTCCAGACCCCTCCCCTTACCCTCTGTCCACTTTCCCTACATCAAGCCTTCCTTGCTTCTGAAACACACCCTTGCATTTCCATGCTTCTGTGTATTTGTGTGTACCGTCTACACTGCCAGGGATGCCTTGCTTCCCCACTTCTCTGCCAGGAGAACTTCTATCATCCTTCAAACTCAACTCCAACAATCCTTCCTCCAGGAAGCCTTCCCTGATTTCCCCTCCATCATCCCTGCCTCCCCTACTCCCCTTCAAAAGATTTGCTGCAATTAATTTTTTTATGTACATCTGTCTTGTCCATCAGTCTGGGGGGATCCTTAGGGATAGGGAACAAGTCTCATTAGCCTGTTGTGTCCCAGCACTGGGCACAGAGCCTTAATAAATATTGATTGAACTGATGAATACAGGTTTGTTGAATGAAAATGCAATTCCCCTGGTGGTTTTAAACTGGTATTTGCATCTCTCTATGGCTCTGGAAATATTCTTTGGGCTTGCTTGGAGGTCCTGATTTAAGAGTTGCTATTTCCTGAACCTGTCAATAAATGGGGCTTCCTCTGTATGCCCACCTTGGGAAGAGGAAAGGAAGACCCCCCCAACTTCACTCAGATACCCCGTCCAGAGATGTCTCAACAGGCTCAGGATGCCTGAGCCCAGGGCTGGACTCAAGGTGAGTTAAGCAACCAGAGAGGAGCCCCTGTCCCTAAATGCTCTCTCCAAGGTACCTACAGCCTGACATTTTACCGTCAGTAATTCACTTCTTTGGATTATTCAGTCATCAAATATTTATTCAGCCCTCACTAAATGTGAGGTACTGTGCTGGGGTCCCTATTTAACATTTGTGTGTATGTATGTGTTTCCACTCCTGCCAGAAGGCTGACTCCCTGGAGGAAGAATAGGAGGAAGGAGGAAACAGAGGGAGAGGGGACAATGAATCCAGGAATGTCAGAAGAAGAGGGAAGAAAATCTGTCATTTGCTGAGCGCCTACTATGTGCCAGGCACTTAACACAAGAGCTGTCATTTACTCGTCATCACCACCCCAGGAGAATTTAGTGTTCTCAGCCCTCAGTTTAAAGGAGAAGATCAAGCCCAGAGAGGGTGAGTGTCTTGCTTCAGGGCACAGAGCTGTGTGGCACAGGATTGAGCGTTCAAACCTAACGTCGACTGCCCTGAAGCCTGTGATCTCTGTGGACGTCCTCCCACTGAGGAGGCTGTAGGGACCCAGCAGGGAAAGAGGACCTCCCAGAGAGGACAAGGGCAGAGGGGTGACAACTGAGATGCTACAAGCTGAGAGGCCTGCCTGCTGACTGGCAGGAGAGCCGGACACAACTGGAGTTGTGATCAGTAAGAAGTTCAGGCCTGAACGTGGCCACGCCTGTGGTCTGCGGCTCGTCAGAAGGGGAGGGAGGCTGCGGGGGCCACATCAACTGTCTGCTGAGCGTTTCCCTGTGTGCTAACACACAAGTAACCTGCTATGTGGAGCAGACCACTCCTGTTCTACTGATGAGGAGACCGAGGTCTGCAGAGTGGAGGGGACAAGCCCAGGACCAAACAGCTGGAGCCAGAGTTAGAACTCAGATCTCTCCTGGAAGGCTTGCAGAGGGGCGGCAGGCTTGCAGGTTTCCCAGCAGCCAGGGCTCTCAGCATAACCGAAGCCCTTGACCTGTCACTCAAACCCCTGCCTCTGGGACATGAAGGGGCTCAGCTGTCTCAGTCCCTCTTTGCACCCACAGGTAGCAAGGAAGTGGGGGTGGGTGCACCCAGCTTGGGAGCTTGAGCCCGATGGACTAGCTCAAACCCTGCTCCACCCTGATGGGCTGTGTGACTTTGGGCAAATCTCTCCATCTCTCTGGCCTCAGGCTCCTCATCTGTAAAACAGGCACGGCACCATCTGCTTCCTGCCTCTCTGATGGCTCACTTGTTCAGCAACATCCACGGATGTCCACTACTCGTCAGGCTCCTTGCTAGGTGCTGAGAATACAGCGGTGAGCAGAAAGGCTCACGGTATCCGCTCTCAGGAGGTAAACTTAGAGACAGTTGTGAAATGAAATGAGTGCACAAACGAATGTAAATTTACCAAGGGGTCTGCGATAAAGGGGTGGAGGCCATGAGCACGTTAGGCAGAAATGTCTCTCGTGGGAGTGAGCGGGGGAGCTGGAGAAGGTTTCCCCGAGGGGGTGGTGACTAAGCAGGAGCTCACTAGGTACAAGGACGGGGTGGTGACAAAGGGCCTGAGGCCGGAAAGGGCTTAGCCTTTCTCAGGGGGTGGAAAGGAGGCCCGGATGACTTAGACAGGGAGAGTGGGCAAGGGGCAGGAGCGGGCAGCGGCCTGTGGACCAGTTACAGAGTCCTGTCCTTATCCTGGGAATAGGAGGAACCTTAGAAGGGTGTGAAGGATTAAACAGGAAGAGGAACATGAGGCCCGTGGCAAGGGCCTGCCACAGGACAGAATTCCACAGTGCCGTGGGACAGCCGCACCACGTGACAGCCACCTTCCCCGAGGAACGTGTCCATTCTACTAACCGGGACTGGGGCAGACTCTGGGCCAGGGGCACGTCAGCCTTGGCTGGGAGGAAAAGCACATCCAATAGACACATACAGACTCCCAGATGTGCTGAGAGCTGAGGGGAGCCACCTGACAGAAGGAGAAACAGGCCAGGAGAGGGGAAGGGGGCCCTCGTCCCCAGGGTCGTGGGTGACTTGAGATGAGAGCTGTGGGCTCAGGACTCTCAATCCAGTGCTCCCTCCAGGGCCTTGATGGTTGCCCTGCTGGGCAGAATAGATGGTATTACTATGAATCCTAAGTAGTAGTGCTGAGAGGTGGTATTGGCCGAACAATTATTACATGCCAGGTACGTTTGTTCTAAGAACTTTTCGTGTTTTGGCTCATTCAATTCTCACCCCTTAAGGTAGTTCTGACTATTATCCCCATTTTATAGATGATAAAACTGAGGCACAGCGAGGTCAGGGAGCTTGGCCAAGGTTGTTCAGTAAGTGGAGTTGGGATTTGAACTCAGATATCTCCTTCCTACCCTGCTAGAGGTCTGGGGAATGCTTGGGCCCCGCTAGGGTGTCCAGCAAGTGGCCTACGGAAGCAGGGTAGAAGTGAGATGTGGAGTCAGAGCTGGCTGAAGAGGAAGGTGGGCAGTGGGCAATGCTGATGGCCTCCAAAGTCGTTCCCACAAAGGCATCCCACTTTTCTCCCCAGAGGGAATTCCCTTTGGGATCTGCCTGTGGAGCTGGTTTATGTGGAATCGGGGCGCGGCGGGGCTGGGAGACGCTGCCATGCCCCTCTGTCAGCCTACCCTTCCGTTTTACAGATGGGGAGCCTGAGGCCTAGTCAGGCAGCCATCTGCCTTGGACACGCCACAGCTAAGCCAGGGCTGGGAGGCAAGTGCCGGCTCCAGGGTAGACCTTTAACCCGATAAGAAAACTCTCCTGTCACCTTGTGGGGCTACCTGCTCAGCACCCCTCTTCATCAGATACGGCTCCAAAAGCAAGCACCTGCACAGGGGCCAGGGCCACCTTCTCAGGAGACCCTGCATCAGTGGGGTCCTCTGTGCATGGGACTGCCCTCAAGGCTGGGCCAACACTCTCACTACAAGGCCACTGACAGGCTGCCCTGGGAGGTGGGGTGAGTCCTGGACCAGGAGTCGGCCGGGGTGGGACTAAATGCTGTGGGGCAGGGGCATCCTTCTCTCCTGAGCCCACCTTCCTCTCCCCCAGCTTTCCTGCCCTGCCACCGCCATGGGTCAATTTGCAATGACAAAATACAAGAAGGAGATGGACAAGTCTTGACAAACTGTAAGTAGCTTCCTGGATAAAAGGTGCTGTTTCTTTCTGGAGGACTCAGCACAGCAGAGGAGTAGAGCAGGGGCTTGGGGATCAAAGGTATGGGATTGAACCCCAGCTCTGCCACTTACTATCGGGTGGCCTTGAGCTAGTCATTTGGCCAATTTGAACCTCAGTTTCTACATCTGTGAAACGGAAACGATAATACCTGCAATTGTGAGAGTGTTGGGAGGCATGAATGAGTAACATATGTGTGTGACACATAGTAGGTGCTCAGGAAAGTCTGGCTTGCTTCTCCATCCCTCTTCTGCAAGGTGATAACACTTTGAAGCCATAGGAAATCTAGTCTGTGATTTCAAACAAAACGAGAGAGAATCAGAAGATATCATTGGTTCACTTCTTCAGTGTGAATTGAGCACGTACTACATGCCTGGCAGTGTGGGGACTGCCTCCTGGGGCAGGATACTCAACTGCAAAGAAGGGAGGGAGGGAGGGAGGGTCTGAGGAGCCCTGGGGGTGCTGAGTGGTGCCTCTGCCCTGGGTGAGGGCTAGGTACTGCCCCACCCATGTGGGGGTGTCTCAGACCTCTCAGAACCTCCCCCAAGGGAGGTAAGCATCTCCTCTGGGCCTTGGTCAGGACTCTCGGCTGCCAGCCCCACAGAGGGATCCCATGAACTCCTGCCTGAAAATCCAGCCCCAACTCAGGTCCTAGAACTACCTGGCTGGAGGCTGGGGGTGTGTGTGGCTGGGGTGTGGGCTTTGAACTCACACACTCCTGGGTTCAAATCCAGGCTCCATAACTCACTGGCTGTGTGACCTTGGGCAAGTCACTTCACCTCTCTGAGCCTCAGTTTCTTCATCAGGACGATAGACATAATGTCTAGCTCAGAGGATTGTGCTTTGAATTAACTGAGATACTGCATGTAAAATGCTTCACCTGTCCACCGTTAATGGTAGTTTAAAATGGCACACAAGGCCCTCCTCTCTTTCCTTGAAGCAACTGGGACATAAGTATCCCACCCTGTGTGGCTGGCACAGCAGCAGTCTTGCCTGGGGTGCTCTGGAGTCACTCCGAGTGACTCGTGAGAACTGATCATGTCTATGGCCATCTCACGTTGGTAGCTTGCGACCTGCCAGGGTGGGAGCACTTACACCACAGACACCGGCAAACGCTACGTATCAGGGCCCTCACCTCCCTACGAGCCAGTCTAAAACGTTCCCTAGCACACCACCGAGCCCTGGTCAGGAGCGCAAACCTGCTGCCTGGAGTCTGTTGCCTTCCGGGTCTCGGGACCCCCTTCTGCCCTGGTTTCTCTCCACCTGCTCCTCCACACCTGGCCACCCTCACCCACCCCAGCATTGGTAACCTGCCCTTGGGTCTCTCTTATTCTCTGCCACAGGGCTGGCTGAGGATAGCTGCTCTGCCCAGAGGGATTTTGGAGTCAGATGAGGTGAGCCTGGTGAGGCACAGCCCTAGAAGGCTGGTGGCCAGTTATCTTCTCTCTCCCTCGCTCCCTTTTCTGAACGCTTGTCAGCCCTCCTCTCAGCCTCCAGTATCCCAGCCACAACCTTCTCGCTCACACTCTCATCTTGAAGTTCCACGATGCCTGGCACCCACTCCTCTGATCTTTCCATGCCCACCTCTTCTTCCTCCAGCCCCATGAGGCCCGTTAGCAGCCAGTGAACTACTGCGTTTGGAGACAGGTGGCCCCGAGGAGGTCCTGGCCCTGGGCCTTTCTCCCCTGTGACACCGAACAAGCTTCTCGGCCTTTCAGAGACTCCTCGGTAAGGATGGTGATATAAATCGGGCTCTTGCCATGGGTCAGGCACCGTGCCAACAGCTCTACCAGCCGAGCTCATCCTTGTTTCCTCACCTGCAGGATGGGGATGAGAAAACTCTCTGCCCTGGGGACTTGCACGGTGATCCCCAGCGATGGCTGGGGTGAGGCTGACTCTAACTGTAAAGCACCGTGCCAATGCTGTTATTCTACTCTGAAGGGCAATGCTTGTTGAGATCTACAATTTTTAGATGTGTTAAAGAAAAAAAACGCCACAGGCATGTTATTTATAGTCAGCTGCGTACAGGTTTTTATCATTCTTCGCCTGCTCTGCTAAAAATAACAAATGACAAAGGTCACATCTGCTCCCACCTATGGGAAGAATCTACAAAGAATGAGGCTTTCGATTCACTGCCTGGGTGAAGTGAGAATTCCGCTGCTGCAGCCCCTGGAATTCCTCCCCAGTCTCGCCGGGAAGCTTGGGAGGCCTGCTGTGCCTCACTGGGCAGGTGAGTGGGGCCTCGGTCACCTCCTCCCCCAGCCTGGGGAGGGAGATGGCGGCGGAGCATCGGGAGATTGGGCCTCAGCTGCCCCGTATTCAAAGTGAGAGGGGCGGAGTCAGTAGGCACTGCGAACTGTCTCCTGACCCTAAATGCAAAGATGCCCTAGTCCTATTCCCTTCCCCTCCACCCTGCACCCCCGTGGACTCACTTACTGAATGTCCATCGGCCCCTGATGACGCGAATAATCAGGACAATGTTTGTGGAGCGCTGACGTGGGCCTTTAGGTGGAGTAAGCACGCTGACTCCGTGCACCGTGCCCCCCCGCCCAACCCCAGGTTAGGAAAGTTGGTGACCCCATCTGACAGATGAGGGAGGGGACGGAGCCCCGAGGGTGACAGTGCCCGTGCACGGACTGGCACCAGGCAGTGACGGCTCCAGAATGTGACCGGGTGTCTGCTGGCTCCTGGGCATAGCAGGAGGACAGAAACACCCAGAGCTCGCTTTCCCCATCACCAAGGGAGCCATGGTCCCAGCTATGGTGACTCTCATGTAGGCAGGGAGTGGCCGTGGATGGACAAGGGCCTAGGGCAGCCCGGAGGAGGTCCCAGCGAGGACCTCATTTCTCCTGGTCCTTGCCAGGAAAGGGGGACAGGCACAGAGAGAGTGGAGGTGGGGTGGGGTGCCAGTGCCTGGCCTGTTTGGGGAGGGCGGGGCTGGGCTGTGGGTTGGGAGTGGCAGAGGCCACTGGGACCCCACGGCAAGGGGGCTGGCAGCTTACCTGGGGACCAGAAGCCCCTACACCTCAGGAATGATGCTTGCCGACTCCACAGGTATAGCACACACTTCACATCCTTCTTTCACTCAACTCCCTTTTAAAAAACGTATATACCTTCTTAGTATATTATCTTAAGCATTCACGGCCACGAGATCATGGATTTGCTTTGCCAGTTGTGTTTTCCCCCCAAACACATTAAAATTAGTGCTCACTCCCCAGAATGCGGCCCGGGTCTGCCCTTTGCGAACCACAGCTGTGGCCTTGGCAGGCCGGTGGGTTTGAGGCGGCTGATCTGATCTGGGTTACAGGAGGGTTTCACAAGGTTCACAAGGGGCAGGAGAGGCCTTCCTGGGGGTCGGCCCCTGCCCCATGACAAAGGCCGGGTGCCAGCGTGCCCCCCGCTGGGCACTGCCTGTTGCCCCCGCCCACCCCCCACCCCCCCCCCCCCCCCAGCTCCTTTCTCCGGGAGAGCGCGCTCCTGGATACACCCTTTTCCAGCCAAGAGCTGCCTCGGCCTGGCTGACCTCAATGATTAACACACATTCCTGGCCTAGTTAGAAAGCCCCTCGCCTCCTGTATTTATAGCCACCTCCGGACTCAGCTCGCGCCTCTGAGGGAGGCCCAGCTCTTCTCTCGCCACCTCTGTGCCGCCCCAGCCCTGCTTGTCCTGACAGGCACTGCCAGACCCTCCTCTTTGAGAGAGAGCAGTGGAGCCGGGATTTCACTCTGGGTAACCGGGGCCAAGTGGTTCCTGCTCCCCAAACCTCATCTGTAAAACGGGAGCCGTTGTACAGGCCAGGCTTTGGTGAGGAATCAGTGAGCTCCTAGTTCTGAAATACGAGTAATGGTTAATGCTTAGGGAGCGCCAACTACATTCTAGGCCCTGTTCTGAGCACTTGGCACGTATGAACTCACTTAATTCTTACAACAACCTTATGAGAGAGATACTATTACTATCACGCCCATCTTGCAGAGGAGAAAACTGAGGCACAGAAAGGTTAGGTGACTTGCCGAAGGTCACACAGCTAGCTGGGATTCAAATCAGACTCCACAGCCTGTGTCCTGAGTGCTCTGCTGAACCTGGCACACAGAGTGGGTCCTCAGTCCCCATGTGTTCCCTGCCTTCGGGGTCTCCTTAATTAGTTAAGCACGTCACTCACTGCCTGCAATCAAGTGGGCACTGAGTAAACAAATAATGATGGCCACGTGCCGGTTGCGGACATCAGCCCCTGCGAGGAGGTTAGGAGGCCACGGCTAATGAGGGGACAAAGCAGGAAGGGGCTGAAAATCACAGGTGGGACTCGTATCAAGGCACCCCTCCTTACAGAGAGGATGCTGAGTCCCAGATAAGGGAAGCCAGGCGGTGGCAGCAGAGCCCTCAGTTCCCACCCCCACTGCCCCCAGCCATCCCTGACCTTTCTTGCCCTCACATTTCAAAGGGGAAACATGTGCATAAAGGTTTTAGGAACTTAGCCACCTTGTCCTATGAATATTCATAGTTACAAATGGGAATTCCAGTAAAACATCGTTCAGTGTTTTACTCTGTAAGCGGCACTGGGCCAGGCGCTTTGTAGTCACTCCTTCATTCAACAAACATTGGCTCAGCCCCTGCGCCACGCTGGCTGCTTTATATGTTGCATGTGAGGGGCTGTCACCTGCTTCATCTCCTCACACACCTTCCCCGAGCTGCTCACATCTGGCTGCACCCCAGTCCTTCAAGCCCCCTACCTGCTCCCTCATGGTCACCCCGACACGGGGCAGAGGGGCTGCGAGGGAAATGTCCTGTCTTGCTGCTGTTCCTCACATCAGCCCTAAGAGATAAACTCTGTTCTCAGACTCAAGCAAAGCTGCAGCCAGGGCTTCAGAATCCTGGAATGGAGAAGGAGGGGTCGGGCTGCCTGTCCTTAGCCGGAAAATTGATGGCCGACCCTGATTTAGTTAGCTTTTCCGTAGAATCATTGAGGTAAGCCCGTAATTAGCTCAGGGGCCCAGAGGGAGAGGCCGGGTGTGGGAGCCAGCACTGGAGCAGGCGGTAAGGGGGCTGGGGGCCAGCTTTAAGCTCAGACGCCCAGTCCTGCACCGGCAGTGAACCCCTCCGTGCCCGTGGGAGGTGAGTGGAGAGAAATCCTAAGTAACACGGAAGAAGAGATGGGCTGGAGGGGCCAAGAGTGGGCTAGGGACTGTTCCTTTAGGTTGTGATTGTGTTGGACCAAACTGCATGACTTTTGTAGGCACCACGTCACCAGGGGCTCAGGGGGTGGCAGTGAGACCACGTTGCTGCAGATAATCTCTCCGAGGCCCTTGCCGATGGCCGTGGAGATGCTGCAACAGTGCTGGGTGTTAAAGCAGGATTTCCCAGCTAATAACAGGGGGAACCCCGTTTCCAGTTCTGAGGAGGAGGCTCCCAGAACAGGGCCTGCACTGCATGTAGGGTAAGTGGGTGTGAGCCAGGCACCGACAGGCTTCAGGCTTCAAGGGCACACACATCCCAGATGGGTAGGGGACCCCCTCTACGGGCCCAGACCCCACCAGCCCCACCTTAGTGGGATTCCTGCCGCAGGGATCAGAGCCAGGGCCCCCTTTCAGGAACGCAGCCTGACCAGGAGGTGCCAGACAGGCACCCATACTCAGCTGAGCAATGGCACAGGGTTTCCAGGCGATCCTCGGGAATAAGACATGGGATCTGGGACCAGAAAGCCCTTCACTCATGAACTTTCAACATGAGAACTTTCAGAGACACTAATGAACTTGTACATTCTCACAGCTCGAGGATGGCGTTTTAGTCCCTGAGGGTGGTTTATCCCTTCATCCCGAGCGAGCTGCCTTCTCATGCTCATTTTCCAGGTGTTTTATGGATGTTATTAAACCCACCAGGTCCAATCAACATAGGAGCAGTGTGGAAATCATGTGAAGAGACTGTGGGAATGGGGGTGACACTTATTCTTCACTGATGTATACAGCCTAGGTGCTTGTCTCCTGTCATCTGAGATGTAAAGACAAATCGTGAACTCCTTGGGGAGTTCAGTCTGCCTTGGGGAGAACAGAGGAGCCAGAGGTGGCCCCGGGCTACACTTGGAAAGAACAGCAGTGCCACTGTTGGAATGCCTACTCTGTGTCAGGGACCATGCGAGGTGCTTTCACCTACATCCTCTCCTACAGTAACTCTGCTGGGGGGAGGGGCAGTGTTAGCTCACTTACAGAAGACGAAACTGAGGGTCAGAAAGGGGAGGTGATTTGCCCAAGGCTACTCAGCCAGAAAGGGCAAAGTTTGGATTTGAATTCCAATCTGTCTGATACCGGAGCCTGTGTTCTTCTATACTTCACAGAGGCGGGTGGTGGGGTTGGAGACTGAAGGGCAAGGAGGATTTGAGGCAGAAAGGAAAGTGGATGCTAAATTCAGTTTTTAAAATCTAGTCTGTGCACTGGTCGGGAGCCAGGCCACAGGGACGAAGAGTACACTGTGCCTGCCCTCCAGCTACTCATGGGCCAGTGTACATGCGCCGCTAAGACCTACTTGGCTGGCGTTCCTTCCCAGTGTGTGTCCTGCTAAATCCTGCTTGACCCGCGTTCCCTTCCCAGGTTCAGCAGGAACCCTTCTCCCCCGGCCCTGTGGCTGGTTTCTCTCTAGCCCCCCACCCTCTGCAAGGTCTGCTGCCCCAGCCTTGGACCTGGTACTTGTCTCGCTGGATGTCTGTGGACCCTCATGCTTCTCAGCAGCCATGCTCAGCACCACCCCACCCCGACCCCCCATCATAACAATACTCTGTGTGAGGCTCAGAGAGGTTAACTAGCAGGTTCAAGGTCACCCAGCTAGGAAGTGGAAGAGCCGGGATTTCATCTCATGTCTATCTGACTCCACAGCCTGAGGCCTTCAGCATGACCCTGTCTCCCCTGCGGCCACCATGCCCACCTCCTTCCGCCTCCCAGGTCATTGCACTGGAGGTTACCTGCGTTAGGCATAGGCCCTGCCGAAGCCAGCTTTGCACTTGTCAGATGGAGAGAGGAGATGCATTTTGGAACCCACCCAAGAAAAAGACACTTGAAATAACTTTCCTCTGTAGCTCTTGCTGCCAAAGCGCACTGAACCCCGAAAGGGATCAGGCCTCTGCAGGACTCACATCAATGCTGCCCATTTGGCTGGGATTCGCAGCTGACAGCGCACTTTCCAAGTCATTACCTCCTAGGTCCTCAGAGCAGCCCTGGGCTGGGTGTCCTGAACCTCCTTTTACAGATGAGGAAGCTAGAGGCTCAGGAAGGTAACAGGGTGTGCTCAAGGTCAGGTCCCCCTGTGGGTGTGACCTTGGATAAGTCATGTTTCCTCTGAGAGCCTCAGGTTCTTCATCTGCAAAGCTGACGATGGTGTTGGCTTCCCAGTGTTGCTCTGAGGGTTAAGGAAGAGAAAATGGGTGGGAGGGTCTAGCATAGAAGCTGACCTAGGAGAGGCACTCCACAGCTGGTAGGTCTCCAGACAAAGCTAAGATCACAAACACGTAGAGAGTCAGGGTGAAGAAAGGCCAAGAGCCCCAGCTCCTCAAGTCACCACCTGTGCAGACAGGGAGGCGGGCTGCAGCCGACGATGACAACCACACTGGTTGTTATTGCTTAACCCTCAGCACATGTTGTCTTATTGCCTCATCGTAAGCTGCAGGAGGTTAGTACAATGTTTATCCCCATTTTACAGATGAGGAAACGGAGGCACAGACAGGTTAAGTAAACGGGAACCAAAGAGCAGTTTTTCAACAGAAAAGAAAAAACAACTCGCGTTCAGAGTAGGACAGGTCTGTAAATGAACCCTCTTGCAAAAAAAAAAAAAAAAAAAAATCCCTCCAGAACATGCCTCCCCTCATTCCTCAACCCCTTTAGTTCTCACTTAGGCGACTTCCTTTACATAGAGTTTATTGCTAGCTCTTTCCCACAGACTGAGGGTCAGGAACCCCTTGGAATCGTGGCCTCCGATCTGCTGGGCCAGTGCTGGAAGTGAAGCTGGGGGTCCCAGCATCCCTAATCTTTGCTAAGGCTTTGGAAGTGGGGAAACTCTGCTTCATATCAGCTGCACCCCTGACGCATGGCGCAGATGGCATCTGGTCAGCAAACATCATATTTCAAATATGCTACTGGAAGAACCCAGGTGGAGGGGAAAATTCCCCCTCAAGTCCCCCTCCCTCACCTGCTGCAAAGCCTGGTGGATTCCCCGGGGACCCCGTGTCGCTTGCAGCCGGGAGAGGGAAACTAGGAGATTGCTTCTTGCCTCCAATAAAAAGTCAGACACACAGGTCCAAGCATTTCTCTCTGTGCCTCAGTTTCCTTTTCTCTAAAATGCAGGAAAAAAATAATAAAAGAAAGCAAACTGGCAGGGCTAGACTGGGGTGGAAGCTGCAAATCAACTGTTTGGGAGAGCAGCCAGCTTAAAATAAATTTGTTTGTTTTGCTCAGAGCTTAAAATAAAGTTGAACTAAGAGCCAATGTTTAAAAATTGGGGAATTGTGCAGAATCCAGATTTCTGGCTTCTCTTAAAATATGAGAAATGCTGCTCACCCCGGGGTTGGCTGGAGTGGGTGAGGCCATACAGATGGGCAACTGGTCAGCAGTGCGGCCCTCACCCCATCTGGCTTCGTGAAGGGCAGTTTCCTGCCTGGGTTCAGGAGGTAAGAGAATTTATAACGCCTGGACCTCGATCTCTGGCAAGAGTCAGTGCCTTCCAGAGAGAGGAGTGGGTTTCTGGTACCAAACCTCTCCCAGGTATTTAACAAATACTTGTTATATGCCAGAGGTTGTTTTAAACACACCAGGTATAGTCCCACGGGCTACACACATACCAAACAACAACTTAACTCTCATAACAACCTCGCGAAGTGAGTGCTGCTGTTATCACACCTATTTTACAGAGAAGACACCGGCGCACACAGAGGTTAACTCACTTGCCCAAGGCCACGTGGCTAGTAAG
Source organism: Phocoena phocoena (assembly GCF_963924675.1). Lineage (NCBI taxonomy): Eukaryota > Metazoa > Chordata > Mammalia > Artiodactyla > Phocoenidae > Phocoena > Phocoena phocoena. Next base: position 6,569,918 of record NC_089228.1, on the reverse strand, counting down.
TGCTGGCCTTGGAATTTGATTCCTGGCAGCCTGGCTCCCGAATCTGTGCTCTAACCACTGTGTGAAGCTACCCAACCCCTTTTCTGGGTCAGTGGCCAGTCCTGTGGCTTCCTCCAGGTTTCCATGTCCCGATATGAAAACGAAATCATCACCCCTCCCCCATTTCTCCTTCCCTCCTGGCCTATATTTATAACTTCCCTCCCTCGTGTCAATCAACTCCTTTAATCCTCTCCACACTCCTGTAAGGCACAGGAGCTACCATTATCTCCACTTTCAGATGAGGAATTTGAGGCACAGAGAGGCTGACTTGTCCAAGGTGCTGTGGCTGGAGGTGGCAGGCCCAGGCCTTCTGGCTGTGGAGTCTGCACTCCTGGCACCCTATATTCCCCCCGCTCTCTCCCAACCATCCACGCTTTCCATTCATTTCTTCCCCCCTTCATTTCTTCACTCCCATTCCATCCAACACTCAACTCAGACCCCGTGCTGGCCATGGGGACATGTATCAGGTGTATCGAGGCTGGGGAGGGGGGAGTGGGAAGGCGACACCCTGCTCCCAGAACAGGAACTGCCCATGACCACTCCCTTTGGGGCCGAGGCCAGTGGGAGAACTGGTTGCCAACTGACAGCCCTGTAGAGCTCAGGGGGAAGCAGTAGAGGGAAGCCGGTGGCACCTGGCAGCTTCCTGTAGGGCGAGTCCTCAGCAAGGCACTCAGGATTCAGGGAGACCCTGGCAGCCCTGAACCCACGCCCCAAACCCCAACCTTTACAGCTGAGCACTGACCAGCCTTTCAGTCCTGGCTCTGCCACTGACCTACCCTGGGGCCCTGACGAGTGCCTTCCCCTTTGGGGGACTCAGTTTCCTCATCTGTAAAATAAGGGCATTAGACCACTGGAGGTCAGAAACTGGCAGCTCAAAGGCCAGACCCTGCCCATGGATACATTTTGCTTAAATATCTGAAGAGTGCTTTTTTTTTTTTAATAGACTTTTAGTTTTAGAACAGTTTCAGATTTACAAAAAATTTGCTAAGAATAGTACAGAGAGTTCCCACCTACCACACATCCAGTTCCCTTTATTATTAACAGCTTACATTACTATGGTGCATTTTTCACAATTAATGAATCAATACTGATATGCTAGTATTAACTAAGGTCCATACTCGAGTCACATGTCTTTACCTAAAGCCCTTTTTCTCTTCCAGGATCCCATCCAGGATACCAGATTATATTTAGTCATCATGCTTCCTTAGGTGCCTCTTGGCTGTGATAGTTTTGCAGAATTTAAAAAAAAAATTAAACTTGTATGCCTCAGAAGGAATGTTTGGGGTACTAGAAATCTTCTATATGTATTTTGATCTGGGTGGTGTAAATATGTGTAAAAATCTTCAGATGGTACATTTGAGATCAGTGCTGTTTACATGCTTTAATGTATGTGTATCATGCCTCAACAAAGAAACAACTGAATGACTCTCTCCAATTTGCCACAGTCCCCAGCACTCCCTATTATCTCACTCGGAATCTATCCTTCTTTATTTCATCTGCTTGGCATCTGTAGTTACCACATGGTATATAAATAAGTCTCTTCTAGTTTACTCATCTGTAAAATGGGTATCATGATATTTTCTACCTGATTAGGCTATGGTCAAGATTAATTGAAATAACATATATAAAGTTCTTAGCACAGTGCCTGGTGCATAGTAAGTGTTCAATAAATGGGAATCATAATAATTATCATTGCTCATGTAATATTTATATTATTAAAACAAGTACATAACTCTTCTTTCTCCTTAAAGCAAACTCCATCCTCTCTCTCCTCTCCCTCCTCAGCCTCCTCTTGTGTCTCCGTCCCTCCCTGCCAGGGAAGGCCCAAGCTCAGATGGCTAGAAGGTGGAGAGACAGAGGCAAGCCTTCAGAGGTGCCCCAGATCAGCTAAGGAACCAGGAGACCCCTGAGGGTGACCCCAGATCTGTCCTCAACATCCAAGGAAACCTTGGTGGAAGTTGAGGTCCCAATCCTTCCCTTCCTAAGGAGCCTCTTGGAAAACAAGGAGTTCTGCCCTCAAAAGCTGTATCCTGCCCCGCTCAGGGGTCTCCCTGGCCAAGGATCCCTGGGCACAGCGGGAAGCTGTGGGCTTTTGGAGGGGCACTGAGGAAATCATGGGGAGAAGATAGCCTCCCCCAGCTCTCTGATGGCCCAGCATCTTGGGGGATACCAGCTTCCCTTGTGTGGTGCCCCCAAACTGTGCCCAGAAGCAATGAGGTCAGTAAAAGATAGGTCTTATATGCTTTAGGGTGACCTCTTGCAAGCGGAAACCAAGCTCTAGGCAGGATGTGCTGAGGGGCGGCGAAGACCAATGAGGTTCAATGAGATGGTGAGGGAAGCAGAAAGAACAGGGACTGGGGGTTAGGAGGTCAGGGCTGGACCCTGTCTTGCCCTCTGACTTGCTGTGTGACTGCTGGCAGGTCCCTCTCCCTCTCCGAGTCTCCCTTTCCTCAAAACATCACCATCAACAACAATGACAACAATAATAATAGTAACAATAGTGATGATGGTGGTGGTGATAGTGGCTCCCGATTCAAGTATGAAGCACAGGATAAACTTTTATGTGCGAGGCATGATTCCATCCTCGCAAGTATCCCATGGAGTAGATCCTATAATTATCTCCACTTCACGTATGAAAAAATGGGGGTCAGAGGGTCAATAACTTGTCTGAGGCTTCCAGCTGAAAAGTTTGCAGACACAGGGTTCAAACCCCGGTCTGTCTGACTTGAAGTCTGAGGCTATAACCGAGATCATCTTTGCAGCTGCACCTGTGAAACAGGCAGGTACCTAAGGAGGCTCCTAATTTTCCTTCCAGTGCTGATCAGGTACCCTCTGAAGGTGGGTCCCTTGTTCAGGGAGTAGCAGGGGGCAGTGGAGATGCTCAGAGCTATGCGGCTGCATCTACCATCTTATCTGATCTTCGTAACAGCCTTAAGAAATAGGTCCCACTATCACCACTCCCATTTTACAGGGTGGGAAACTGAGGCACAGAGAGCAGAGGTAAATGTGCAAAGTCACACAGGGGTCTGGACTTGAACCTGGGCTATCTCACTCTCTCGCTCATGTTAGCAGCCCTCCGCAGGAAGGGTGCCCAGAGAGCTGAGTGAGGGCCAGAGACTGACCCCGTGGGGCTCCTCATAAACTTCCAAAGGGCGTGCCTGCCCTCCAGCCTCCCTCCCGGCCCAGCACTCACAGGCTTGTGGCCCCTCCCCTTGCACTAAGTTGCTTCCATCTCAGTGCCCGCCCTGCGCTGGAGTCCCAGGTCCCTGCGGGGCCCAGCCAGTCCAGGGCCGCGGGCTGTGCCGGTGAACGACTCACCCATACCTGGGCTGGAGATAGACGGTGGCGAATCCCCCGGTGTCCCCGCTGCATCCCAGGCCACGGACACAAACCCCCACTCTGACCTCTTGGCTTCAGCACCGACAGCAACCACAGAAGTCTGCAGCCTGTGGCTATACCCTGTGAGGTGGCCACGGCGCCTGGTCCAGCTGCCAGCAGGGCTGCCTCCCTCTCTGGTCTTGGGACCAGCGAGGGGGAGGCCAGGGTGGGGAGGGGCGGGGGAGCATGACCGGCCTCCACAGCGCCTATGCTCGGCAAAACAGTGCCACTGCCAAAAGCAGTGTGGGTGGTGGGCACTTCTCTGTGGCCCTGGCTTCCTCCTGGGCTACCGTTCACTTGAGGTTTCTGATCCTATCAGCGGTGCCCTGGCTCCAATCCTGGTTACCTGGAAGTCCTTTTGTTCTGAGGACTCCCTGTACAAGTCACTGGTATAGAGTGGCCCTGGGAACGTCGGGAAAGGGCAGCCACCACATGTGCATCTGGCCAGACCCGAGCATAGTGGCTTCCAGTGAAGCAGCCATGTGTGTGTGAGCACTGGGGAGAGGCCAGGCCAGGGGCAGTGGGGAGGGCCTGGACCAAACAGCCTGGATCCCGCCTCCTCCAGGAAGCCTCTCTAGACTAAAGGGAAAAAAGGTGACACAGTCCCCCACTCATCCTGTCTCGTGGCCCCATGACACTCCTCGCTTGTTCCCTTAGAGCGTGCCCAATTCCCTTCTGTCCACTGACAGAGAACAGGAAGAAAACACGCCTGTTTCCTGTCGAACGGAGAGCCAGACTTTCTCCAGCATCTCTGGAGAAGAGCAGTTCCACACGAGGGACTTCCCAGCTCCTGTAATCTTCCCCTTTGCGCGCTGACGTTTGTTTTATTTTAAACCTTTCAGGTGTAAGGAACCCGCCCTTGACTGTTTTCCGCTTTTACATGAATTGATATTTTGCTGATCACAACGGCTCCTATTTGACAAACAGTAGAACATCTATGTCGCAAACATATTATTTAGTCACCCTCGCGATTTCTTTCGCTCCTCAGCCTTTTGCTTTTTAAAAGACAGCTGAAGTCACACAGGTACTAGATGAACACTCTCCCTTGAACAAAGTTGGTTCAGGGACCACAGTGCTGTCAGTTTGCCTGGGGTGGCTCCTGTGTGGTGATGTGTTTGCCTCTGCTGCCCCTTCCCTAAGTAGCCCCAGACTGCTGCACGTGTCTGGCCTGTGCATCTTATTTTCCTGACTGTTTTGTCTCTTGGCTTCAGCACTGCATGCTCTTCCAGCAGAAAAACTCCCTCCCCTGCCACCTCATAACTTGTACCCATGGCCGCCTTGCACCTCCTCTCCTCAACAAGTGCTCAGCACCTACTGTGGGTCAGGGACTAGGGAGACAGGGGTAGGAAGACTTGGACTCTGCTCAAGGAGGGCGAGAGGCTCATGAAGACTCTGACGTTGATCCATGCGCTCAGAGAGGTTAGATCATTTCCTCTGGGTCACATAGCCAGGAGGGAATAGGGCACGAAGGTCAGACTTATTTGAGTTAAGGTCCAAGCAAGCTCTTTCCACTGCCCCACTCCTTCTAGGGAGTTAGGATCTAGTGAGAGAGATGTAACTGAACAGCCAAGTAAAACACAATAGGATACATTCTACAACAGAGACATATCTGAAGAGCTGCAGGGACAGAGGGTGAGTGGTTAATTTTCACGGGGATGGAAGTCCTCTTGGGGATGTTTCAGGGGAGGTGAAACCCGAGCAGGGTCTTCAATTAAGCTAAAGAAATCAGATAACTCATGTGGTTAAAATTGTGTGTAAACTAAGTCATAATGCCCTGAGTAAGGAGCACTGGGTTTATATATGCATAAAACGCCTCGCACAAGGTGTGTGAACTGGGTGCCGTCTCTGCTCTGGGTCACGCAACAGGTAGTGAGGTCCCTGTCCCTGGAGGTAACCGGCAAGAAATTAAAAAGCTACCAGTCATTGGGTGGGGTTGTTGAGGAGTTCTTTGGTTCCTTCTAACAATAAGATGCTACAAGTTTTTATTGTTCTTTCCTACTGAAGGGAAGGCAGGTCCCTTCTTAGTTCTCCCGCTGACCCTGGGGAGGGGGCACCCTCGACCCCAGGCAGGCCAAGGCTGAGAGTGAGGCCTGAGGGAGCTCAGGAATGCCTGGGACCCCAGTGGCCTTTGACCCCATTGGACGCTGACGCAGTAAATAGTTTTGAGCAATTACCTATCAGGCCCTTGCATATTGGTTACCTCAGTAGCCCCCATGCCAGCCCCTGAGGCAGGGGGTGCTGCGCCCAGTCTATAGACAGGCAAATTGAGGCACAGAGAGGAAAGGGCCCCACACTGAGTGACTGACACTGTCTGGTCTTTCCAAGCCTGAGCACGGTGCTTCTGCTACTGCAGCTGCCAGCACCCAGCGAAGACAGACCAAGTGAAAGGAAAGACCCGGAGGGCAGGACCCCTCCCAGGCCGGGCCCAGGGGATTCTGCTCTTGGCATCTGAGGTTGGGCATCCGGCCTGTCTGCATGATGCCAGGAGCCCAGCAAAGGGGGGCAAGGCCTGCCATGCAATCAGCTGGTGGGGTTGGGGGCATGGGGTGGGGAGAGGCTGGGGTGGGCACGTGGCCTACAGGAGCGCCTTTGGTCCTCATGACAACACTGTGACCTGTTTCTAGATCAGCCAGCTAAGGCCCAGAGAGGGGAGGTCACTTGCTCAAGGTCACCCAGCAGGGCCAGGTATGAACCCAATGTCCATGCTCTGTCTACCACACCACGTGCCCACTCCACTTCCTACATATTTTCTTGTTTCATTCTCACCTTGGTGCAGTGCAGTGAGCAGAATTCCCCCGAGACAGTGAAAAGGCACCAACAGTACCGTCTCAAGGCTCAGGGTCAGACCTCACTCCACAACAAGAGTTGCAGAGAAAGGCTGACTTGAATGCAGCCCATCCCTAGCCTTCCTGCCCATAAGCCCACCATGAGTGCACTAGTGGCTTCTGTTATGCATCTTCTTCTACTGCGGCTCCACTCTGAGAACAGAAATGTCCCTGGGACATTTACCTCCCTCCCCCAGAAGGGGTAAAACATTCTGCCCCCTGGACTTCAACCTGGGTGAGCGGATCCCGTAATACGTCCAGCTGCACAAGTACTTCGGGTGCCGAGCACAGGACATGGCACGTGCGAGGCACTGGGCGGGGTCCCCATGAAGACGCTTTTGCCTCCAGCATGCCGGAGGTGGCCTGGGTACCTGGAGATGGGTAGGGAGCATCTGATTGGCATTCTCAGAGCCTTTGAGATGGCCAAGAAAAGAATGGGGTGTGAGAATTTAGGGCACCTGGTGAGGCACAGACTCAGACCGCTGGATGGCTGCATGAGGTCAGAGTCTCCAGGAACCTCGCCACGGTCACCCTGAGCCAGCAGGCCTGCGAGCAGTGGGGAGCAGTTGCCCCAGCTCACTCAGCAAGCTCCGGGCAGAGCAGGCCTATGGGCTGGGAGGTTTCTTCTGCCCGGCCAGACGCTGGACTCCCTGGAGGACACCCCAAGAGCCACATGGAGTTTGCCAGAGCCTGTTTGGCCCAACAGCTTTGCTTGCAGGGGAGGAAATTGAAGCCCAGAGAGAGAAGAGGGAGCATGCCGACTGGACGCCCAGCACTGCACGAGCCCTTTAAAGATGCCCCTCACTCGTGAGGTAGGAACCATCTCCACTTTATACATGGGAAACTGAGACTGGAAAAGTGCAAGATTCACCTGGGATCAGAGAGCTCAGACTGGCAGCGTTGGGACTCGGCCCAGCACCCAGGCCTGCCTGTGCCGAGTCCAGGGCACTCCTACCCAGTCACGGTGCGTTTGGAAACGGATTCCTGGCTCTCAGTTCAAGTGAAGTGGGCACCTCCAATATTCAAGGTGCGGGAGCTTGCCTGGAGATCAGGCAAGAAGGTGGGGTCTACTACTGACCCCTCACTCTCCAGGGACCCGGGCTGGGGGTGCCATGGGGATGATGGGCTCGGGGTTCCCCTGCACTTCCTGTGTACACAGAGGCCCAGGAGTGGGTCTCTTCCCAGAAGGACAGTTGACTGACTGAATAGTTATCTGACCACGGAAAGAGCAGGTAAGGGTTCTCTTGTGGTCCTGGGAGCACTCACGTCCACCTGCAAGGAGACAAAGGCTTCCTTCCTGGGAAGGAAGCCTCTTCCCCTCACCTCTCGAAGATCATTGCTGGGAGGGACCCTGGTGGCCCCAGCACCCACCTGCCCAACAGCAGCCAGGTGCACTCCTATGTGTCCTATGGCCTTCCCCTGTGACCGCATCAACAGCTGGGACCGTCCGTGGCTTCCTATGTTCCTGGAGTCCAGTTCACAGTCAGGGCTGACCAAGGGCTTGGGTTCAAACCCACTTGCTCTTCATATAAGATAATGGCTGAGAGAGCCAGAATGGGGTTTGTTAAGGCCAAGTGTTCATGAGGGATCTACTGGAAGCTAAGGAGTCAGTGATTTTGAGGACACTGTTCTTTTAGAAAATGATGTAAAATATTCTTTGAGCCTATTTCAGAAATGTCGTGAATGAACCTGGAGCCCATTCAGAATCAGCTTCAAACAATTAGGAGGGTGTTGTGTGTCCCCCAAAAGGGATGTTGAAGTCCTAATTCCCAGTACCTGTGAATATGACCTCATTTGGAAATAGGGTCTTTTCAGAGGTAAGCAAGTTAAGAGAGGCTTATTAGGGTGAACTCTGCCCCTACAGGACTGGTGTCCTTATAAAGGGGAAATTTGGACACAGACATAGACAAGCAGAGAGGGAAGATGATGTGAAGGTGGGGATGGGGTAATGCATCCACAAGCCAAGGATCACCAAGGATCATGAACCTTCCAACCACTAGAAGCTGAAGGGGAGGCCGGGAACAGAGTCTCCCTCACGGCCCTCAAAAGGAATCAACCCCGTGATGCCAGACTTCCAGTCTCCAGATCTGTGAGACACTAAATGTCTGCTAATTTAAGCCACCCAGCTTGTGTGCTCTGTCACAAGAGCCCCAGCAAACTAACACAGGTGGCAAAGTGTTCTCAGTGTTTGTACGGTTCAGAGAAACTGATGTGCTTCCAGTGGGAAGGGGTCCAGGGTCCTCACACCTGAGGCAACCGTTCCCACTGGGGCCACCGGGGGCAGAGACCCACTGAGCAGCAGGTGACACACCATGCCCTGAGATGTCCTCTCCCACTTAATCCTTCCAACAGTCTCAAGAGGGAGGGCTTCTTACTCCCATTTTAAAGACATAAAACTGCAGTGGCAGAAATTCAAACGCCTTGCCAAGGATTGCAGGGTCAGGACCTGAAACCGGCAGGAGAGCCGTGGAGCTTGGTTGTCTGCCGCGCCCACCTCCCCAATACAGAACCTGTTTTGAGGAGTTTCCGGGGCTTGGGGTGCGTTGCCCCAGCCTCTCTGCTCCATCCCTGGTATTGCAGACTCTCGCGCAGACTGGCCAGGGCATGGGCCCATGTTTTTCTCTGTTCTCTCATAGAGGAGAACAGGATGCAAGGAAAGGATGAGATGTTTACGAATCCGCGAATACTTTTTTAAAAGCCCTTATGTGTGTAAGTTTCCACCTTTCACACAGCACTTTCGCATGCATTGTTCCCCGGCCCCAGCACTGCCCCTCAGATGGGAATTACCGTCCACCTCTGAAGGACGGCTGACTTACTTGTAAACTGGCCTTAGTTACGACGGCCTAATATGTTGCTCTGATGTGGAAACTCTGCCCGTTGGATTTATTTATAGGGAAGGACGCCTGTAGTTTTTACTTAAAGAGGTTCCACTGGGACTGTTTTGGGGGTTGTTCCTGAACAGACTTGGAGTAAACATTTCCCATGGACGTTCTCTGGCTTGATGAACCCCTCTCGGTTCACTTCTCTCTACGCTCCTGTCGGCAAAGAGAGTGGTGGGATTTCTCCATTCTGTTGTCAAGGACTTTCTCGCTCAGGCCGCACTGGCTCATCTTGGCAGCTATAGGAGGGCCAGGCTCTGGGAGGCCCTCTGCTTTGGCCACTGAGGAGCCAGCAGGCTCTGTGGGGGACAGTTCAGCCCTTCGTGGTCTCCCACAGGCTCCCGGAGGGCTGCCCCACCTGCAGGCCTGGGGCTTGGGCCCAGCCCAGGCCTGGCCCCAGACTTGGAAATGCACATGGCGCCAAGTCAGATCGTAGGTGGTCCACTTCCCCCAACTTACACTGCATTTTGCTAAAAGCCTGGACTCTGGAGCCAGAACTCCTGGTTTCAAATCCTGGCTAGGGTAAGCTCCATGCTTCAGTTTCTCCTTCTGTAAAATGGGGATAATGGTTGTGCCTGCCTCATGGGCTGTTGTGAAGGCTAAACGATTAGTGTTTTTTTAAAGCACTTAGAGTAGGGCCGGGCACATAGCCAGCACCATAGTTAAGTGACTGCTCTCATTATTGCTGTTGCTGTTATTGTTATCAGTTCATTCAGCCAGCATGGACTGAGGGCCATACGTGCGGAGTCAGATGGATGAGGTTCAAATCCCACTTTTGCTACTAACTCGCTGAGCAACCCTGGGCATTTCACTTCACCACTCTGCGCCTCGGTCCCCTCCCTCTTCTGTGAAATGGAGATAATGAACGTACATACATCACAGGCTGCTGGTGAGGATGAGGGGCTCGGCCCAATGTCTGGCTCACAGCCAGTAAGTGCTTAGTAAATCCTAGGTACTATTATTATCATCAATATCAGAGTTACTGTGATTCCTGCCGGCTCAGGCCAGGCCCTCCACAGCTGCCCTGGGAGAAACACCTTGGACAGATCCTTTAGCATTTGGGGCCCGGCCAGCCCCTCCTGTGCCTTCCCTGGAGTCTCCCTGCCCATCCCCAGCACTCCAGCCCTAGAACCTCGACCCAGCTCTTCCCTGCATGCCTGCCACCCCCCAGTCCTCTCCCAGCTGCAGAAGCATGTCTTCCTAACATTCATCAGATTGCTAGAGCCCTCCAAGAGCTTTGCCGCTGCACACAGACTGCAATTCCAATTCCTCATGGGGGCCCTCTCGGTCTGGCCCCAACAATTCTGGCAGAGGGGTATCCCTCTGCCTGCGTAGCCTACATGGGGCCCTCACTCGCCCCTCCCCAGCCCACTGCCTTTCTCGCTCTTCCTCAACCCCACCAGGGCCACTTTCTCCTTGCCCCCGTCCCCATCCGCCTGGAATGCTCTCCCCACCACCCTGACCTCTGCATGGCTGGCTGCTTCTCCCATCGGGACCTCTGGTCAGAAGTCCCCTCCTCAGGGACTGCCCGCCGGTCCCCACCCTGCAGCCCTGTTTTGTTTTCTTCACAGTGCTTACCACGCCCAGAAGCCATCTTCTATATTTATTTGGTCACCTGTATGAGGACCAAGTCTCATGTGTTTCATACTCGAAGGCACCCCAAGGGTGAATCAGAGTGTAACAGAGACTGCACACAGAGGATGCTCAGTAAACACTCATAAACAGATAAACAGGTGGCCAAGCCCCGGCTCCAAGCATCCTTTAGGGAAGAGCTAATGCATCTTTGTTGTTATATAATAAAAGAGGTGGAACCCCAATGGTGAAAATTCCACTACGTTTTTGCCAACCATAAACCTGGGAAGCCTTTCAACCCATCTTGGGAGGAGGAGGGCGGTGTCACCTCTTTATCCCGTAATGGCTCATAGATGGCTCTCCTCAACCTCCTTCCCCACCCACACCTGTCAAAAGCTGCTGGGTTTAGACGCCCGTGTTTCTGTTCCGAATTACCGATTGTTTAATATTCAAGAGATGGCATTAAATAAATATGTGCACAATTATGTAACGTGTTTGGAAACAACCTGGTTAGTCCCAAAGTGCTTGGGCAAGAAACAAAACTTCGGCATGGTAAGAGATCTGGGTGATCTCTGAGGGCTGAGGAGAGAGGCACGCAGCTGGTCTGCCTGTCTGCTTCCTCCCCTATTTGGGTCTGGAGTCACTCATCTTCCTTGATGCCGGCAGGGTAGGGTAAGAGAAAGTGAGCTCAGAATCTCTGAGTTGCACCCTGGCTCTCCCAGCTCCTGGCTGAAAGTCACCTCTCTCTGGGTCTCAGTGTTCTCACCTGTGAAAGGGCTGACGACACCTTCTGGGAAGGTCGGATGAGATCCTGACTCTGAGCTCTAGCTCAGAGGCTGTTCTTTCGGAAGGTAAGTTGCTGCTGATGCTCAAAGATGAGCAGTGTGACCTCTGTTCCCTGACAGGGGTGGGTCTGGGGGAGCAGGCATGGACTTTGAGGTTCTTAGGTATATAACGCAGGGCGGATCGAGCAAGGCAATAGCAGAGGCCCAAAGAAAGGGCTTTGGGAGAACAGAGGAAGATGTGGTTAATCCCAGCTAGGAGCCAGAGAAATCTCACAGAGCTGCAATATGGGCTGGCTCTGGAAGGCTAAGCGGCATTTTGACCCCAGAGAGGGCTGCCCCATTTAACTAACATGCACTAGGCAACTAGCATTTATTGAGCACCTACTATGTTCCAGTTACTCTTCTAAGCATTTTACATGGATTATCTTTGCTTGACCTTGACAAGAGGGAGATGCTGCTGCCGCCCCATTTTACTGATGAGGGACCTGAGACTCAGTTCACTGTGTGCAGTGATGCTGCCTTCCTTCTACGCTTCCTAGCCGTTCTCCCTATTCAAACGCAAAGACATGTGGGGGGATTTCCCCACACCTGCACAATGGTGCATAAATAATTCAAGTGTCCCTGCTAGAATGGCAGAAGGAAGGCAGCTGTTGTCAAACACTGTTTTCCTGCTTGTCAGACCCTCCATCAGCACTCCCTGCAAGGGTGCTCTCTTTCCAGATCTTCCCCATCTCCAGCTCCAGCAAAACCCCGGTCTCCAACTCACCCCTCCACGTCTTCTGGTTAAATGAAAGGCGTCAGGGTTTGGAAAATAGGGCCCATGTCTTGCCAGCTCTGGGGACTGGGTGACGAAGTTCAGCTCTGGAAAAGGGGAGATGGCATTGGTTAGGGGTGGGTGACCCAATGGGGACTCAAGTCAGCAAGGAGTAGGAAGGGAACAGCGGTGTGGAGCGTCCCGTGTGCTGGCACTGGGCTAGTGCCAGGGTCAGTTGGGGTGGAGATGGAAGAGAAGCAGGGGAACGCTGCCCCTGCCTTCTCCATCAAGACCTGCCTGGGGGGCTTCCCTGGTGGCGCAGTGGTTGAGAGTCCGCCTGCCGATGCAGGGGACACGGGTTCGTGCCCTGGTCCGGGAAGATCCCACATGCCGCGGAGCGGCTGGGCCTGTGAGCCATGGCCGCTGAGCCTGCGCGTCCGGAGCCTGTGCTTCGCAACGGGAGAGGCCACAACAGTGAGAGGCCCGCGTACCGCAAAAAAAAAAAAGAAAGAAAAAAGACCTGCCTGGGTGGGCTTCACCCCTCCCAGGCCCCATCTCAGGGGAGCTAGTCTACTGCCAGCAGGGTGTCAAGGTGGGGTCTCCCTGTTCTCTGTCTGCTGTCTGGTGTGGCCTGCAAGGGCAGAGGGAGTGAGGCAGAGTGGTCATGGGCATGTGCTCTGGAGAGACAGAGGCTCTGGGGCTTGTGGCTGGACCTTTCCAAGCCTCTGTTTCCCCATCTGCAGGATAGGATAATAATATCTATTTTTACATGCACTTGTGTGTACGCGCGTGTGTGTGCGTGCAGTTTTATCATGTGTGTAGTGTTATGTAGCCACAATCACAATCAAGATACAGAACTTTTTGTCACCATAAGCTTCCTTGGGCTGTCCCATTATAGTCACCGCCTCCCCCCACCATGCCGCATGCAACCCTAACTCCTGGCTATCATGAATCTGTTCTCCAATAATATTGCTTTTTTAATGATATCTATAAATGGAATCATGCTATGTGTGACCTTCTGGGACAGGCTTTCTTTCACTCAGCACAGTTCAGTGGAGATTCATCAGGTTGTTGTGTGTATAGACAGTTCAATCCTTTTTATGGGTGAGTACCACTCCCTGACGTGGGTGGACCATAGGTAGCTTAATCATCTATTAAAGGACATCTGGCTTATCTCCAATTTTTGGCAATTATTAGTAAAGCTACTATAACCTTCTGTACAGGGTTTTTGTGTGAACATAAGTTTACATTTATTTGGGATAAATGTACAATAGGACAGTTATTGGGTCACATGGTAGTTGTATATTTAGCTTTTTTTTTTTTTAAACAAAATTCCAAATGGTTTTATAGTACCAGTTTACATCCTGCCTACGATGTATGAGTGAACCAGTTTTTCTGCATCCTCACCAGCATTTGGTGTTGTCATTTCTTATTTTAGCTGTTCCGACAGGTGTGTAATTATATCTCACTGTGGTTTTAATTTGCCTATCTTTAATGACTAATGATGTTGAACATCTTTTCATATGCTTATTTGCCATCTGTATATTCTCTTCATAGAAATTTCTCTTCATGATTTTTGTCCATTTTCTAATTAGATTGTTTGATTTCTTTTTATGGTTGAGTTTGGAGAGTTTTTGTCATGCTTTTTTTTTTTTTTTTTTTGTCTGCACAGCATGTGGATCTTAGTTCCCTGACCAGGGATTAAACTTGCGCTGCCGGCATTGGAAGGGCAGAGTCTTAACCACTGGACCGCCAGGGAAGCCTGGAGAGTTTTTTATACATATCAGATACCAGTACTTTGTCAGATTTTGTGGTTTGCAAATATTTTCTCCCAGTTTGTAGCTTGTCTTCATCTTTTTAACAGGGTTTTTTTGTTTGTTTGTTTTTGTGGATCATGAGCTTTTAACTTTGGTGAAATCCAACTTATCATTTCTTTTCTTTTATGGATCATGCTTTGGGGTCAAGCTTAAGAACTCTTTGCCTAGCCCTAGATCCCGGAGATTTTCCCCTTACATTTTTCCCCTAAAAGTTTTATAGTTTTACATTTTATAGTTAAGACCATGATCCATTTTGAGTTAATTTTTGTATAAGGCATAAGACTTAGATAGGTTTTTGCTTGTTTGTTTTTCTTTATGGATGTCCTATTGCTTCAGCACTAGTTATTGAAAAGGTTATCATCTTTCCTCCATTGAACTGCTTTTGCACCTTGGTCAAAAGTCATTTGGGCTTATTTGTGTGGGTCTACTTCTGGGTCCTTTATTCCATCCCATTGCTCTATGTGTCACCTCTCTGTTGATACCACAAAGTCTTGATTTCTATATGATAAATCTTAAAATCAGGTAGACTGACTCTTCTTACTTATTCTTTTTCAAGACCATTTCAGCTATTCTAGCTCCTTTGCTGTTCCATATAAATTTTAGAATAATCTTTTCTACATCTACAAAAATGTTGGGGGATCTTGGTAGGAACTGCAGAGAACTGACATCTTTACTATGGTGAGTCTTCCAATCCATGAACATATATATGGCTTCATTTATTTAGATTAAAAATTTTTTTTTCATCAGTTTTTTTTTGTAGTTTTCAGCATACAAATCTCGTACATGTCCTGTTAAATTTACACCTAAGTATTTCATTTTTTGAGTGATTGTAAATGGCGCTGCATTTAAAATTATTCTGCCCACATGTTCATTGCTAGTATACAGAAATACAATAGATTTTTGTATGTTTATCTTGTACCCTATGACCTTCCTGAAATCACTTATTACTTCTAGGAGGTTTTTTTTTCTTTAATAGATTCTTTTGGATTTTTCATGTAGATGATGAAGTTAGCTGCAAATACGGACAGTTTATTTCCTCCTTTCCAATCTGTACTCCTTTTCTTGTCTTGTTGCATTGGCTAGAACTTCCAGCACGATTTGAATATAAGTGGTGAGAGCTAACATCTTGCCTTATGCCGAATATTAGGAGAAACCATTCAGTCTTTAACCATTAAGATAATATTACCTGTAGTTTTTTGTAGATGTTCTTTATCAAATTGAATGAATTCCCCTCTATTCCTATGTTTCTGAACATTATACCATGAATGGTTGCTGAATTTTATCAAATGTTTTTCCTGCATTGATGGATTTATCATGTGATTTTTCTTTAGACCATTAACACGGTCAATTATACTAACTGATTTTTAAATGTTGAACCAACCTTGCATTCCTGGAATAAACCCTATTTGGTCATGATGCATAATTGCTTTTATACATTGCTGAATTTTATTTGCTAATGTTTCATTAAAGATTTTCACATTATATTGATGAGGGATGTTGGCCTGTAGTTTTTCTTTTTGGTATTGTCTTTGTCTGGTTTTGATATCAGGGTCATTCTAGCTTCATAAGATAAATTGGATAGTGTTCCTTCCTCTTCTGCTTACTGGAAAACATTGTGTAGAGTTGGTGTTAATTTTTTAAGCATTTGGTAAAATTCTCCAGTGAAACTATCTGGTCTGGGGATTTCTTTTTAGGGTATTTAAAAATTAAAGTTCCTCAATAATTATAGTGCTATTCAAATTATCTATTTCATATGGGTGAACTGTAGTAGTTTGCATTTTTTGAGGAACTGGTCCATTTCATTTAGGTTGTCAAATTTATGTGCATAGAGTTATTCATAGTATTCCCTTACCATCCAATTGTGTACTTGCAAGGTCTATAGTGAGATCACATTTCATTTCTAATTTTGGTAATTTCTCTCTTTCCTTCTCTTTCTTTCTCTCTCCCTGTTAGTCTTGCTAAAGTTTTGTCAATGTTGTTGATATTTTCAAAGATGCAGCTCTTTGTTTCATTGCGTCTTCTCTATTCATTTTCTGTTCTCAATTTTACTGATTTCTGCTGTTTATTATTTCCTTCCTCCTGCTTGATTTGGGTTTATTTCGCTCTTCCTTTTTTATTTTGTCAAGATGGAGCTTAGATTATTGATTTGAGGCTTTTTTCTTTGCTAATTATGCATTTAGTACTATAAATTTCTGTCTCAGCACTGCTTTAGGTATGTCACACACATTCTGATATGTTGTATTTTTATTTCAATTCAGTTCAATATATTTAAAAATTTTTCATTTAGACTTTATCATTGACCCATGGATTATTTAGATGTGTATTATTTAGCTTCCAAGTGGCTGGAGATTTTTCTGTTATCTTTCTATTATTGATTTCTTGTTCGATTTTACTGTAATTGGAGAACACATTCTCTTTGATTTAAATTCTAATTTTGCTGAAGTTTATTTTATGTCCCAGAATATGGTCTATCGTGGTGTATGTTCTGTGGACACTTGAAAAGAATGTGTTCTATAAATGTTGATTTGATCCTGTTGGTTTACGGTGTTGTTGAGTTCTTCTATATCCTTGCTCTTATATTCTGTCTAATTGCTCTATTGATTATTGAGAGAGGGGTGTTGAAGTCTCCAACTATAATTGTAGTCAGTTCCATTACTGTTTGCTTCACATATTTTATAGCTCTGTTGTTTGGTGCATATACATTTAGGATTGCTATATCTTCTTGGTGGCTTGACTCTTTTACTGTTATACAATAATCCTTTCTTACTCTAGTAATTTTCTTTGCTCTGAAGTCTACTTTATCTGATATTAATATAGCTACTCCTATTTTCTTTTGATTAATGTTGGTAGGATATACATTTTGTCTATTCTTTTACTTTCAGCCTGCCTGTATTATTATATTTGAAGTGAGTTTCTTGTAGATAGTGTATAGTCAGGTCATGTTTTTCAAGCCACTCTGTCAATATTAGTCTTTTAATTGGTGTACTTAAACCATTTACATTTAATGTAATTATTGATACGTTAAACTTTAACTCTGCAATTTTAATTTTTGTTTGCTACTTGTTCTTTCTACATCACTTAAAACTACATCAGAAAGTGTTATAATTTTTGCTTCAATTGTCAAATATAATTTGGAAAACTCAAGAAGAGAAAGAAAGGGTCAATTGCATTTACCCATATTGTTGCTTACCATATTTTTTTTCCTTCCTGACGTTCCAAGATTCTTTTTTTTTTTTTTCTTTAGTACGCGGGCTTCTCACTGTTGTGGCTTATCCCGTTGCGGAGCACAGGCTCTGGACGCGCAGGCTCAGTGGCCATGGCTCACGGGCCCAGCCGCTCTGTGGCATCTTCCCGGACTGGGGCACGAACCCGCGTCCCCTGCATCGGCAGGCGGACTCTCAACCACTGTGCCACCAGGGAAGCCCCAAGATTCATTTTTTATTGTTTATTTTCTGTTTAGAAAACTTCTTTTAGCACTCTTTTAGGGTAGGTCTTCTGGCAATAAATTCTCTCAGTTTTTCTTCATCTGAGACTGTCTTGATTTCCCCTTCATTCTTTTGTTTGTTTGTTTGTTTTTTGCGGTACACGGGCCTCTCACTGTTGTGGCCTCTCCCGTTGCGGAGCACAGGCTCCGGACACGCAGGCTCAGCGGCCATGGCTCACAGGCTCAGCCGCTCCGCGGCAGGTGGGATCTTCCCAGACCAGGGCACGAACTTGCGTCCCCTGCATCGGCAGGTGGACTCTCGACCACTGCGCCACCAGGGAAGCCCCCCCTTCATTCTTGAAGAATATTTTTGCTGGATATAGGATTCTGAGTTGACTGTTCTTTCCTTTCAGCATTTGAAAAATGTTGTGCCACTTCCTTCTGGCCTCCATGGTTTCCAATGAGAAATTCACTGTCACTTGAATTGTTTACCCCTTATAGATGAGGTGTCATTTCTCTCTCACTGCTTTCAAGACTTCTGTTTTGTTTTTAGTTTTCAGAAGTTTACCTATGTTTTACCTTGGTGTGGATTTTGTTGAGTTTATTCTCTTTGGAATTTTGCTCAGCTTTACGAATCTGTAGGTTTATGTTATTTGCCAAATTTGGGACGTTTTCAGCCACTATTTCTTCAAGTATTTTTTCAGTTTCACTTCCTTTCTTATCTCCTTCCAGGAGTCCAACGACATAAACATGAGATCTTTTGTTACAATCTCACAGGTCCCTGAGGCTGTGTTTACTTATTTATCTTGTGTCTATTTTCTCTTGGTTATTCAGCTTAGGTAACTTCTATTGTCCTATATTCCGGTTCAGTGATTCTTTCCTCTGTCCCCTCCGGCCTTCAGTAAAGCACATCCATTGAATTTTTCTTTTAAATTTCAGTTATCATATATTTCACTCTAAAATTTCTATTTGGTTCTTCTCTATGCTTCTGTTTCTTTGCTGACACTATTTTTTTCATTTGTTTCAAGTGTGTTCATAGCTGTTTCTTGGAGCATTTTTATGATGGCTACTTTAAAATCTTTGTCAGATAATTTCAACATCTCTGTCATCTTGGCGTTGGCTTCTATTGATTGCCTTTTTTCATTCAGTTTGAGATCTTCCTAGTTCTTGTTATAAGTGAATTTCTACAGAAACTTGGGCATTTGGGGTATTATGTTATGAGACTGGATCTCATTTAAACCTTCTGTTTCAGCTGGCTTCCTCTGACACTACTCCAGCAGAGAAAGGGGGTTGGTTGGGAAATCCAGCTCCCCATCAGGCTCCCACTGATACCTCCATGGCTGGGAGGTACAGGAGTGCCTTGTTACTGCTCCCAGTGTGGTCTCTCCACTATCATGACAGGGACTGGGGTGAGGTCTTGTCACCACCCAGTGGGGAATGAAAATCCTGGCTCCCTACTTGGCCTTCTCTGACACCACTCCCGTGGGGGACTTGGGATGCTTCATTACAGTCTGGTGAAGGGGGAAGTCTAATCTCCCCACTGGATCTTTGCTGGTGGGGGTGGAGCCACAATGTTTTCTATGGTGTTTAGTTAGAGTAGAGCAGTTTTTGCCTAAAAGTGTCTGTTCTGCTAGGCTGCCCCTTTCCTGCTTCTTTAGCTAGAGAGACCAGGTTTCTGTTGGGGCATTTTTTTGCCTGCCCATTGGCATTTCCTCATTTCTGGCTTCTTCAGCTCCAACTCTGGGCTATATGAGGCAAAAAGAAAACTCACCAGGAACTCACTGCTATGCTGTTTCTTGGGTCCCCAGGTCCCAAGAAGCAGGTCTGTCTTCTCTCTATCTTTTAGAATTTTCTTATGCTTATTTTGTACAGAATGTCTAGGGTTCTCAGTTGCACCTAGGGACAAGTACCTTTACTCCACCATCCCGGAAGCAGGAGCCCACCTGAAGCCCTCTGAACATGTGCTTTCCAGCTCCCTGGAGTTTTCCAGAATCACCTCTATCTTCTTAACACAGCTAAACAAATCAGATTTTCTAAGATGCCTGTCATTTCCCATGGGCTCCCAGCTTTCTACCTGACCCAGGTGAATGCCTACCTGTCCAGTCAAGGACCAGAAGGACTCCGGGCTTTTAGGAGGCCTTTTCCTTTCAAAGCTGTAGGTGGTAATGGGTGACCTGGAGCAGAGCCCCAAAGATGCCGATTTGTTAAAACTAGAAATCCTGCTGGGCATCTCTTTCAGGGTCTCTAGGTCTAACCTTCTGAGGTCTCTTCAGGGGAATACAGGGATCTGGGCAGTGTTGCAAATCAAAAATGACTTAAGCCAGGGCATGAAAGTTCATAACTTTGCCTCATTCCCCACCACAGCTGATTCCTCTTGCCTGGGCTGTGCATTACCTTTCACAAAAGGCTCTCAAGTCTGTACCTTATTTCCTTCCCTCCCCAGCTCTGGGAGGCAGGAAGCTCCCACCACCCTTTATGTGTGAAGTGCCTGGCTTCTAGAGGTCAGTGAGCTATCCAAGGCCACTTAGTTCCACACTGGCAGAGCTAGAATCACACCCAGGTCTTGTCACTCTGGCACCAAGGTCATTTTCGAGGCCTCAAACCATCTCCGTATTTTTTATCTAGGTCAAAATGGTTCTCAAAGTGTGGTCCACATGCCCGTGAGGGTTCCCAAGATGCTTACACGGGGGGCTGAGAGATCAAAACCATCTTCCTAATAACATTTAGATGTTATTTACCACCTTCACCTGTTGATATTTGCACTGCTGGTGCAAAAACTGCTGGTGCCCTAGCATGAACCAAGAGAGTGGCACCAAACTGTACTAGTCGTCATCCTATTCTTCATCACCACGCGCAGGCGGTAAAAAAGGCCAGCTTCACTAAGGAATGTCCCGGATGAAGCAGTAAAGATGATTAATTTTATTAACTCTCAACATGGGAACATGGAATGGGAAATATATGCATCAAGCATTCTGCTGTAACCCAAGTATGATGGGTGTTGGAGGAGAGGTTCTCCTATGAGCATTTGAGTTGTGAGCTGAACTTGCCTCTGTTTTCACCAAACCCATTTTTACATAAAAGAACAACTGACAGACACACAATAGTTATTCAGACTTGGGTATCTGGCAGACATTTTCTCAAAAATGAACAGAGTGAGCCTATCATTTCAAGGAAAACAAATGACAGTATTTGTTGCCAATGATAAGATTTGAGCTTCCAAAGTGAAAATTAGAATTTTGGAAGACCTGTATGTGCCATCATGAACTTGACAGCTTCCCAATACTTAGAGATGTTTCTGATGAGGTCAGTGCTAAGATAACAGATGTGACATTTTATGATATTGTATAATGAAATATACAAACATTTAAAAGATCTGCATAACTCAATGAGCCAATATTTTCTAAATGACCAGTGCAGGATGTTGCAAAACCATGCATAGGTAAAAAAATTCATCAAAGTGAAAGAAGAAAAATGGATTATAATGTACAATATGAAAAGTTCATTGTCATGGCCTCAGATTCTTCATTGCAACTAATTTTAAAAATGCTGTCTGCTCTGGGCTGAATTGTGTCCCTCCCAAAGTTCATATCTTGAAGTCTTAACCTCCCAGTACCTCAGAATGTGACTGTATTTGGAGATAGGGCCTTATAAGAGGCGATTAAGTTAAAATGAGGACATTAAATGGGCCCTAATCCAAACTGACTAGTGTCCTTATAAGAAGAGGGAATTTGGACACACAGAGAGATACCAGGGATGTGCACACAAGAGGAAGGACCCTGTGAGGATATAGCGAGAAAACAGCCATCTGCAAGCCAAGGATAGAGGCCAGCATGCCTTGATCTTGGGCTTCTAACTGCCACAACTATGACAAAATACATTTCTGTTGTTGAAGTCATTCAGTCTGTGGTATTTTGTTATGGCAGCCCTGTAACTGAGCAGGACCCTGTGGGGCCTTCTTGCGGACAGACTCCCCCCAACATGTCCCCCCACATCTTGTTTATAAAAAAGTTTTAGCTTCTTAGGCCTTCCCCGAGTTCCAAAGAGCAAATTTAGTCAGAGAAGTGAGAAAATGCAGAAACAAAGGAAAACAGTCAAGCACGACAAAATAATAATAGCTTAGCCATAAAACAAAGTCAAGGACCTTTAGTTCTTCTTCAAGGGCTCTAGGTAATCTCTTGAGCCATATCCTTGAGTTGTTTTGTGGATACTAAAATCCCCTCCAGGTAGAAGAAGCTAACTGCATGCTGACCACCAGCATGTTGACCCCAGACCGGTTGAAACCAGAAGGATGATGATGTTAACTCCTGAAAAGCCACCCTATTACCTCACTACCAACCAATCAGAAGAATGTCCACGAGCTGACCAAGTACCCTACAACCCTCACCCCTAATGTTGCCTTTCAAAACCCTTCTCCAAGAGCCATAGAGGAGTTCAGGTCTTTTGAACACGAGCTTCCCATTCTCCTTGTTTGGCCCCATATTGGGTGCCTTGCAATAAGTGCTATACTTGCCTTTACCACAACCTGGTGTCAACAGATTGGCTTTACTGTGCATGGATAAGTGGGCCCAAGTTTGGTTGAATAACAGCCCTAGCAAACTAATACGCTATCACTTGTTGAGTTTGGGTGTAGTATCAAAGAAGGATATCTACAATTATCTGAACGGCTATTAGAATCCTCCTCCCTTTCCCACAACATATCTCTGTGAGGCTGGAATTTCTTCAAACACAGGAAGCCAAACATCATATGGCAACAGATTGAACGCTGAAGCAGATGAGAATCCAGCTGTCTTCAATTAAGTCATTAAAAAGACTTGCAAAAACATAAAACAACACTACTCTTCTAGTTTTTTTTTTTTGGAAAATATAGTTATTTTTCATAAAGTATGTTACCATAATGGATTTATTATTGTTATTTTTAAAAGAATATACAAGTATTATTACAATCTCAGTTTTGACTTCAAATATGGTAAATATGAAGAGATAATATTCACATAAGCACAACTCTTTGGGGTCCTCAATCATTTTTAAGAATGTAAAGCGTCCTGAGACAGAAAGTTGGAGAATGGCTGATTGAGGTCAGAATTTCCCCAACCCGGGTCAATCAAATATGACTGTCAAGATGATTACTATCTGTCCTTTAATCAATCTCATTTTCTGTTAATAGCTTGCCTTATTAAAACTTAAACACATTTATTTTAAAAGGAAAACCAGTGCCACTCACCACAAATAAAAGATGACCACAATAGAAAAATTATAACAGGATGTCCTGATGTTTAGTGGATTCTATTGCCTGCCTGAGGCCCTGAGCCCAAAGGTGGCTTGCTCTCTGCCTAGAGTCTAGCCAGTGTTCAGGCAGGGAGGGGGCCATAATTAAAGACACACTAGTTCCAGACAGAACCTTTAGCCTTGAGGTGACCTGGAAGACTGAAAGAGAACTGGAAACAGATGAGTTTTCTCACCAGGTGATGGGCTGTTATTTCATACCACCTAGTACCCTCTTAGGTACCATCAGGGGTATACACTCCACAGTTAGGGATACTCAGATTTAATGGCACCGAGGCTAAAGGGGGAGAGACAGTGATTCCCTTCACAAACAGTACTTCTGCCTCCTTGAAGGCGGGCAGGGGAGAGGGTTCTACTCTTGCTCCCAAGCCCAAGACAATGACCTTGGCAGCTGAGCTTGAGAGATGAGAAACGGTGCATTCTAGCTCAGGCAAGCCCACGAGACATTCTGTGTAGTAGCCCTCCTCCAAAACCAAATCAGTTCATGGCCTGTGGACACTTCAACTCAAGCTTGTGTGTGCTCCACTCTGGATTCTACCCCCTCCCAAATCTGTTTTAACCTCGTGTGTTCCTTTTCTAGGTGATGGCGCCATGGCCAAGAATGTTCCCAGCAACACTGATTGCAACAGCTGCTCTGGAAACAACCCGCATGTTCACCAGAAGGAGAACAAATCAACAAGAGTGCTACATCTTCATGCCTCGGAATACTATACAGCTATACAGATGCACCAACTCCAGCTGCAGCAACCACGTGGATGAATCAGAGAAACAGAATGTTGCCAGAAAGAAGCAAGACTCAAAAGGTTACATACTGCGCAACGACATTTTAAAGAACTAAAGCAAAAGCAAAACTAAACAATAGATGGTGTAAGCATATACACACGAGATAAAAATGTTTTTTTAAAGAAGCATATGGGAATTCTCTGTACTTTCTATTCAGTTTTGCTGTGAACCTAAAATTGCTCTAAAAAATACAGTCTATAGAAAAAAAAAAAAAAGCAAGGAAATGATAAACACAGGATGGTCATTTCCTCTGAAAGAGGCAGGGGGTTGGGATGGGGACACTCACACAGGAATATGCAAGTTATTGGTGACATTCTAAGTCCACGATATACATTGTAATATTAAACTAACATATATGCTACATAATTTCCTTTGTATGTATCAAATACAATAGTAAAAAATGAAAATAAAGGAAAAAATGTACATCCTCTTACCCAGTCATTTTGTTTAAGAACTTATTCTAACGGAAGTAATTAGAAATGCAAACAATGTTTGAGCCCTATCGATGTTGATCACGGTGTTTTTCTTTTTAATCATGGCAATAATCTGGACACAATCTAAATTTGTAATCTAAGAGATTAGTTACGCAAATTACTGAGAAGCCATAGGACAGAATATTATGTATCTATCAATAATCATGTTTTCAAGTAATTTTTAATAGCCCAGGAAAATATCTTAATAACCTGAGGTGAAAAATGCAGAGTAGATAAGATCTCAATTTCTATGACCTACAACAAGAAGTGTATTATGTTTATAGCCTAGAACAAAAAAAGATATAGTAATTTTGAAAGACATAGTGTTCCCCAAATGTCAACACTGTGGGGTAAAGGTTTCGGTTCTTCTATAAAGTGTCTGTATTTCCCTGTTTTCTATAGTAAACATATATGTAGGAAAACATGCTTGCACATGGTACATCAGTCAGCAAGATGGGCTTGCCCATCCCCCAGCACTCTCACAGCCCCCTCCCCTCAAATGATTACCCCATCGCCCAGAGGCTGGACCTTAGTCTGAGAAGCCTCTGTCAGCCTGACTCCATCAGGGGGCAGAGGAGGGAGGGAAGGAGGCCTCTCACATCCCCTCCCTCCCACCCTTCAGTCTCCCCACTGAAGACCAAAGACCCTCTCAGTGTGCCTCTTGCCCACCTCGGTCCGACCTCTCCTTCCCTGGGCCCACCCTACCCAGTCCCTCTGTCCAGGGTTACCTATGGGGAACAGAGGAAGGGTCTGGGTCCCCGGGCTTTGCCTGGCTCTGCCCCAGCCACCAGCCAATACACCCCTACATGGGGGCACGGCGGGGTCACACCTGGGACAGCTCTGCTCCTGGCCCCAACTTGGGGCCTGCCAGGGATCCTCCCTTCTGACACCACTTTCCCATCACTTCCCCTCTCTAGAGATAGAAACCAGCCCCCAAAGTCCCCTCACCACATGTGCATCTTCTCCCTCGATGAAGCCATGTGCCTATGAAACTGATAAAGGATGGCCTCTGGGCCTCACTGCTCCACTTTACAAATGGGGAAGCGGAGGCTCTCAGAGGGAAGACTGTGTACCTGAGGGCGCACGGCTGAAGGTGGCCAAGCCAGGATTCGAACTCAGGTTGCGTGGCTCTCAAAGCCGGCAGATTCTGCTGCCCCACGTGCCAGACCTGTTGCCCCCACCAGCGAGCGCTGTGCACTTGTGTGATGTCCTCTTTGAGTCAAAAATAAACCGAGGCTCAGTTCTGCTCTGCCATCTGCCACACCTCAACTCCGAGGCAGGGATGTTGACTTGCTGTGTAGAGAGGGTGCACTCCCACACTCGGAACTGAGCAGCGAGCTTCCTTGGCTGGAGGTCGGGGAGGGGAGAGGGGCTTGGGGCAGAGTAGGGGGCAGAGGGGCCGGGGCAGGCACAGTCCTTGACAGGCGGCGGGGGAGAGCTATGGGCTATGAGTCAGCATCCCTGGGCCAAAGCTGACTGCCGCTGAGGCTGGGTGGCCTTGGGCAAGTCCTTTCCCCTCCACTGAGCCTCAGCTGCCCCACTACAAGGGGTTGGAACATTTGATTCTTTACAGGCCTGACAAGGTCATATTCTACGGCTGCAGGTCTTGAGGGGCTGCCTCCACATTCCTGGCCCTTTGGAGTCGAGGACAGCCAGTGGGGAGGAGAGAGGATTCTTAGAGAGAGGAGCCGGCTGGCCCAAGGTCACACCATTCCTAACAGCAATAACATCAACAGCAGTGATAATAATGCTTCCCTACTCATAAGATGCACACAGCTTGTTTCTCCCAAAGCACTCCCATGCCCATTATTTCATTCACAGTCCCCATTTTACAGATGATGAAACAGGATTAGAGAGGGAGAGGGAACAGCCTAAAGCCACACAGCTGCCCTGTGGCAGGGAGGACAGATCCTTATTCCCATGCATCTGCTCCATGAAACTTCTGAGTTTTAGTCCCCAGGGAGCTGTAGGCATGAACTTTCCAGATACCTGTCCAGGGAAGCCCCTTGTAAAGCAAAGTCCAAAAGTGGGAGGGACTCTCCACCCAGGAAATTCCTCAATTTAGGCATTTGCTGAACCTGTTTCCTGTGTTACAAAAATAACCACTGGGAATCCCAGGTGGAGGGTTTGCCCAACGCCCTCCACATGCGTTATGCTCACTTCCAAGGCAGGTGGGAGGAGCAATGGGGGAGGAGTCCAGTCCCAGCACTTCCCGCTTAGCCACGTGCCTTGGGATGAGTCCCTCTCTGCAAAGTGTGGGGGGTGGACAGGGTGGCTCCCAGGGTCCTCACCATTCCGAGCACTGTCCCCATCATTCCTAGAGGCATGTCTGTCATTTCTCATTCATCTTTTGTCAGCCAGGAGCGGCCATGAATGCTGGATGGCCAGAACCCTGCTGGCTAAGCTCACTGCTTGTACCCTAGTATCTGGTACTCAGTAGGACCACGTTACCACTTGTAGATTGATGGTGGGGTTCTAAGGAGCAAATCCCGAGGACAACTGTTTTGTATCACACAGAGGGTCCTGGGAAAAGGCCCCTCGAGGCCGTCACTCATCGAGCACTTAATATGTGTCAGGGTCTATTCTCCAAACTTTTTTTTATATTTTAACATCTTTATTGGAGTATAATTGCTTCCAAACTTTTAAATAATCCTACTTAATCCTCACAGTGACGGCTAAGAGTGCAGGGATGCTACTGTTGCCCCACCCATAATCCCACAGATCTAACCACTGTGGTGTCATTTCCTCCACAGATTCTGCATCTCTTTGCCAGAGGACCTTCTCTGGTGGGCAGAGAATCCACAAATTCTAGAGAAGTAATGCCACTCTCCCAACCCTGGCAGCCCTTGGCCAATGACTGATGGGAGCTGGGAGCTGGTGTATAAATACCCCAGCTCCCTTGCTCCTTGGGTGGGAAAACCATGAGCTGTGGGCTCTATGCTAGCTCTCAGAGTCCCCCAGAGCAACTGAGCCTCAGTTGCCTATACTGATAATTAACTTGCTTGAAAACACCTCCTGCCCGTTCCTGTCTCACTTTCCTGTTCCCCTACTTGCATTCCTGTGCCTCCCAAATAAATTATTTACACTTGAATCACTGTCTCATCGTCTGCTTCTGGGAGAACCCAGGCTGAGATGAAAGGCACTGATATTATTCCCATGTCGATAGGAAAGAAGCTGACACTCAGAGAGGGGTAACTTTCCCAGAGTGACGTGGAAAGCTCAGATCTGAACCCAGGTCTGAGATGTTCTGTTTTAATCATCACATATTCCAGGAAGAAAGAACTAACAGTGTGACTGAAAGTCTAGTGAGAGAATGGCCATGGAAGAACATTCACTCACTCACTCACTCAATCATTCAAAGACTCTTTATTGAAATCAACTGCTTGTCAAGTCCTAAACTGGGTGCTGAGTGTGCACTGGTTAAATGCACCAGCTCTAGAATCTTGGGGACCTGGGCTCAAATCCAGGGTCCAACCATGTGCCAGCTGTGTGACATGGGCAAGTGATTCAACTTCTCCTGACCTCTGGTTTGTCATCTGTCAATGGAGGATCATGGTGGTGGCTACCACACAGGCTGCTAGGGGAGTAAACAGGCTCACATGTATAAATAAGTGCTCAATATGCGTCAGCTATAAGATGATGGTAAAATCAGTGCTGAAAACTGGGAAGTGATACGTGGCAGCAATACTATTGTTTTTAGCACGTCTTATCACTTAGGCCAGTCTGTGGTTAAAATAAATAACTATGAGTTCCAGAGGAGTTGAAAATTTGTACTTCCCCCTACCTTTCCTTCCTTTCTCCCTCCTTCCCTCCCCTTCCTTCCTTTCTTTTCCCCACCCACACAAAACCCCTGCCCTCTGCTCCTTGCCAGCCTCTGTGCTAGGCATGGGGACACAGAGATGACAAGACTCTCTCCCCAGGTAGCTCTCAGGGCCTGGGAGGGATTGAGGAGGTAGACGAGGGAGCCACATAGCTCAATGTGGCGAACAAAGGTCCACACAATGGCAGGGGAGCACGAGGAGGAGCACTTGACCCTGCTCATTGATGCTGAAATTAAGGGAGTCAGAAAGGTTAAGTCACCTGCTCAAGGCCACAGAGCAAATAAATGGTTGTTCTGACTCCAAATTTCATATGATTTCTGGTATCCTGCCACGTGGTCACATTCTGTTAAGAGCCCCAAGGAAATCATAATAACAATGACTTCTATTGCAAGATAGGTCTTGGGGACTCAGCCCAAGGGAATCTTTTGTGGCTGACTAGCCACAGAGAACAGAGCCTCTGAAGTCTCAACAGTATGAGCAACGGAAGAGTTGAGAACAACATGAAAGCAATAAATATTTATTTCAAAGGGAAGCTGATAAGACATATTTTGCTAAGAATTAGAAACTGAGCAAATAGTGGAAATGTGACAAGACACTTTACTGAAGAATAAGTTGGAACTTAGGGCATTTTACCTTGCTGCAGGTTACTGCTTTTCTTTTCAGTCATCTCAAGATTAATTCAACCACATAACAATATCTTTCTTTTTTCCTCTTTAACACAGAACTAAATTAGATCCTAATTCTATAAATCAGATTTTTGTTTTGTTTGTTTTCAGAAAGCACATTTTTCTCTGATTTTTTCTTTTCTTTTCTTTTTTTTTCAAGACCTGGAGCAATCTGAGATACAGCTCTCTTAACTTTGGGGGTTCAAAACTTCTCCCTTCCAGAAGGAGACATTCTAAATGCTCCAGTGAAAGTCAACTAGAACCCAGGTTTTCATATACAGAAATTCATTTTATAGAAACCTTGTCAGGACAATTCCAGGAACCCAGCCTGCCTGGGCACCAACATCACACACTCTTCTGATTATGGTGAAGATCAGTGTCACCCCAAACTCTACCGAATGAACTGCAGAAGAGTTTTAAATAGTAGGAAATCCATGCCGGCTGAGGTCATGGTGAAAAGGAAGGGGAAACATTCACAGTTGCTCTGGGAGAGAAGGAAGCTGTTAGGCAGAGCGGCCAAGACCTGATGTAGAGCAGAGCATAAACTCCAATCAGGCCAGGCTGCTGGCAGGATATGACTCAGCCCGCTGCTCTGCTGGCTGAAAGGGCAGTCTGGCTTTTCTCGACCCAGGTCAAGCAAGTTTAAGGCTCAGACAGGCCTGAGGTTGGTGGGAACGCCTGTGGACCCTTTCTGCCCCCTCCACTCTCATTTATGGCTATTTCCCTCTGGCCTGAGCCAGACAGCATAGCGGTTCACCTGGCAGACTCCAGCCAGAGGCAGCCAACATGCAAAGTCACCAGAATGACTATGCAAATATTTTCTCTCCCCTCCCCCACCAACACAGGGCCTCCCAAGCTGAGCTCCAGTCCTAATTAGCTCACAGGACAGTGAGTTGAGTACCTGATGGAAGAACAATTAGTGAATTCAGTGGGGAAAGAGGAAAGACACAGCCCCTGGAGAAGCAGGTAGTGCTGTTTTTAGGACCAGGCAAGGCAAAGGTGAATGGATGCCCACATACTGCAGCACAGTGACGATGGGGCAAGAGTGCCAGCCTCAGCAACTCAGATCCAAGCTAGGACCTGTGATCACCATGGCTGCTATCTGCAAAGTATGATCCTCAGCACCACGTCCTTTCCCTTTAATACTCAGTTACCACATGCATCCTCCACAGGCCCAGCTTCGCACTACGAAGAAGTTTTGAAGTTTCGTATAAAGAAATATTCCCCCTAAAACGTGCTTCTAGTTTATGTGAACTTATATTTAGAAACAGATTTTTCTTTCCTTTTATGAGAAATCGACTTCAAACTTCTAGCCCACCAACCGGACATAACTGCTCACAATGACGTTTCATTTGACAAAGAATAAAATGTATCATAGTTACCTGTTTTGCTGTCTCTGGTTCCAAAAGCTAAGTAAGGAGCCGGCCGGCCATAGAGGGGGAGGTCTGAGGGCTGGTGCAGAGGGCCGGGGCTGCGAGTGTCCTAGCCATGCGGTCACAGGCACGGCTCAGTTTCACCACCTGTACAGTGTGGAGGCCGGCCTCTGCCTGGGCTGCAGGAAGCAGGGCATAAGGTCTGGCTGGGCCGGCTCTCTAGGGCCCTCAGCAAATGGAAGTGAAGGAACATTAGCCTTGCTTTTGAACAATGTCAAAAAGTTGCATAAGGAGGGTAGCTGTGCTTATCGTGGGGCACGGTTCTGGTTTTCTGGAGCAATCTTGTGTGGCATTGCTGCAGCCCGAGAGGGAACACCCTTCCCACGGCCTCCGCCTCGCCTCAGCACTGGGTGGTGACTCAGTGCTGCAAGGGGCGTAGGCGGGAAACCACTTAGGCATCACCATGGAATCTGACAGATTTGCCCCCGTGGAGCTGCTCTGTAAAGCAAAGGGGAAGAGGGGCCCTTCTCCCTCCCGCAAGGTGAGTGGGGCGTGAGGGAGCAGCTTTCATCAGCCGAACCCCCCCCCCCCCCCCCCCCCCCCGCCAGCGCGGCTGGACGCAGAGGACCTAAAGCACGCGGTGGCACAGGCTTCCGGGGTCGGGGGGGCCAGTCCCACCTGTGGGGACTCCTCCCCCCTGCAACGGGTTCAAACACCCCTCCGACACTTCACGTCAGGAAGGCAACACAGAAGCCTTCCGAGCACCACGCCTGTGTCCTGGGCCCCCTACCAAGCCCTCTGCGTGCTTTGCTTCAGCCCATCCTCACAACGACCGATTCTCATGCCCATTCTACAAATGAAGAGGCTGAGGCTGAAAGCACGTCACACTGCTGCCCTGAGGCAGAGCTCGGATTCCAACGAGATACTCCCAGTGCTCTGAAAAGCTTTGGGAGACCCCCAAACAGGAGTCTGTGGGCACATGAGCAGCGGGAGAATGTTCCCGAAATGCAACTGTTGGGGCCACAACAGCTCAGGGTGGAGGCGCTCATTTTAGGCAGCTGTCATTTTTTAAGGAATTTTTCTGCGCTGTCGCGTGTACTCTTCACGACAGTTCTCTGCAGCAGGTGCTAATATTTCTATTTCACAGGTGAGGAGGTGGATTTTTTTTTTTTGCGGTACGCGGGCCTCTCACTGTTGTGGCCTCTCCCATTGCGGAGCACAGGCTCCGGACGCGCACGCTCAGCGGCCATGGCTCACGCGCCCAGCCGCTCCGCGGCATGTGGGATCCTCCCAGACCGAGGCACGAACCCGTGTCCACTGCATCGGCAGGCGGACTCTCAACCACTGCGCCACCAGGGAAGCCCGCGGAGGTGGATTTTGAGTTGCTTCCCAAGGGCGCCCAGCCATTCACTGTCTTGACCACCACCCCCTGTGACCCCTGGGCTCCAGCTCCTCATCTGTGCAACGGGGACTTGAAATCACACCCTCCAATACGTCAGGGTTAAATGAGGGAACAGAAGGGAAACGCTTTAGAAACTGCAAACTGCCACCCAAATACCAAGGAGTATTATTATTTACTAAAATAGCTGAGTGGGGAGAGTGCAAGTGAGGCTGAGAATGACAAGGTTCTGGATGCGATCCTAGATTCGCAGAGTGCTTAAGTGGCATTCTTCCCTGGACTGGAAGCTCCCGAGAGCAGGGATCGTATCTGGTTTGCCTCGGTTCCCAGCTCTGGGTATGGCACAGAAAGAGCCCTTGAAAAATCTTGGCTGAACTATTCAGGATTAATTCAGGAGAGCAGGAGAGGGTAGAGGGGAAGAAAAATACATTCAAGGGCTGGAGGTGGCCTTAGGGTGATCAGAAAATTGATCTTCCAGATGGGGACACTTTTGAGAACAAAAAGCACATTTTTAATAGTCATGATAAGCCAGGGCTGTTCTAGGCCAACCAGGACATATGGTCACCCTATTTGCTGATCATTTTATCTGATCCCCACGTTGCGAGGGAAACTGAGTCCCAGCAGGAGGCACGGAGCCAGGCGCAACCCAAGGTTCCCTGTACCCTCACAGGCCTACTCTAAAAAGAGCCAGAACAGCAGCTACGAGTGGGTGGAGCTTGCTTTTGAGGGCCTGCAGTTCTCTGGAAGGAACTGGGTGTTCTCCATATAGGCCAAAGTTTCTACTGGGTAAATATCAACACTTCTGATCCGGTTATTAAGGGCCTGAGGAGTTGCTAAGTGGCCATATGACCTCATGAGGGCTACTGTTCAGCGTTCAATAAGCCTCCTTGAGTGACATTCCTCAACTCCCAAATGCCAGGGGCCCCTGGGGTTCTGTGAAAAGACATGAGAGATTATAACGAGCAGCAGCAACTGAGAGAAACACGGTTGCTTTCTGGGCTAAGGGGTGGAGGGGCTGCAGCCTTTCAGAGCAGAGCACGGGAAGTTTGCGTACCCAGTGAGAGCCATCAGCAGCGGACACTGGCAGCAGAAACACCCCAGGAATAGAGAACTAGCCCATGAACAGTGCCTGAGCCTCTCTAATCCACCTGAACAGACATCATCTCAGTTTGTTTCCAAAGCAGCCATATGGGCGGGGAGGTTGTAATGATCACCCCAGTTCAAAATATAGGAAGCTGAGGTCCAGCGAGAAGAAACAGCTGCCCAAAGCCTCCCCAGATGTTTGCCAGGTGTGGGGAACAGAACAGCAGCCACCCGAAGACACCCACGTTCTAATCCCCGAGCCTGTGACTATGTCAGGTTATGCGGCAAACGGGAATGAAGGTTGCAGACGGCATCAGCGTTGCTCATCAGCTGACCTGAAGATGGCGGAAGGGCCCGTGAGAAACACGGCAGCCTTTAGAAGCTGGGAAAGGCGGGGAATCGGATTTTCCACAGGAGCCTCCAGAAGGGGACAGAGCCCTTGATTTTAGCCCTGTAGACCTGCACCTGACTCCTGACTTAGAGAGCTATTAGCTGATATATTTTAAGCTACTTGGTTTGTGAGAATTTGTTGTAGCAGCAACAGGAAACTAACGTGCTAGGGTTAGAAATCTGCAAGGTCTGAGCCAGAAGCGGGGGGCCTTGGAGATCATTTAGCGAACTTGGAGTTAAGGAAAGGAGAGGCCCAGAGAAATGAGTGATTTGCTCAGGGTCACAAAGCATGAGACACAGATAATGACAGAGACCTCCCCAAGGCTACCGACACGATCCGCCGAGGGGCTGGATCTTCTAGGCCACTTCTCTGCTGATTCTCCACCGACAGGTCTCATTGGGACCCAGGGCCCCAAACCCTGTCCCCTCTGTCTCTCTCGGCAGGCCAGTGGCTCGTTTTATGGCAGGTAGAAGGCGCTCTCCTCCTGTGTCCCACCACCAAACACAGGTGGCCTGGAGCCAGCATTCACAGCCCACGACCTTGTAGCCTCAGTTTCCTCATCCGAAAATGGGCACAGCACCCTTCACATCAGGTGGAGAGAACACAGTGCAAAAGGACAAAGGGGAAGCCTGCGGCACACGCCTGGCACTCAATGCCTGCTCCTCGCTTTCTCTCAGTCAGGACCAGGCCTGCCATGGGTCCCCCAAGGCCACTGGCTCTAAAGCGTTTGGAATTCAAGAGCCTCATTCCCAGAAAAGCGTTATCTCTGCCTGGTACACACAAGGTGCTCAATGAATGCTTGTGGAATGGACCACAGGATTGACACCTGAATGTTCCTCTTCCTCTGCTTTGCCTAGAAGGCCCCTCATGTGTCCATCAAGATCCACCTCACGTGCCACCTCCTCCAAGCAGCCTTCCTTGACGTCAAGGTGCAAGGTCATGGGGTACTCGTTGTGCTGGGTTTCCAGCTTTTCTGTGGCACCCTGGTTTTCATGTTTAGGGCTCAAGCCATGCTGTCAGATACCCCTGGGCTCCAGTCCTGGCCTTGCCTGTGTGGTTCTGGACCAGTTGCACCTCCTCTCTGAGCTTCCTCTCCTCTGTTCCATCTCTGGGCTGTCGGGAGGAGCACGTAAGGAGTTACATGGGAAGGGTTTAGCACAGTGATGGCACAGTGTAGACTTGTAGTAAATGGCCGTTGTTTTCATTAGAAAGGTTATTATCTTAGATGCTTCCTAGTGTAAAACCACGGTCCCCAGGGCAGGGGCGTGTCTGATTCATCTCTGACAGACCTCAAATCTTTACTGAGCACCTACTACGTGGCAAGCTCTCCTCTAAGGAGCCCTGAGAGGATAGAGGGGAACAAGGTCCCTGCCCCCATGAGCTGACTTTCCAGTGGTGGGGGAGACAGACATGGAATAATCTGCACAAATAAAAATAGAATGTACCAGGTGGGGGTGTCACTGTGATGAAGCATGGAGGCACAGCAAGGGGCAGGGAATGACAGGGGAGCCTCTGCTTTGGATAAGGGGCCAGGGAAGGCCTCTCTGAGAAGGTGGTGTTTACACCCCTATCGGAGTCAGCGAGTAGAGTGAGCCACGTAGACATGTGGGGAGAAGCATTCCTGGGGAGGGAACAGAAAGGGCAAGATCCCCAAAGACTGTGTCTGGCGTGTCTGAGAAACAGCAAGGAGGCCACGTAGTGTGTGCTCAGAACACGTGTGCAGAACTGACATGTTATTACATTATTTATACTATTATAGAAAAAATATTGCTATACCCATTTATTTATTCTTTCCTATTTTATTAATTGGAATCATATTCATTGAGCTTCTTCCAAGTATTACGTCACTGAATGCTCACAGCAACCCTTTGGGGGTGGTGCCATTGTCCCCACTTTGCAGATGTGCAAAACTAAGGCTCAGAGAGGTAAAGTGCTTTGCCCAAGGTCACACAGCAGGTGGAGGTCTAAGTCAGGATTTGAACCCAGGACTGTGTGATATTTCAGTTCTTGCTTTTTCTCCCAGGACGCCAGGCTTCGGTGGTACTCATGCCCCCCTATTCCTGCTCCCCCACCATGAGTTACTCTGAGCCCCAGGTGGTGACCTCCCTCCTTCCTTCCCTGGCCGGGTATTTATAACTGGTTTCTGTGGCCTCCAGCCTGGGTCTCTGTTCTGAGACACAGAGGTAAGCATGAGGAGTGGACCCTGGGGTGGCCACTGTGGCCTCAGGGATCCAGTTCCAGTTCCAGGGGCCCAGGAGTGGCTGAGGAGATAAGTGAAGATGCTGGAGGGCAGGCAGATGCTTGGGAAACATGGGCTTCTAAGAAGTACATCAAAAAAGTCAAACTGCAGATGCTCCACCAGCTCAGCTCAGGTCTCTCACGGCCTTGTTGGGCAGCATCTGGGTGCCCTGACGAGCCTGGATTCCCAGGGAGATCGTGCCTCAGCAGTGCAAGGGAAGGAGACAGAAGAACATTCTAATAGAAGAGCTGATGCAGGGAGGTGGCAGAGATCCCAGGGCAGGGCTCCAGGAGAGACCAGGCTGCAGTGGGATGCAGGGAGTGGGCGTGGAGGGGACAGGGTACTGGGGCCGACTTCACAGAGAGGGAGGAGAAATGGATTAGGCATTGAGTCGGGTACCACAAGGCGCAGTCACCAAGGGCTGTGTCCAGGGTGGGGAGAGTGGTCAGAAGCGGCTGGAACAAGTGTTGTACCAGAGGGCAAAGTTCTGTACCATTATTCGGTCTTAATCCTTCCCCTGCCATCATTTATCTCAGTCAGTGGCAGAGCAGGGATTCGAACCTGGATCTGTGTGAGTCTGAGGCTCATGCTGTTTATACACTCTCCTGCGAAGAAGCAGAAGGTGGGTCATCATGGTGAAAGGACCAAGGTGGTTGGGGAGGACAGGTATCAGAGGTCCAGTGGCAGAACCAGGCATGGCCCAAAGCTGGGGGGCGTAGCGCTGCATGCTGGCTGAAGATGGTACTATGAAGGCGGCATGGCAAGCGAGTAATCCGGGGACATTTCCCCCATATCCAGAAGTAAGGCAATACCAGGAAGGAAGGACAGGATCGTAATAAGCTCCTTGGCAGAATGAAGTGTGCTGCCTGGCATGGTGATGCCTGTGGTGCCCCTGCTGGCATCTGTGCCTCTTCCTTTGGGTCAGAGCAGCCTGGATTGCCTTTGGGAAATTGCTCGTCCCTGACTCTCAGACTGTGGGACTTTGACGGGACTCCCAGGATGGGTGTAAATCCTAGCCTTGGCCAAAAGCTTTGCAGTCCCCACCCAGTGACCGGTCTGTGTATGTGCACATGACCTGTGAGCCTTTGAGAGTTAGCCTTAAGAGCTCTGCTAAGACTACAGGGAGTGAAGTGCTTTCTTTCTTTTGGGGTGGCTGAGCTGTTAGGATGTAAACCTGAAGCTGCTGGGAGCCACATTTACCCCCACACAAGGAGAGAATGCCTGAGGGTGCAGCGTGAACAGCAAGAGGCAGAAATGAGAGATGGAGAGAGAGGAAGAGAGTAAGTTTTGATATTATTGTTCCAGCCTCTGGATCCAGCTATACCTGAAGCCTGTTGCCCTAGGACTTTTCAGTTAACACAAGCCAATAAATTCCTTTTTTGTGCTTCAGCCAGTTTGAGTCACTTTCCACAGAAAGGCTCTTGACTTGCATAGCTTATAACTTTCTTGGAACAAAAAAGAGGGAACGGAACTCAGAAGAAAAAAAGGAGAGAGGCGGGTATGGGGGGGGGGAGTGAGAATTAGCGTTTAATGGGTGTAGAGTTTCAGAGTTCTGCAAGATGAAAAGATGATCTGTCGCACAACAGTGTGAAACCACTTAACACTACTGAACTGTGCACTTAACAATGGTTAAGGTGGTGACTTTTTAAAAGCCAGTGTGTAAAAAAATGGGTGAGGGGAGACAGTAGAACAGAAAGGGGAGGAAAGGAAGGCAGGAGAGGTGAGAGGAGGAGAGGGAAGAGGAGAATGACAGAAGGTGGCCATGCAGCCTCCAGGAGTGAGGCCAGCTGCTCCTGTCACCTACTCTTCTATTTTTATACCTCATGGCTCTCCAGGTAACTTCACACTTGTTATACCTGCCCTTCAAACACTAATTTGTTTTCCAACATTTTAGAAATTCCTTTCTTCCCTGAGAAACTCTGCCTGTTTCTCTAAGTTCCTTAATTTTTGAAACATGTGTGCCCCTGGGAGGGGTAATAGGCAGAATAATTGGTAACCACTGGGGCTGTGATGCTTTTGTCCACTTTCACACTTCGTGTCTTATGGAGGCCTCTCAAAAACCTGTGAGGTAGGTAGGGACGTAATCAGCCCATTTTACAGGTGAGCAGACCTAAGGCGAGGACAGACATGCTCCAGGCCGCCCAGCCAGGGATGCTGGGTTTGCATCCAGGTCCTTTGACTTCCAGTCCTGCCCTCTGAAATGTGGTGGGGAGCCGCATGGGGCAAAGTGGGGGCTTGGAGGTTATCTGCAGACCTCACTGGCTTTTCAAGATTCATCCTGGGCTTGACTGGAAAGAATCTTCAAGGAGGCACAAGGCCCACAGGTGACGTCTCCCCGCTCATGTTCCCTCAAGGGGAGCTCAGGAATCCTGGGTATTCCGCTTCCAAAGCGGAATGATTTAAAGATGCAGCAGGCAGTTCAAGTGCTGGGGATTGCTTAACACTCTTCCTTTCAAGTTTCCATGCTGAGCGATTTGGTTTCCATTTTGGGAGGAGTGAAGTTGCCCCGGTTTAAAGGCGCTGCTGAGAAGAAGGATGCTGGCCTCTTGCAGCCTTTGATCATTGGGTGCATTTAACTCTGACTTCCCAAACCTGAACAGCTGGTCCAGGCCCTTTCAAATCTAGCAGGCAATTAAATTTTCACAAAAAGAAGTAGAAACCCCAGGCATAATGAGATGGGTGAAACTCAAAGGCGGCAGCTGGACTTCTGAACAAACCAGGGAAAAGCACGGTGTAGTGGACGCCCTCTATAACGAGGCATCACAGGCAGACCAGGGTGGGGAGCCTCGGGTGTGAGAGCCCCTCAGTCGGAACGTGCCAAGCTTCTGACACGGCTGTGGACAGCCAGGACCTGGCCTCTGAGGAGGGACGCGGCTCGGCAGGTGCTCAAGGCAGGGGCTGACAACCTGTGCTGTCTCGCTGAGGCTCTCTCTCGGACGTGTTCTGAAAACAAAGGAACCTCCCCATGGCCGGCCCCTCTTCTGAGTGCCTGGCCTTACAGCTGAGAAGCCCCTCAAATGCCCCACGGGCCCAGCTGAGCCCTGTCCTTCTCTCCTCCTTCTCCAGTCTCAGGATACGGCTCCCACAGCCAATCAGCTGCCTGCCACCCATCAATAGCTCACAGCCAGCCCACGGCCCAGTCCCATAGGTTCTGCATCCCTCTCACCTCTCTCCCTTACACGGTCACCAGCCCATCGGTCCACTGTCATCACTGGCCTGAATGAACATCGTACCTTTGACCTGGTCTCTGGCCTTCACTCTCACCCCCATAATCAATCCACTCTCCAACAGAAGGGCCTTCTGGAAGCCAGATCCCATTACAGGAAGCTTTAACCCTTTAATGGCTCTCCTGCAGTTAGGGTAACGTCCAAAGTCTACACACGTCCTGCCGGCCCCTACACACCCTCCTCACAGTGCCGCCTCCTGCTCTGTGGACTCTAGTCACTTTGGCCCTCCTTCAGTGTTCCCAGCGCATGAGACCTGTTCCCACCTCGGGGCATTTGCACATCCTGTCATGGCCTGCTTTCTTCCCGGCAAATTCTTCTGATCATCCAGGTCACGGGTGCAGAATGGTCTTCCCTGACATTCTAATCATAAGCCATTCCCGACGTGCTCACAGAGCATCTGTACGTGTCTCTCATAGCAGTTCCTGGGATGGACACTGTACAGTTATCTGTGTGATGACTTGTTTGATCCTTGTCTCCTCCACCAGACTGAGAGCTCCTGGGAGCAGAGAGCACTTGTCCTGTGTTTAGCTAGTCTCTCAGAGCCTAACACTGCACCTGGTACACAGTCGGTGCTCATCTGGTAGTCCAAATGAGCAATGGAGAGAAGTCAGCTGATCTCTGGATGCCTGGCCAGAATGGGATGTGGCAGCGGCTCGCCTCCATGGCACATGTGCTAAGTGTTGTATGGCATCATAGTGGCTGACTCCCCAGGAGTCCCCTGACATTTCAATAGGCAAATATCTGCAATGTCTGGCACATGGATCAGAACACGTCTGCTAGTATTATCATCCCCATTTTACAGATGAAGAAGCTGAGGCTCAGAGAGGTGAAGTGACTTGCCCAAGGTCCCACAGCAAGAGGCAGAGCCGTGATTCGAACGCTTTCTGACTCTAAAATTGCTGCACTTAACTGCTAGACTATCCTGCATCTCCAAGAGCACCTTACACAAAAGCTGCATCCTTTGTGCATTTCTAGAACATGCTTTCATGAGGGACTCAACAAGACAACATCCCTGCTCTTGGGGAACTCAGACTCTGGAGGGTAGGGTGGGTGAGATCACCAATATATAAACAGTCACGGCACTACATCGTGGGAGGTACTGTGATCCTCTAGAGTGCTGTGGGGTGGCGACAAAAGCCGTTATGGAAGGGAGACCATTTGATCTGCATCCAAAGATGATTACCAGGGGCCAGAACCAGTGAGAGGGTGTTCCATGCTGGAGGGACGGCAGGAGCAGAGGCAAGGTGGCATGACAGGGAATGGTGCGTAGTTCGGCGTGGCTGCAGAGTTAGGCATGAGCTTGCGCCTGCTGAGAGAGTGGGTTGCTATTCTCTGTCTCATATCTGGTCTGATCTCGTGATGAGCTGCTCCCCTCCCTGTGGTGGGGATCCTGTCTCATTTTCCCTTCCTGGCCTGCAGGATCTCTCCCACTGGGCCTTGGGGAAGGAGGGAAAACTCGGCAGGGAAACGATGGCTGGATGTCTTATTCCCTGAATCACCTCTTGCCCT
This sequence comes from Phocoena phocoena, assembly GCF_963924675.1. Lineage (NCBI taxonomy): Eukaryota > Metazoa > Chordata > Mammalia > Artiodactyla > Phocoenidae > Phocoena > Phocoena phocoena. The sequence continues at coordinate 6,530,199 of NC_089228.1, read as the reverse complement.
GTCCCCTCCACCCACCGGCCCTTCTCAATCTCCAGTTCCTAATTTCTTCTCAGGACCCCCATCTCATCGAAGCTCTGTTTGTTCCCTTCCAGAAGACTAGGCAGGTCTGCGCCTCAACTTGGTCACTGAATTGATAGCAACGTTGGGTAAATATTAAGAATCAGTTAAACATGTGGGTACTAGGATGTTCATGGTAACATTGTTTATGATAGAGTAAAATCGGAAACAACCTAAATGCCCACCAATGGGGATTAAGTAAATAAATTATGGACTACCCACCCGTATGTTCTATAATGAATATGATTGGTTTTGCCTTAGGTATGGTTACAATTATGTATGTATGTGAAACACATCTGGTTTCCCTCTTTGCTTTGGCTTCTGAGAGACTCAAAACCAAATATAAGCCATAGGCTGTGAACTAACTTTCCCATGGTTCCATCTTATTTTCCCACCATTATTTTCTGAATCCCTAGTTCATTTCTCTTCCACCTTGTTGCATTATATAAACAGGCTGACACAAAACTTTTGTTTCTTTTTATAAAAATTGTTACAGGGCTTCCCTGGTGGCGCAGTGGTTGGGAGTTCGCCTGCCGATGCGGGGGACACGGGTTCGTGCCCCGGTCTGGGAAGATCCCACATGCCGCGGAGCGGCTGAGCCCATGAGCCATGGCCGCTGAGCCCGCGCGTCCGGAGCCTATGCTCCACAACGGGAGATGCCACGGCAGTGAGAGGCCCACGTACCGCAAAAACAAACAAACAAACAAACAAACAAAATGGTTAGAGTACTAATGATATCAGCACCTTATATTGAGTGTTGGCTATGAGTCAACACAGAGCCAAGAACTTTGCATGTATTAGTTCCTCCAATTCTTGTATCAACCCATGAGGAAGATACTATCATCACCACTTTACAGATGGGGACACTGAGCCAGAGAGGTTAAGTCACCTTTGCAAGGACAACTGCTCCGTCCCAGTTTTGCCTGACCTCAGGACCCTGGAGTCCTAACCACTATTCAACACTACCTCCTGGTAATGTAACAATCCAATCAAGTCACCATGGAACCACTCTGACCCTCACTGTTTGGTCAAGATCTTATATGGCTTTTCTCCTTCTACTCTTATAGGTGAGAGAGCCAGGCATTGCTGGTTTGGGGTTGACCTTGTCAAGTCTGAGAATCAGAGCCTCCTTGAACTTGGGCATCCCCCAGATTGCTGTTGAAATGGTGCAGGAAATACATCAGTCCCTGCTTTTCAGGGCTGGCAGGGACCTCAGAGGGCATCCAGGGTAACACCTCCTTGTCTCCTAGGGGTTTTCTGGATCCTGACAAGCGATCGTCAGGCTTCTACTTGCATACCTTTTGTAAAAGGGAGCTCACCATCTACCGAGGCATCTTCTCCACATCAGTTGGCTCAGACTGTTGGAAATCTTTTGCTTACACTGAAATTTGCCTCCCTGTAACCATATATCATTAATAACAACAATGAACAAGAAAAACCAGGCCACTGTGTCAACCACCTTGCTATGATTATTTCATTTGATCCCTGCAAACAATTGTCCAAGGGCAGTATTAGCGTCCTCATTCTGCAGAAGAGGAAACTGAAGCTCAGAGAGGTTCCGAAACTTGTTCAAGGACACACAGCTCTTAAGTAGTGGAGCCAAGTTTAGAACCCACTCTTCTTATGCTTTAAATTCCACCTGTGGAGCCCAGTTCCACCCATGGGAGCCATAGTAAACAAGCCTACACTTCTGACCAAGGTGACCCTTCAGATGTTTGGAGGCTGCTCTCTTCTGTCTCCTGGGCATGGGAGATATGGTGAGGCAGGGGCAGGCAGAGAGGCAGGCCGAAGGGCAGAAATGGATAGAGGGGGATGAGCAGAAGTTATGGGAAACCACACATGGTTGTGTCTGCATGCACGCAAGCCCCACACAGACTGTTTCCATAGGGCTGCCACTCCGGAAACTTCCACCAAGCCCTGGTGAGAAGGAAGTGTTAAGGATACAGCCAGATCTCCATTCTGGGCTAGCCTCCCCTCTCAGACTTGGAATCTTGTCTCTGGCAGCTAAGGCCAAGTGGATCTATCCATGCGGAAAAGGATCACACTGGCCAAACCACTGAGGGCTTATAAATATAAGATCCACAGCATGACCGTAACTTTCTGCTGTTACTAATCTCTGGGTTGCCCCCCTGTCGTTCATGTGGCTTAAGTTCTCCTATTACCATGCAACCAATTCCCTGCATTAAATTCCCTCTGTTTGAAGTACCTGGAGTGGTTTCTGTTGTCCCAGTTGGCCTCCCATACCTCCACGTCTACACCTGAGCTAAGCTGACACACAGGTGGACTATTAGGCCAGCAGCCCCTCCTCCCCCGCTCCCCAATAGGGGGCATGTGCCTTGTCAACATCCTTCTGCCTTCTGCTCAACCCTGGCTTCAGGCTGACCTTGCCTCCCTCTTCTCCTAAAACATTTCCTCTCCTGACCCTATCCTGCCCAGATTTTGGCATGAAAGCTTCCTTTCCATTTTGAAACTGCCTCTAGGCATCTATGATCTCTTTCACCGTGTGCTGATCTGTGGTCAGACCCTCCTAGCTCTGGGAGTGCCCTCATGCACCCTTGCACATCCATTCAGAATGATGGTAATGACACCTGCCATTTCTAAGCTTCCACCTCATGCCAGGTATATGTCGGGTGCTTCATGAACATTATCTCATTTTGTCCCAAAGATAAGCCTGCGTCCCAACATTTCCCAGGTGTGACAGATATCCTCTTGTCCTCCCGAAGTCATTTTCCTCTCCTTCCAGAGTAATGGAGATTTGGCTAGGCACATGGCTGCTCAGATAGACTACACTTCTCAGCCTCCCCTGCAGCTAGGTGTAGCCATGGGGCCAAATCCTGGAGTGGCATATGAGTGGAAATAATGTGTCACTTCTGGACCTTGACTTGAAACATTTGGGTGTGTGTCCTTCACCTGGTTCCCTTGCCTGTGGGCTGGAATGCGACATGCCTGGGACCCAGTTTCAACCGTGCAGATAAGAGTAACATCCTAAGTGGTGGCAGAGCCAGAAGATGGAGGGAACCCTGGTCAGTGAGTGACCTTGTGGAGCAGAGCCCCGTGTCAGGCTATAGCAGCCACCTGTTACCCTAGAAAAATGCTTCTCGCTTGCCTCAGCAGCCGTCCTCGGGGGCCTCTTTGTTATAACGGCATTGCCTTTATTGCCCTAACTAATACATACATTTGATGCAGGAGATAAGGTTCAGGAAAGGTAAGTGACTGCATTCAAGGTCACACAGACCTCTGTGATTTTCGCTGCTCCTCCTCTCTCACTTGGGCTTAGCCACCAGGTCCTGACAACTTGGGCTTCTGGAAGCCTCCTGAATCCATTCTTGCTTCTCTGCCCCCTCAGCTCTATCTCTGGCTCAATTCCTCATTGACTGTTACTACGACAGCCTCCTCACAGGTGGGCTCCCTTAAAACCTGGCCACTACGTTGCTGGGTGAATTGTCTTTCTAAACCCAGAACGGATGGTGTGATGGCCAGACTTACACAAAACCCTTTGCCAGCTCCCTGGTTGCCTGAGGATGAGGTCCAGGCTCCCATGGCATTCACAACTGATCCCCAGTGTTCTTCTCCAGTCTTCAGCCCATTGGGGCAGTAATGAGTCAGACAGACCTGGCTTCAAATCTTGGCTTAATCCATTCCTAAATGGGGACTTGGGCAAGTTACCTCATCAAATGTAATGCAGTGATTAAGAGAATGGGATCTGGAGTCAGACTGCCTGGGTTCCAATTCTACAGGCCAGCTGTGTGACCTCAGGAAAGTGAGTAAAAGTCTCTGTGCCTCATCTTACACCTTCCTCATTCCATCCACTCATCCTTCCCCCTAACCACCCACTCACCTGTCTGTCTGCCCACCCGCTTTCCCATTTGTCCATCCACCCATCCATCTGTGTCTGCCTAGCCATTGCATCTGTCCACCCATCGGACCATCTGTTTACCACCTGACTGTGCACTCACCCACGCATCCGTCCACCTACCCATCTTCTCCATCCACCCACCTCTCTTCTCCATCCACCCAGCCACCCACTCATCTGTCTGCCCACCTATCATGTCCATCCATCCACTTGCCTCTCCATCTGTGTACCCACCTAAACGTCCATCCATCCATTCACCCCCCTGTCGGTCCATCCAAATGCCCATCATCCATTATCTGTCAACGCCTCCTGTTCACCTGCTAGTCCAGTGGGAGAACCAAGTTAAAGAGATGATGTCAGAGGCCTGGGGTAAGAGCTAATGCTCACACTTGTATCTGAGGTCCCAGCTAACTAGGGGCAGGGCAGCATCCACAACTCTGTTTCTGTCCACTATGCCAGTGGTTCTTGGCCCCATCTGATCCAATACCCCTTTTACTATGTAGAAAGTAAATTCACAGCAATACTACCTAGCAATACACATAATTTAAAGGGCCTGTAATGCCCCAACTGTAATACAAAGGAGAAGTGAAAGGAAAGTCATCTCTAACAACACAGAGCGCACGTCCACATCACAATGCCTGGCTGTGACGGCTCCAGAAGACACGATGACGCCATCAGACAATGGATCCTACTGGGGATGGACAGTTTGGAAGAGAAAACACCATTCAACTGAGTGTTGTCAACTCTTTTCTTCATGTTGGGCATTTTGAAGTGAGGGCTAAATAAATAAGTTCTTACATATCACATTGAATCACTGAAAATGTGACCGTTACTAACACAGGCACAGCTATTGTATCAGCATCTCAAAAACCACGGGTGACATTGCTGGTCCCGTTTTAAATTGGGGACAGTTCTCGGTGAAGTTCTGAATAAAATGAAGCATAGATTTCCCTCGATTTACTTGGTAGTTTGCTGGAAATTCTAGGATATATCAAGAGTCAATTTGTAACACAGAGTTAGGTTCCGGGCTTAGATACGAACAAACAGGATCTTCACCAGCATCAACGTTCAACAAGACATTGACCACTGTCAGACTGAGGATAGGTCCACATGCATTGCAGGGCCTGTTGCACCCCCGATCCTTGCCCAGAAATGCCGGCAGCCCCCAGCCATTGTGACAACCCAGAATGCTCTGCATCCTCGCCACTGACAGCCAGACCGGGCCCATTCCTTTCAGGGCTGAGTCTTCTGGAGTCAGTGCCTCCTCCCAGCCAGAGTCTGCCAGGGGCAGGGATCCAAGGCACGTCTGCAACCTACAAGCCTTCATCTTAGCCACAGCTCATCAAAGCCCGCAGAAGGACAAAATGCCCTTTTGGAATGAAGGGGCCATATGTCACAGCAAAAGGAGTTTTGCAGCTGGAAGTCCAGAAACCAAAGTCTCAGCTGGGTGACCTGAGGGAATTCTATTGGCCTCTCTGAGCCTCAGTTTCTGGAATCACTAAGTCAGACTAATAATGTCTCCTGTGTTAGGCAGAGGCCAAATCAAACCTGCATTTGCCAATCCTGACTTTGTTCACACTGACAGGAGAGGCACAGAGGCAAGAGAGGGCTCGCCAGCCTGGCTTTTGGCCATCTGATGACCCCATCTATCAGCTGTGTGGCCTTGGGCAAGATGCTTGACTTCTCTGAGTCTCAGTTTCCTCTTCTATAAAATGGAGATGATAACAGGGGCTGCTTCACAAGATAGCTGTGAGATTTCCAAGAGAAAATTCAGGCAAAGTGCTTTGCAGAGGTGCTTCAGCCGGAGTAAATTCTCAAGAAATGTTAGCTCCAGTACTGTTGTTATTTCTATTTATGACTATTACGAACATGAGGAATATGTCCTAGGCTTGGGGAATGGGATGTGGTGATGGAAACAAGGAAAGGTTGTGGCATGCCCTGTAGGCCAGGACTGTGTTTTATCCACAGTACCTAGCGGGTGCTCAGGGAATGACTGAATGGCTATTGGGTTCATGTAGAGCATCACCGAGTGGCCCTCGGGACCCAGAGGGTCAATGGAGAGGGAAGGAATTGTGTGAAGGAGGCAGCATGGACTTTCTGAGAAGGGCTAAGACAGCATCTCCTGTTTGGCCAACTCCCCAGATGAGCCCTGTCCCTCAGGCGAGTTGAAGGTGTTGGTGCCAGTCTCTGTCCCTCAAGGGAGTAAGGAGAACCAAGGAATGTGCGCCTGCTTCTTTCTAGGGGGGCCCAAGGCCCAGGCCATGCCCCTGACGCTGCCGACCCTGCCAGCATCAGGTGTAGAGCTGCCGCTGAATGAAAGGCATCCCTTTGCCTCTGCTCAGCCCTCAAGTGGGAGACCCAGAAGGGCAGCAGGGGCTTTCCTGGACCACGACACTGGAGCTAAGCCAGCCTGTTCCCACCTCTCTGCCGTCCACACTCCAAAGGCACGGAGGTCAGGGAAGAGCTGTTCAAAGCAGGCCTGGGCTTTTAGGCCCCTGGCAGGATCAGGGGTTGGGTGGCCTGTGGTGTGAAAATCCACCCACCTGATGTGCAAAGAAAGAAAAACCTCCCAGAGAAAACCGAAATATTCCAAGATCTAAAGAGATACAGGTTCTCAGGAGGCTGGAACTCAGGGGAAGTTTGCTTCCTACACCTCAACTCTGACTGTTGAACGGTCAGTTTACTACCGGCTATTTTTGTCCCCCACTGCTTCAGAAACGTCCTTTCGGGAGAGAGGCCTGGGAGTCATTGCCTCTCCTTCGGTTTGAGCACCACACATGACTTCCTGGATAAGCTCAGGCAACATCCCCTAAGAGCGGCTCCGATGATGCTCGGAACGTGTTCTGACCCCAAAACCATCGCCTTCTGCTTGCATGGTTCCTGCTGTTTAGATTGCAGGCGTGTAGCCTTGGTTTTCCATTTTCCCTGCCTCAGTTTTGTTTGAACAACAAACAGGCAGACTAAAAACCTACCAACTGACCAGTGTCCGGGGAAAAAAAAAGAAAGGATAGAGATTTGCCGTCAACAGGAAACAACGGTCAGGCCGAATATAACCACAATGCCGCTATTTGCAGAGCCGTCCCATTTTGACTGAGCCTCCGGTGAACTCAGGGACGTGGCGCTGCTGCCCTCTTTTTCCAGATGAGGTAACCCGGGCTCAGAGAGGCGACATGAGTTTCTGAGCTCATATTCTGGGGACGTCAGAGCCAGACATCAAATCCTCATGTGGCTCCACAGCCCACACTGCATCCAAGAGTAATATTGACAGAGGTGACAACTGTGAAAACAATGCTGCTCTTTACTGAGCACGTCCTATGGGCCAGGCACTATCCTGTTATACAGGTGATATAGTTTAATTGTCTCCACTCCTCACTCACATCCTACTGGGAAGAATGCAGCCTATTTTGTAGGCGAGGGGACACACGCTTAGAGACGTGAAGTGACTCGCCCAAGGGGGAAGTGGTAGAAATAGGACTTGACTCCTTTCCTGTCCCAAAGAGTGATACAGATGCTTTTAAATACTATCCTGACAATCAGTTTTTATTTTAGTAGTTATGGATTAGTGGCACGAAGTGGAAAAAAAGTTTAACTAGAACGTAAACCCTGACCTCCTGGACATTATTCCTCATGACAAAGCTAAGGACGATGTTTAACAGAAACAGACTCATGGACATAGAGAACAGACTTGCGGTTGCCAATGGGGAGGGGTGGAGTGGGAGTTTGGGATTAGCAGGTGCCAACTATTACATAGAGAATGGAAAAACAACAAGGTCCTACTGTATAGCACAGGGAACTATATTTAGTATCCTGTGATAAACCATAATGGAAAAGAATATGAAAAAGAGCATGTATATGTATGTATAACGGACTCACTTTGCTGTACGGTAGAAATTAACACATTGTAAATTAACTATCCTTCAATAAACGAAATTTAAAAAAGAAAGAAAATGATGAAAGTGAGTGAGCTCAAGGAAAAATATTAAGCTGAGCCATTCAGAGCCCCCTGGAGTGTCTGAGCGAGAAGGGGCTCAGGCCCTTCCCAATAAAATTGGGAAGCTGCACTAGCGCCTATGGGGGGCCATTGTATGGCTTATTTGGAACACAGGAATTATGTTTAAAATCCAGCCTAACCCAACACGTTGCCCCTGGGATGCTTTGGCTTTACTTTGGCTGCCTGGGGCCTAAACCCTTTCCTCTATTTGGGAGCTGCCCAACTTTTGACTCAGAGCCCACCTTCCCACTCAAGAAGCTGGAAATGCCTGTGGCTGGCTTTCCACCTCCTTTACTGCACAGGGTCAGGCCCGTGACCCAGGCTCCACTGGCCAGGTACCCCAGACCTGGCATGCGGAGCTAGGGAGTGCAGAGGCAGTAACCTTGGGAGTGGGGTCTTTCCCAGGCTGGTTTCACTGTGAAGTGTGGCACCTTCATCCTGGTGAAGCAGCCCTGAGCCTGGTTCCCAGCCCTTGCCGTGAGTTCCTTCAAGACCCAAGGTACTTTAAACAGATTCTTTTTCTGCCCAAATTATCCAGGTTCAATCTCTGTTGTTTGTAGTCTAAAATCCAGTCAGAGCCAGCACTCTGTGGGTAACTTACCCAGGATCATTTACAATTATAGTAAGAGGCCCCCTAGAAAGAGGTCAATGCTAACTTCCACTAGGAAGAAGTTCCTTACTGGGGAAGAAGAGAAACACAGGGATCTAAAGGACCCAAGTTGTGGTACCATCTATGCGAGCTGTGCCACTTGGGGCCAGTTGCTTGTATTAGTTTTCTATCACTGCCACAACAAATTATCATAACTTTAGTGGCTTCAAACGATGCAAATTTATCATTTTACAGTTCTGTATGTCATAATTCCAACATGGATCTCAGTGGGCTCAAATTAAGGTGTTGGCAGGGCTGTGTTCACTCTGGAGGCTCTAGGGGAGAATCTATTTCCTTAACCTTAATCACTTCCTTTTGCCATGTAAGGTAACAAAGTCACAGGTTCTGGGGATTAGGATATGCATTTGGGGGCCATCATTCTGTCTATGACAGGTTGCCCTGTGGCCCACTAAGATTCATGTCTATCCCACATGCCCACTAAGGTAGCATGTGTTTGCAGATGAGTACTTTTAACAGCCTGTGCCTTGTCAGTAGAATTTGAGGCATCTGACAGCCTACTTTCATTTCGTATTTTCTTTCAGGCCAATCTGGCAGTGTTTCTGCTGGTATAACATTCTCAAGAACGCTGTGGGTCTCCTGTGTATGTCATGGGGATTCACTCCATTACACAAGAGCCTCCACACATCTCTTCTTGTAAATCCCTTCTTTATTTTTGGAATTTGCTGAGATGGCTTAGGAAATGCACATCCTTAAGCTTCTGAGATACTCTTGGGTTTGACTGAAGGGATCTGTGACTCACGCCTTTAATCTCTTCGAAGAGCCTTCTGTGTGACTGAATACTTTGAACTTCTGGGTTTTCTAAGGTACTAGTAGCAAGTTGTACAGCTGCACACAGAGCCTTTCTCTGGAGCATGATTTCTTGACAGCGAACCTCTTAATTTTAGCATCTTTTCCCAGTGAGATAGGCAGAGAACTCCCCAATCATCAAGTCCTGCTTCCTTTTTGTATAACAGTTCTTCTCTCAAATTCATCTCTTTCTGCTCACATTTTTCTATAAGCAACAGGAAGAGCCCTGCAGGCCATACCTTCCACACTTTGCTTGGAAATCTCAGCTAAACATTTAAGTTCATCATTTACAAGTTCTGTTTTCCACAAAAATGCAGGACACAGTCCTTCTAAGATTTCTGTCCCCATATGACAAGGATCCCCTTTCCTCCAGTTTCCGATAACATGATCCTCATTACCTCTGAGTCATCATTAATCAAGTTGTCAATAACCATGTTTCTACTAACAGTATAGTCTAGGCAAACTACGTTTTTTTCTATCATGTGTCTCAAAATTCTTCCAGCCTCTGCCCACTGCCCGGTTCCAAAGCCACTCCACATTTTTAGGTATTTGTTAAAGCAACAGCCCACTCTGGGCACCAAATTCAGCATTTTTAAAAACTGTTGCTGTCATAACAAATTACCACAAGTGTAGAGACTTCAAACAACACGGATGCATTATCTCACAATTCTATAGGTCAGAATTCCAACACAGGGCTCACCGGGCTAAAATTAAGTTGATGGCTGGGCTGCATTCTTTTCTGGAGGCTCTAAGGGAGAATCTATTTTCTTGCCTTTTCCAACTTCTAGAGGCAGTTTGCATTCCTTGGCCTATTCCCCCTTCCTCCATCTTCAAAGCCAGCAAACGTCATATCTCTCTGACCCCCCTTCCATCATCACGGATCTCTCTAACCACAGCTGGGAAAGGTTCTCTAGTTTTAAGAACTCTTGTGATTAGACTGGGCCCACCTGGGTAATCCAGGTTAATCTTCCACCTCAAAGTCCTAACCTTCATCACAGCTGAAAAGTCTCTTTGGCCATGGAAGGTAACACATCCATCGGTTCCAAGGATTAGAGCGCTGACATCTCTGGGGGGCTATTATTCTGCATGCCATAGTACCCAACTCTCTGACCCTCAATTTTCTCATCTACAAAATGGGAATAACAACATGCCTCCCATGATTGTCATGAGGACCGAATGAGGGAGCTTGTCAGAAATGGAGAATTTCAGGCCACACCCCAGACCTACTGACCCAGAATGTACATTTTTAACAAAATCCCTGGGAGATAGAGATGCATAGCAAAGTCTGGTGCTGGGGATTTCGCACTGGATGGAGAATCTCACCCCTGGACCTGATCCCTGCTCTGCCATGAATTCACTCTGAAATAAGGGGCCTGTTCAGGTACCCTCTAGGAACACTTTGAGCCAGGACACCGAACTAGGCAGGTTCCTAGGCTAATTACAGCCGGACATTTTACGATTTGATGATTGAAGTGCTGATGGTGGAACTGCAGGCAGCAGCAGTTTGGTGAGTGGGTGGGATTTGTAGCAGGCGAAGCTTCCTGGCACCCCTCAAGTCACATCGCTAAGGTGACCACCCACTCTGCCTAGCCGTGAGGTCAGCTTGGTCCATTACTTGTGATTTTAAGAAGTCAATGTCTTCCCAGCAGGCTGGGCTGGAGCTGTAATGGATCCTAGCTGTTGCACCTGAACCAACGAAACAGTTGTCAACTATCCCAACTGATTTTCCCCCGTAATTCAGGCAAGGATAAGAAGGTAGATTCCTCACTCTCTCTGGCCAAAATTATGTGAACACAGAGGCTGCTTCTTGGTGGAGAGAGTTGCATGTAAAGCCCCCCGGCGTGTTGAGCAATGAACTGGCACAGGTCGGCATCGCTGGAGCCCAGCCTGATGCTCCACTGGCCGGGAGCCGAGGGCTTCCTGCTCCTCCAAGGACAGCCCGCTTTTCCCACAACTTCTCAGCCCCCCAACATATCCCGCCACCTTGACCCAGGCCTGAAAGACCCCTCCCTCGGCTACACCCAGAAAGGCCCACTTTGTCCACCTGAGTCCACCCTGCTCCCTGGTCCTTAATGGAGATAAATTCTCGCTGTCATTACTGAAGCACATACGCAAAGCTGAGTTTAAATATAACATTCTGGGTCAGCGAGCTGGCCTACTTCATCCTTTTTGTCTATCTTGGGTCCCAAATGAAAAGAGAAATTTCTCCATGTTTCAGTTCTTCCAACAGTTCAGTCTGAAACTCCAGGGGTTGAGAAGGGGAGACATCTGGAAGCTCTGTTCTCTTGCTTCCCAAGTGAAGAGGAGGCGGCTACTGCCAACACTGACTTGGTGCCCACGGGGTCAGTGCCTCCCCCGCTAGGGCTCTCCAGCTCCCCGAGGTGGGCAGAAGCTGGGGAAGGGCCTTGTCTGGGGGTGAGAGGATTGCCCAGTGGTGCCAGGGACAGAACCTTCAGCAGGGATGCCGGAGGTGGGGCAGGTGACTCATGGGCTGGGAGAGCCAGCTGTGCCGCTCGCTCAAGGCCAGGGGAGCCAGCTCTCTGCCTGGAGCCCCTAGTGACAGACAGCCTGGAGGAGGGGGCCCTGCCCTGGACGCAGAAGCCTGCGTGGTTTCCACGAAGCCAGTCCACATGAACAGAGGCACAGACGTGGGTATGCAGCAAACAGTCTGGAAAAGGCGGGGGGCTTGGAAGGGCAGGGAGAGCCAGACAAGCTTGGCTGGGCCTTTCAGGCTCACCTCCCAGCACTGAATGCCAAGCTAAAAGCTTTGGATGGAGTTGTAAACTGTTGAAGAAAGCTAAAACCACTGTGGTGGGAGTGCCCTTATTTAAGTGCGCCCTGGATGAACCCTTTCCTAATGGAAGTGAGCACTGCTGGGCTCCTCCTCTGCATCCAGCAGTGTCCTGCGTGACTTCCCATGGCATCCTGGATGACTCCTTAAATGCCCTGTGAGGTAGGAATTAGTCATCTCTGAAATGGAGCTATGGAAGGTCATATCCCAGGCCCTCATTCTCGAGGCTGCCCTGGATTCATGCCTCTTGTTAACTGACTTTGCAGTTATTCCCATTCAAGGAGCGAAGTCAATTTCCTTGCCCGGGGCTTTGCATCTGGCCATGTGACTTGCTTTGGCCAATGGACTGAGGGGTGCCACTTGGAATCTAGACCTTAAGAGCTGTTGCAGGTTTCAATCTGCCCCCGTGGACTGCTGCTGCCACCATGAGAAAAATATTACTCTCAGTGAGTTTGCTGGCTCCAGGCAGAGCCTCAGAGACAAACGGAGCCAGCCTGGGTCAGCCAAACCCTCGCCCCCATGCAGACGCGTGAGCTAAAGAAGTGCTTATTATCGCATCTGGCTGAGGTATTGTGGTTGTTTGTTACACAGCATTACTCTGGCCATGCCTCACTGATATACAGGGATAATAATAGACCCTATCTCTCAGAGTTGTAGTGAGGATCCAATAAAAATAATCCACCTAAAGCTCTTAGACAAGAGTTTCAGTTTGGGAAGATGAAGATTATTGGAGATGGATGGTGGTGATGGTTGTACAACAATGTGAATACAGTTGGCCCTTGAACAACATGGGTTTGAACTGCATGGGTCCACTTATACATGGATTTCTTTCAATAAATATGGTATTATGTCTATGATCAGTGGTTGGTCGAATCCATGGATGTGGAACCCCAGATAAGGAGAGCTGACTAGGTACATTTTAGTATCCATGTGAGAAATAAAATATTGTCTGCCACATCAGTAAACAAAGGATGTCACAGTCATGAGCTATTGCAGCCACCACTGAAGGTGAGCTGGTGAGCTCTGAGGGAAGTCAGGAAGGAAACAAAGAATACCTGTCATCTAGCAGCCATCAGGCTGCAGCCCCTACGGTGAGCCCTGAGGAAACTCAGGATGTGAAAACACAGGAGACTGGCCCCAGAGAGCTGAGGTGCATATCAAAGGAATGACTTCAGAGAGTCCAGACTCTTGCATCTTCCCATACATAGAAAAGCGCTAAATTCCTTCACTTGAGATATCTAGTTTTCTTTTAATAACAGTAATCTTTTGTTCCTACTACCTGCCCTTTGTGAGAGCTCCCCCCTCACCTCGGAGCAGTTTTCTCAGGGTTGAGTTGCTGCCTCCCGGGCTTGAAGGCCTCAGTATGTCCGCCAAATAAAACATAACTCTCCATTTTTAGGTTGTGTATATATTTTTTAGTTGACTCATGTCAGGTCCTGGAGCTAGTCTCGCGTGGATACCTAGAGATGACTGTATACTTAATGCCACTGAACTGTACACTTAAACATGGTTAAAATGGTAAATTTGATGTTATGTATATCTTACGACAGTAAAAAAACAAAAACAAAAACACGCACTTGGCGCCTGGCACATAGGGAGTGCTTGATAAATTATTACCAATTATTGCTAATAATAATTAGCAATTATTAATAGAAGGTAGGAGGAGGTGTGTGGTGAAACTACACACTCCAACCACACTACAAGGGTGATCAATGAAGCTCCCAGGTAAATGACTCTGCAGTGACTGGCCTCTCTGCTCATTTCTTAAAGGAAGGGGCATAAACTCATACATACTAACGGGGGCATAAACTCATACATACTAACAGGCTGAAAGGGCATCTGCAGTGGTCATGTGATAAAGAACATAAGGTCGGAGCTGGAAGACTGTTCAGCAGTGTCTAACTCAGCTGCCTCATTGAGAGAAGCTGAGGCTCAGAGAGGCAACCCCACGGTCACTCAGGAACTTGGTGGCAGATCTCAAATGGGAAGCTGGATCTCTTGACTCCAAGGCGAGTGCTCTTTCTATTCTGCCATAGATAGGGACACAGTAAAGTTTCATCTAACCACTAACTGTGTACACTCTCAGACGCCTGCAGACAGGATTTGGGGCTTCCTCGTGCATCTCAAACCACACGCACAAGACAACAACCACACACAAAGCAATTCCTGCCCTCAGGCTCCTTTGACACACGGTAAGGATATAAAACATTGGTTTTTTTCCCCCTCTCCTCCTCCTTTTTTTAATTAAGCCAAATATATTTCTGCATGGGATCTTTACTCCACTTTTGGACAGGGTTAATTAAAAGAAAAAAATACATATTAAAAGGCCAGTTTGATTACTGCTACACATTTGTAATGCGATGAATAATTGATTGAATGTCTATGTTAATTGCTCCCTGAATCAGTGATTTTGCTACTGAATACTCAAGAGCTGTTGCTATTTTGAAGTTGGTAATAATTTCACCCCATCCGGATGGCAGAATGCGCCACATGAGTGTCCTCCTGGGTTTAAACCTACCTCCGTTTCCTGTTCACTCCTTTCATCCTGACTTCTCCATTTCTTCCCTGGGTCCTCGTCTACCACCCACTCCTGACACCAGCGGGTCTCAAGCGGTGGTCTGATCTGACTCCCAGGGAAGCTTGTTGAAAGGCAATACTCCCACCCTCCTGGTTTTGACCTGGCAAACCTGGGACTCTGTATTGTTAATAAGTATCTCAGAGGCAGGGTTGGGGGTTTCCTTTTGAAAAGAGCTGGCTGAGGTAGAGATGCCTTATGAGGTGCCAGGCTCCAGACTCTGAGAGCAACGGTTTCCTCCCAGTGGGTTTCAACCCTCTGCTTCTTTGCTGGTGGATCTCTCTCCAGCCCAGCTCGTCTAAAATGAATCCGTGGGAGTTCCCTGGTGGCCTAGTGGTTAGGAGTCCAGGCTTTCGCTGCCGTGGCCCGGGTTCAATACCTGGTTGGGAAACTGAGATCCCGTAACCCACGCAGTCAGGCCAAATAAATAAATAAAAATTTTAAAATAAAAAAAATAAAATGAATCATGATGGGCCTCCCACAACCTGCTTGTCCTCCGCCAGCTGCCAGCTCAGCAAATATGGGCTCTGCCCGGCCCTACTTGCTCAAGCCCGGAAGCCTCTTCTGTTCTTACCAGCCCTTCCCCAAACATCCATGCAGCAGCCAGACTTGCCTGTTTCTCCCCATTACACATCCTATTGAATCAGGATTCTTTTCTGCAACTTTAAAAGTAGGTTTCCAAGAGTCCTTTTTGTTCTCCCAATGGTCCTCCTATTGCCTCTCTGTTTCATAGATGCAGTATCTTACCTCTCTGAGATGTTAATTACAGTGGTTTCTGGCAGTTATCTTCTGTTTCCTGCATCATCTCTATTTTCTCTGTTTCTTTTCTGTTTTAGTTCCTGCTTCCTTCAGATGCCTGCTGAGCCTGGATGTCTATTTCCATTGAGGGGAGAAGCACGAAGAGCTGCCTGGGAGCTCTGTGGGGTAGGGGTGATCGGTGAAGGGCGGGCTTCACTGAAGGTGGCTGAGGTGAGCTGTGCACTGGGAGGCCCCAACATGGCAGTGTCCATGGGTGTTTCTTTGGGGACCGGTGAGTCTCCCGAGAGCTGAATCATCCAGTCCTCTGCCTGGGGGATCTACCTGGCTGCAGGCATTCTCAGAGCAAACTAGTCAAGGGGTTTTCCCCATATCGACCTTTTCTTCTATTGACTTTCACTCCATCCCCTCCTAACATGGCCTCCAACACCATCCTCATCTTCAACTGTGCCTTCAACACACTTTCTGTCAGTGCATCTGACCACTCCCGCTCCCTGAGACTGTTGGTTCCAGCTTCCCTGGCACTGGCTCTCCCTCCCCTCCAGGCCCTGGTGGATGCCCACTAAGGGCCCAGCTTTCATGCCCCATCTCTGGGCAGCCTTCCCATCACCCCAGGCAGCCCTGCAGCCCCTCCTGAGTCTCACGCACCTAGCCAGGTGGTCAAGGGCACAGGCTCTGGAGCCAGACTGCCTGGATTCAGGATCTCCTGGGGTCCCTGTCCTGGGAAAGGGGCGTGAAAGCAGCACTCCCTTAAGAGGATGAGAGAGAGGCTGTGTGGGAAACCCAGCACAGCACCTGGCACAGGGCACGCCCGGTAAACACCAGCTCTTCTGTCTGCTACTTTACGTTCTGACTTCGAGCTGAGCGTGCAGCCCGTTCGCGAGAAGAAAAGGTCTCGTGTGAGGGCAGGTGGTGGACACAGCCTACTGGGAACAGGGTCCAGGGCTCTGTTGCTTTCGTCTCTAGGGATGAGGGAGGAGGGAGACCATAAGTCACCGGGGTCAGGGCCTCAGAAAGAACCTCGGAAGCATGGAGCAGGGACCAGACTCCTTTCTTTCTTTTGAATGGAATTCTGTTTAGTGCAGAACACATCCCACAACACAAAGATACATGGGATACAGGTGAAAGCTCCCTGATGCCTCATCCCACTGTCTCTTCTACGTTCTTATTAATTGAGAACATTAAGAAAAGCAATTGAAAATACTTTGTTTGTTTCAACTTATTGTTAAAAACTTCACCAAATGTCGGAGCTGAAGATTCCTGTTAGGATCACTGAGCATATGGGGAAGCCAAGGCCCAGAGAGGCAAATGGACTCATTCAAGGTCACACAGAGAGGGGTGCAGAGGTGAAAGGACAGCCTGGGTTCCCAAATCCCAGGCCCACACCCACACTGGCCTCCTCGTGTCCCCGCTGCCCACCTCTCCCCGCAACACACGCATTGGTTACCACTGTCTCAGGGGGCCAGAAGCTGCATAGGAATTCTGTCTTTCTTGGACTCTGCAGGCTTTCATAACCGAGCACCCTCCCAGCCCCCAGGTCCTCTCCAGCCAGGGCTAGGGAAGGAGAAGGTTAAGGGATGAACCACTCCTAGATCTACCCCCAGACAGATGCTAGAGGGCATGTGGAATTTGTTTTCTTTTAAAAGCTTTAAAGGAGTCTGTGTGTGTGTTTGCTTTCTTTTAAAAGTCCATATTAAGAAAAGTGACACTATAATTAAACAAGCCTCAGCTAATAGAGAGCAGGTTATTTTCTTTGTGGGTTTTTTTTCTGCCCGAGACTCAAGTTTTCCTCATCTGTAAAATGGGAATAATAAAAATCTCACAGATGCTTGAGAATTAAAAGAGACGAGGGTAAATGTACCCGGCCTAATACTAGGTACACCGCTGGTGATCAATAAATGTTCACCCTTCTCTTCCTCAACCTTAGTGCATAGAGCCCCTTCGGCTGGATGCTGGAAGCAGCCATGGAAAGTAGTGGGAGGCCACAGTCTAGCTCATCACTGTGTTATTTAAAACAAAAGAATTATAAGCCCCCTCTTTGCTCAGCAACACAAAAATCAGAGTAGATGGACTTGATGTTCTAGGATGTGGCTGTTTATAATCATAGTCATAACGTCCACAGCACAAGAGCATTTGCTTTGATTGAGCTCTGACTTACGAGGTGCTGGGCCCCATACTCTCCCTGCAGGATGTCATTCCTCCCCCATCCCAACCCCGCAGGGTCGGCTCCACTATCATCCCCACTTTACAGATGAGAACACTGAGAAATGAATCAGAGTAAAACTGGTACAATATAAAATTGGCCATACTTCATAATTATATCTGTAAAATAACAGAATAAAGAAAAGGCCAGAAGGGAATGCAAAATACGAGAGTGGTCATATTTTTCTTCTATTTAAAATATTTCTATAATGTTGATTTATTACTTTTAAAATCTTTTAGAAAAGTAGCTTGAAATTTAGGCAGTATGGGATCACAGAAAACCACCAGACAGACCCAATCCAAACCCCAGCTCTGAGACTTGCCAACTGTGTGCCCCTAGATGAGCCAGTCTGTGGGTCTGTGCCTCAATTTCCCATTTGAGATATGAGTGTGATATTTTGGGTGATTATTATTTTCTTTTTTCCCTTATCTCTAATTTCGAACTGGTCTTTAGGTTTCACTATTACTATACTACTTGCATAACATAGAGAAAAGACATTTAAAAGGAGTAGTTGGCATGATGTTTTAAAGATTAAATGAGGTCATGAGTGTAAGGAACCTGACAGGGCCTACGATATTCATTTTAAAAGAATAAACGGGGGGGGGAAGGGTAAGCTGGGACGAAGTGAGAGCGTGGCATGGACATCTATACACTACCAAATGTAAAACAGATAGCTAGTGGGAAGCAGCTGCATAGCACAGGGAGATCAGCTCGGTGCTTTGTGACCACCTAGAGGGGTGGGATAGGGAGGGTGGGAGGGAGATGCAAGAGGGAGGGGATATGGGGATATATGTATACGTATAGCTGATTCACTTTGTTATACAGCAGAAACTAACACACCATTGTAAAGCAATTATACTCCAGTAAAGATGTTAAAAAAATAAATAAATAAATAAACAGGTCTCAGCAGGGTGAGGAAGGGGTGCCATACTTATACCAGCAGTCAACGTGTTCATTTTATTGTGTGTTTGGCAAAAGATATGCCTGGTACTTCAAGCCAGTGGTTCATTTATGTTACTGGTTAAGAGAAATCTAAGTTTTCAAAAAATGTGATTTAAAGAAACACATGGATTGAGGGAGGGGCTCCTGGGCTCTTGCTACCCAAAATGTGGTCCTCAGACCGGCAGTGCCAGCATCTTTTGGGAGCTCTACAGAAGGCCGGGTTCTCAGACCAGACCTGTTGAGTCAGAATCTGCATTTAACAAGATTCCCAGGAGAACTGTATGTACATTAGAACTTGAGAAGCACTGAGCTGGATGATAAACAAATACGTCAAAGCCACCAAGTTGCCAAAGGAAATGCTGAGAGAGGCCTTCGAGCCCCATACACCAGCCCAGCCTCCCTGACTTCTTAGTATCTCCATTTTACGCACAGTGGCAGGGGCTCAGAGAGGAAAGGCGACTTTCCCAATGTCACCCAGCAAGACAGTAGCAGAGCTGGCCTAGGATCTCTGGGGTTTGGTGTCTCAGGCCCCAGCCTTCATTTCCAAGGCACACCCAGAGGAACACAGGGCTCTAGAAACCCAAGGCTGGGCCAAGCCGACCGGGAGTCTGAGGCAGCCCCAGCATCCTCATTAATCTCCCAACCTCAGAAGGGGTTGTTTTCCTGAGAGGAACAACCAGTGCCTTTGGGGACAGTAGAGCCCCTGGACGGGGACTCTGACAGAGCCCTGAGCTACAGAATGTAGACTGTGTCCTGCCAGCTCACAAAAGAACAGTCTTTCCTGGCAAGCTCAGGGGGACGTGTTCCCAGCAGCGTGGCAGGGAAGAGCAGAGTTACCAGGGAGCCCGGGCTCTCCATGGAGAGGATGGCATGGACCCAGGGCACTGTGCCACCAAGGAAGAGGACCGGCTTGGCCCATCACTGCCACTGAAGAGTGTTCTGGTTTTCAACCATGCACTTCACATCCAGAAAACACTGATACAAGCACCTCCTCTTCCATTCTGACTCTGTCCTGAGCCCCATGCCTTAAACTCTGGCTACGACACAGTCCCAGAATCTCACGGAACCTGAGCCTCTGCTCCGACATTAGTAGCTGTGTAGTCTCTGGGGCAAAGGGCTCAACGTGTGTGAGCCTCAGTTTCTGCTTCCATGAAATGGGTATGATTACACACCTAACAAAATGGCTAAAATGAATATGACGGACTGTACAAGTATTGTTGAGAACGTGGAGCCACAGGAACTCTCCGACACTGCTGGTGGGAGTATGAAATAGAACAGCCACTTTGGAAAAAGTTTTGACAGTTTCTAGGAAAGCTAAACCTACACCTATCCTGGGGACCCCAACTCCTACTCTGAATAAAAGAAATGAAAACGTATGTCCACTCACAAACTTGAATATTCACAGAGACCTAATTCATTACAGCCTTATGGAAACACCCCACATGTCCACCGGCAGGAGGATAGACGGACAACCTGTAATGGAGTGTGGCCCCTTGCTGTCCCCTTCCATAAACGTGGTACAAGTCAATCCATCCAGCTTGACAAAGTCGCTAACGTCCCCCAACACGTGGGAGCTCTGGGCGCCCTGGTCACGGAGAGGCCCA